>NC_053160.1:55928974-56272307 GCF_016835505.1 Polypterus senegalus
AGCAGTGTTTCAGCATGTGAAAATGGTTGTTAATTTGAATCATGAGACAACTTAGACACTCAGAGCAATTTTGACAAAAGCAGGCCATTTAACCCAACAAGACTGCAAATCTAATTCATCTAGATTCTCTAAAACACAGCCAAGATCTGAAGGTCCCCTCTTACAAATGTGGGAATTTACCTGTATGACATTTAAAATAGGGAAAATTGACCATAGAACTACTGTAAATAGAAGACTGCACTATGATTTAAAAGACTGGTACGCCACAGTAAACCATTTACCATTATGTGTCAAAGTTACAGAAAACAAAACCTAATAAGATTTAAAATAACAAGACAAAAATGTGCAAGCAGCTATAAGTAGGCCCCAAACAGTTGGAGAGAATCTGACTGTTCATCACTATAATCTGACTTAGCAGATTCAAAGATACAACACAAAATTATAAAAAAAAAAAAGTTCAAACTTGTAGTAGCTCTGCCGTATGTATCATTGTGCTTTATTCTTGAGAACTAATCATTAACACATGAAATGTTCCATGCAACAGTATGATGAACTCAGTGTTCCAATTAAATGTACCGTTACTGAAATAAAAACACTAAAGGGCAGAAACTGAGTGTGTATATGTATATGTATATGTATATACTGTATATAAAGATGATATATATACTGCTCAAAAGAATTAAAGGAACACTTTTTAATCAGAGTATAGCATAAAGTCAATGAAACTTATGGGATATTAATATGGTCAGTTAAGTAACAGAGGGGGTTGTTAATGAGTTTCAGCTGCTGGGGTGTTAATGAAATTAACAACAGATGAACTAGAGGGGCAACAATGAGATGACCCCCAAAACAGAATGGTTTAACAGGTGGAGGCCACTGACATTTTTCCCTCCTCATCTTTTCTGACTGTTTCTTCACTAGTTTTGCATTTGGCTACAGTCAATGTCACTACTGGTAGCATGAGGCGATACCTGGACCCTACAGAGGTTGCACAGGTAGTCCAACTTCTCCAGGATGGCACATCAATACGTGTCATTGCCAGAAGGTTTGCTGTGTCTCCCTGCACAGTCTCAAGGGCATGGAGGAGATTCTAGGAGACAAGCAGTTACTCTAGAAGAGCTGGAGAGGGCCATAGAAGGTCCATAACCCATCAGCAGGACCAGTATCTGCTCCTTTGGGCAAGGAGGAACAGGATGAGCACTGCCAGAGCCCTACAAAATGACCTCCAGCAGGCCACTGGTGTGAATGTCTCTGACCAAACAACCAGAAAGATTTTATGAGGGTGACCCAAGGGCCCCATGTCCTCTAATGGGCCCTGAGCTCACTGCCCAGCAGCATGCAGCTCGATTGGCATTCGCCATAGAATACCAGAATTGGCAGATGCACCACTGGTGCTCTGTGCTTTTTACAGATGAGAGCAGGTTCACCCTGAGCACGTGACAGAAGTGAAAGGGTCTGGAGAAGCCATGGAGAACATTATGCTGCCTGTAACATCATTCAGCATGAGCAGTTTGGTGGTGGGTTAATGATTGTCTGGGGAGGCATATCCATGGAGGGTCACACAGACCGCTACAGGCTTGACAAAGGCACCTTGGCTGCCATTAGGTATCAGGATGAAATCCTTGGACCCACTGTCAGACCCTATGCTGGTACAGTGGCTCCTGGTGCACGACAATTCCTGGCCTCATGTGGTGAGAGTATGCAGGCAGTTCCTGGAGGATGAAGGAATTGATACCATTGACTGGCCACCACACTTTCCTGACCTAAATCCAATAGAACACCTCTGGGACATTATGTTTTGGTCCATCCAATGCCACCAGGTTGCACCTCAGACTGTCCAGGAACTCAGTGATGCCCTGGTCCAGATCTGGAGATCTCCCACAACACCATCTGTCATCTCATTAGAAGCATGCACCGATGTTGTCAGGCATGTATACAAGAACACAGGGGCCATACAAAGTGCTGTGTACAATTTTGAGTTGCTGCAATTAAATTTTGGCAAAATGGACTAGCCTGTCACATAGTTTTTTCACTCTGATTTTTGGGGCGTCTTTGAATTCAGGGCTCTGTAGGTTGATCATTTTCATTTCCATAAACGATGTGGCATCCTTTCGTTCCTAACACATTACCCAGTCTATATCAGTATAGATATCCAGGAGGATTTCTTTTCCCATTGAGATCTGATGTGTTTTCAAAGTGTTCCTTTAATTTATTTGAGCAGTTATATATATATATATATATATATATATATATATATATATATATATATATATATATATACATATATATACATATACATACACATATATACACACACACACACACACATATATATACAGTATATATATATATATATATATTGATTCATGTTTGTGGCTGTAAGGTGACAAAATGTGGAAAAGTTCAAGGGGGCCGAATATTTTTGCAAGCCACTGTATGTGTATGTGTGTATATATATATATATATATATATATATATATATATATGCTTTGCATCACAAAAATAAATTATATTGAAAAGTAGGCTATATTAAAATAGAAAACCATTTTTTAAATTGTAATTTTTTTCCTGTATTTTTTATCAAATAAATGCAGGCTTGAATCGCATAAGGGACTTATTTAGCCTAAAATAAATGTGCATGCAAATTTGACCAAATGGAATAATATACATTAATGGACTTATTTATTTATGCATTCATTCATTTATTTATGCCTATTTATTCATTCATTGGTTTATTTATGCCTATTTATTCATTCTTTTATTTAGGCCTATTCATTTATTTAATCGTTTATTCATCATTCCTTCATTAATTAATTCATCCATCCATCCGTCCGTCGGCAGGACTGCGCAACTCGCTGGGGCTCCAAACTGGTGAAGCGCTTCCTCGAGCAGGCCCAAGCGATCAGACACGTCCTGTCTGATGACAGAAGGAGCAGCCTGTGCTTGACCTGGCAGGACATGGACGTCTTGAAAGCTGTTCACGAAGCACTGAAAACAGTTGGTGACATCACTGATATTTTGTCAGGAGAAAATTATGTGACCAGTTCCTGTATCCTCCCCATACTACAGCTCTGCAGGGTCAATGTATTGGCTGCGTCAGAAAATGACCTCCAGCTAACAAAGTCAATCAAAACTGGAATTCTAACAAAGCTGGAGGCCAAGTATGAATCCAATTCAGTGCGCAAAATAATGCGAAAATGCACTTTCCTCGACCCTCGTTACCGTGGAGGATATGAGACGGATAACAACGCATTGGCTGAGACCAAGGCTGAATTACAGGCTGAGATCGTGAGCTTAGAGGCAGCAGGTCCAGTGGCAATCAGAGTGGAAGAGGGAGAGGCGCAACCTGCACCCTCACGAAAAAAGATGACTCTGGGAAGTATGCTGCAAAAAAAATCTGATGCAATGGCAGGTTCCATCGGCATCGGCACCGTAGAGGACCGAGTCGGAGCTGAAATAACAGCCTACTGTTTGGAGCCAGTTACTCAAGGAGACGAGGACCCACTTCTCTGGTGGAAAAATGCTGCCGGGCGTTTTCCCCAGATGTCGCAAGTGGCACGAAAGTACCTGTGCGTCTGTGCCACAAGCACACCATCGGAGTGGGTTTTCAGCACCGCAGGTAAAAGTTGTCGGTCCACAACGTGCCCTGTTAAAGCCGGACAAAGTAAATACGCTAGTTTTTCTAGCGAAAAATCTTGACTAGATTGATGCCACTTGCCATTTGTATTCACACTGTGTTTATTTTTATTTATTTAATTGATTCAGGTATTTTTATTTGGTTTACTTTAAAAACAATATTGGAAAGAAGACTGGAAAGAAGTTTTTGTTTAGGACTATTGCTTTGCAATACTTTTTATAATATGGATGATGTTTATGTTAATTCAACTCTGGTTGACTGTTTTGGGTCTATTTGCACTTTTTTATTAGCTGCTCTTCTTTGTTATTAAAAGTTGTTCAGGCGATGTGATTTAATTTAATTGATTTGTGTGCCTATTTCCGCACGAAAACTGTTCTGGGTGTTTATGTTAATTTAATTCTGTTTGACTGTTGTATTTGCACTTTTTTTATAAACTGCTATTTGTTTCTAATAAAAGTTGTTAATATTGTTCTGCATGTTATTTTGTTATTGTTTCAGTATTAGTGTTTGATATTCAGTTTCTGAATGGTTTAGGCACAAGCCAACAGTTTGGGGATGCTGTCTGAGCCTTACGTCACAATTTTTTTTATTATTCACGGTAATACCGTATACCGAGGTAAAATACGCAGGAGGTTTGACAGTAGCAAAATTTGGATAATGCCCAACCTTACTAACAAGAATATCAATTTAAGCATTTCAAATTAATTAAAATCTTTCCCTAAACATAAGATCAATACTGGTTCACTCTGAGATGAGCTTTAAAAAACCTACTCAAGTAATTCTGCAGTCAACCACCTTGATTTTTAAAGAACTGCAAAAAGTACTTCAAAAAAGAAAAATAAATGCAAAAGCTGTTACATAATCAAGCAAGACTGGTGCTTCCATAAGAAAACTGAAGTTTACATTTTAAATAAAACATTGATGCATCAGAAAAGTTATATAAAAGCCACCAACAGCTCAACCTACTTCATTTTAAAAAGCATGAACACTGACTATGATTGTGTTAAATATGTTAGAGGTGTAAATATAAATACGGATTACCATTTTAATTAAGCATTACTTGTTTTTTATTCCAAAAACGTATACCGAATGACACACACGGAAAAATAATAAACACAGTGTAAACCCTTAAAAACTTTAATAAAATTTAATAAGATGTTAATTTTATCAAGAAGATACAAAGCTAACATGCTTAATAAGCTTATAAGTAAAATCAACAAACTTTGCTTTTAAGCCAACAGGCCTTTTGTTTACTAAGCAGAATTTTCTAATTTTTTTGCATCTCTTATCTTATTAATTAAAAATGGGAGATGCTGTATTTAACACAAGATTTCTCACCATCTAAAGTCAGAAAAGCAGTGCTTGATTTAATTAAAGAACAAAATAAAAAGGTCCGATATCATAGCTTTTCTTATTGTTTGTCTAATTGCACAGAACAACTCCTTTGATTTATTTTTCTCAGTTTGTTTCTCCACTTTCTTTTATTTAAAGCCAAATATTCCAATGTTCTCTTTCTCTGGTAATCCCTGCCTTACTGCTCTCTATTTACAGGAGGTTCACAGCAAAAAAAAAAAAAAAAAGACGTGCTAGCTATTGTAATACTGCATCTTGCATAAAGGAACATTACAACTAAATTAGTCGACCCTTGACATACGACAGGACTGATATGCGAACAACTTGATTTACAACCAAAATTTTTGTTTTGATTTACGACCAACATCTTGCGTTACGACCCGAATGCGGTTACGTGTATCCGTTTGTGCGATTGTAAACAAACAGCCGAGAGCGTTCGTAAGCGTCAGTCGGAGCCCAGATACATGTGTTTGTGGACGTAATTTCAGTCAGTGCAGTGATTTATCTATATATAATTCGCTAAGACCATGGCAAGCAAGACACATAATTACTAAGGAAGGAAGAGAAGGTAACGAAAGTAAAGAAAGCAATTGTTAAGGGATGTTAGCTAGCGGGCTGGCGTGGCACATGATGATGTCAACAGGCTGAGTCAGCACCGGCGAGCTTTGGAGTGTATTATTACAGCAGTTCAAAACATGGCCGGCTTTCAACTGAGTGCTCGACTACTGTCATTATTAACTTGAGAAACAGCGATCACAATTGAAACGAAGAAGGAAATTGTGCGGAAATATGAGAGTGGCGTTCGTGACCGATCTCGCCAATATGTACAGCATGTCGAAATCCACCATCGCGACAATTTTACAAAGAATTGATTTGCATAAGGAGGCTCCTTCTAAACAATAACCACCTTCCGTTTCATTCTCCTCCTCCTCCCTTCCTGCAGCACAAAGATGTCAAATTAAATGGTGAGTACAGTATGAAATTGTTGTTTCTGGTAGGCTAGGCACTTTTTATAACTTTTTGGTTAGTACATTAGAAAAATTATTGGTGTTTTGGTAAATTATGTGCGTTATACAACTCTTTTTTATTATGAAAAGGTTAAGTAAGTGTTGCTGTGGGAGGTTCGGAGCACATTATGGGTATTTCCATTATTTCTTATGGGAAAAATACAGTAGTCTTGACTTACAACCAACTTGAGCTGCAACCAGCCCTTGCGAACGAATTGAGTTCGTAAGTCAAGGGTCAACTGTACCATGAAGCTTAGAAAAGCAGATGGTGAAAAAAAAAATCATTTTTTGTGATCAGCCAATATACCAACCACCAATTTAGTCTTGTAGTGAATATTGACCAATTTAGACTGGCAGGCAATCAATCAGAGCATCACTACTTGAGGTAAAATAAAGGACCATTCTTTGACAAGAGAATTTCAGCGCTTGCCTTTGAATAAGAATTTTTTCATACAGATTTGAATTACAAGTAAAATTCCGTTACAACAAAATTTTCATTACAACAAAGTATTTTTATGGTCCCGACAGTTTCCCTATATGACGCAAGTCTATAGAAATCTTGTTACTACGAGGTACATTCAGCACTTTCATTACAACAAAGTGCTTAAAAGACCTTGAAATGCCTGAATGCTAGTTCTGTGGCCACAGCTCAGTTGTGCACAACGATCCCCCCAAACAGAAATAGTCATTTTTTTTTTCTTTCTTCTAACTTTCCTCGTACTGTTTTTTTTTTTTGCTTTTTTTCCTGCAGTTTTCAGTGATACCTTTTGCTTATTGCTCGTCAACATTTGAAAAAACATCCATTGGAATTTAACTCATTGTCACCCTCCTATAGAAACGGCAGACACGAATAAACGACAACAGGTCATATTAGAAAAAAAAAACAACTTTATATTTATATTTAAGTTATTGTCTGTTTCTACCTGCATTTTTATTACTCATTAATATTGTTTTTTTATTAATAAGTATGCTGCTGCTGGATTATGTGAATTGGGATTAATAAAGTATCTATCTATCTCTCTATCTATCAATGAGGCAAACGCCCCGGTCCAAGGCTCCTTTTACTTTGTGCCCAAGTACTACAAGAACATGTTTATCATACCCTGAGGTAATATGCATAAAAACACAATGTATTTAAAAAAAGCAGTGCACTCTGAGCAATGGTTGGGGAACTTCATATTCACCTACCAAATTTATATTATACAGAGTAGAAAAAAATTTTCTTTTCTGGATCCAAGACATAAACAAACAATACCACACCATAATGAGATTAAGGTTACACAAATGCAAAGGAGAATATGTGTAGCTTGCCAAAAGTATCTCAGTGAGTAACTGAAAAACAACTTGGAATTACAAGCTGCCTGTTAAAAGAAAATTTCTCAGTGAGTAACTGAAAAAAGACACAGAATTACAAATTCTCTGTTTTACCCTATTAACACACTACTGATACCTTAAAACCTGGTTCAGCATTAATTCTAGTGCTATTAATTAGTAAAACTTTCATCTCGGGTGTAATTTCCAAAACAGGCAGTTGCCAGTCAACATCAGAATTTCCTAACTATTTCAATTTCAGGTTTGCTCTACATCTTCCGAGTCTGACCAGTTGACATTCCATTCAGCTTTTAATGTCTTGGCATTTATAAAAAAAAAAAAAACACACACACAAGAGTTTCCAAAACATGCTGCAGCAGATAACTCAAAAAGGAGGCAGGAACATTTCTTTAAGGTATTTTGTCCCACCAACAATTATAAGTAACCTTGCGTTTGAACACGGTGCATGTAATAGACAACCTATAAGCTAATCTGATCAGGCAAAGCATTTATTCCAATCATGCCTCTGCTTGTATCTCCACCGTTACATAAATAAACATCAAAATTTCCAGTAGGGCTACATAACCAATAAGATGGTATCAACTGCAAGAATTAATCACACTGCCTCTAAAACAAAAGAGAAGAGAAATGTTAAATAATTAAACACACATACCCCAGGAATGGTCAAAAGGCTTCCATTCTTCGACTCAAAGTTGAACAGAGATGATCCTCTCATATCCTCAGCACATACCATCCCTTTAGCACACAGGCAAAGTTTTACAGGTAAAAGTATAAAGGAACCTCACCACCACTAATCAAAAGGGAAAAGTATAGGCATGTATGTTATAGGTTGTCACATACGTGCGTATGGGAATCAGCTGAAGGGCCTAAACACTAGTAGTTCTACGCCAGGCCAGGGGATGGCGGAGTGTACTGACTATCTCTCTCAGTCCCTTGCAGACCTTTTCCGGGAAATCCCGCCTGTTGCCAGCCCCAAGGATGATGTCACTTCCAGGCACAAGGACACCTCTCCCAGTTCCGGCATAGATGACGTAATTTCCCTTCCAGCCCTTTAAAACGGCCATCTTGCCTCAGTACAAGCAGTTCTGTTCTGGACTCTGAACTAAGCACATTGTGCTATTTAAAACTACTTTTGCAGCCGATTCAATTATACGGGTGGCTGCCCCAAATCTTTATGATGTTTCCGACTCATTCTTATTACAAGGTACTTTAACATCTCATGTACAAGTTTCAGCAAATTCCCTCCCAGGAAAAATTATACTTCAGGTCACAAGAATCAGTTTCCATCGGCAGTTTTTAGACTAAAACAAACACAAATATCATTTACTTTATAATGTAAATAAGACAGCACCACTAGACTTTACAATAAGAAAAAGATAGGCTGTAACCAGAGTTCTGCATTAAATAAAAACACCACACACAGCCTTTAATGTCAAAATCTGAATAATCCAACCACATCACACCTGATCAAGATACCCTAAACTACTGTGCCTTTAATAAGAAATGCTTAATGCTCTTGTATAGCGGTTCCAAGTTTGATCTAACAATATTTTTAAGTTATCCTATATAGAAAATTATGAAAAGCACAGTTTATCACTTGTACAGTTATGATATAAATTATTGCTACTACTTTATCCATTCATTAACTTTAGGATCTACCAGAATGTTGCTGTAACAAATAATCCCAATTCCAAAAAAGTTGGGACAATGTGTAAAATGTAAATAAAAACAGAATTGAAAGATTTGCAAATCTCTTAAACCCATTTTATTCACTACAGAACATAGAAAACATAACAAAATGTTGCAAGTTAGACATTTTACTGTCAGTCAGTCATCCATTATCCAACCCGCTATATCCTAACACAAGGTTTCTGCTGGAGCCAATCCCGGCCAGCACATTTTACTGCTTAATGAAAAATATTACCTCATTATGAATTTGATGTATAAAGAAAAAGTTGGGATGGGGCAACAAAAGGCTGGAAAAGTAAATGGTAATTAAAAGAAACAGCTGAATAAACATTTTGCAACTTACTGTATTAGGTTAATTGGCAACAGGCCAGTAACATTATTGGGCATAAAAAGAGCATCTTAGAGAGGGAGAGTCCCTCACAACTAAAGATTACAAATCTGCGCGAACACTGCTTCTCCGAACTAAACAGAAGTGGGACCATTCAGATTTGCTATCAGCGCTCGGTTCAAAGGCCTGCATCTCTGACGGTACAGGAATGCATTAGTGCCTATGGAATTGGCAGCTTGCTCATCTGGAAAGGCACCATCAATGCTGAAAGGTATATACCAGGGGTCCTCAATCACAGTCCTGGAGGGCCGCAGTGGCTGCAGGTTTTTCCTCGAACCCAATTGCTTAATAAGAGGCCCTTATTGCGCAAGTAACTCTTCCGCTTCACTTTACTTGCCTCACTCGTTAAGATTTTGAACCCTTATTGCTTATTTTAGTCTTAATTGCTCATAATTAACAATAACATGCAAATGACAAAAGAGAGCAGCATTTCTCCATTTAACTTGTTACCATTTACACCTGTGTATATTTACTGTATCATGCACTATTGGGTTTAAATTAAATACTTGGGAGGAAAGGGAAGAGAAAAAAAGTGAAGGACTGAGAATTACACCTACATTTAAGTCTTCAGATCATTTGGATGAGATCCTTAGAAAGGGGAAGAAAATCTAGGATATGAGAATGAGCTGACATTGCAGAGTTAAAGTACTAACAAGTCAGGAAATTAAATTATTGACAAGGATTGCTTTCTAATTAAGCAACTGGATTAGAACAAAAACCTGCAGCCACTGTGGCTCTCCAGGACTGGGATTGAGAACCCCTGGTATATACAGGTTTTAGAGAAACTTGTGCTCCCATCCTAATAACGTCTTTTACACGGAAGGCCTTGCATATTTCAGCAAGACAATGCAAAACCACATACTGCATCTATTATAACAGCACAGCTTCATAGTAGAAGAGTCGAGATGTTGAGCTGGCCTGCCTGCAGCCCAGACCTTTCACCAAATGAAAACATTTGACGCATCATGAAACAAAAAATATGTCAAAGACCACCCAGGACTGTTGAGCAGCTAGAATCCTAGATCAGAGAAGATATGGACAAAACTCTCTTCCGAAAGTCCAGAAACTTGTCTCCTAAGTGCACAGAAGTTTATGGCCTGTTAGAAGAGGGGATGCTACACAGTGGTAAATATGGCCATATTCCAACCTTTTGAGACGTGTTGCAGCCATCATATTCAAAACAACCTTATTCTTTTCTTAAAATGGCACATTTTTTTAGTTTAAAAATATGTTTTCTATGTTCTAGTGTGAACAAAATATAAGTTTATGATATTTGCAAATTATTTTATTCTGTTTTTATTTACATTTTACAAAGCATCACAACTTTTTTGGGACTGGGGTTCTAAAAATATATACTGTATGCTATTAATCATCTGTACATAAAGTAAAGGAGCTCAAATCCTGGTGTATTAGGCACTGAACTAAATAAAGCCTGGTTTAGATTCTTTAAATACCCTGCTACTCATTTGCAAATCTGTAAAATCAAACTCCTTAACTGACTAGATTAAACTACATGAATAGGATGTTACAGCATCTTAAAGTAAAACTAGCATATTAAATTTGTGAAACACTAAATCGAACATTCTCCGTTAGTTTATCAATGAAGATTCTCCATACAAATCCAGGCTATTATAATCCTGCAAAAAAAAAAAAAAACTGAGTCAGCAGCACTTAATTTCCTCTCTTCCTTATCCTTGCCACTTTCATGTACTGATGGCAGCAAGGCTTAGTGAAACCACAAGATCAGATACTAAATCCCAGCAACTAACTCAATGTGTCTTGCCAGTACTGTAACTGTATAAATATTAATCTAAATGTTGCTGTATATGCAAAGAGCCTTTAGAAAGAAGTCAATATGAAATATGCTAAATAAAGTCAAAAACCTGAACTGTCGCAAGTACTGCATTGATCATGCTCTCATATGTACACTTTAAAATGAAAATAAATATTTTGCTCAGACTTAAGCAGTGTTGCTTACACATTCTTATATTGTAATAGTTTTTTCCCCATTGATTTCACTGCTGCCAATATTTGACCTTAAAATGTGTTTTAATAAAAACTTAAGACTTTTCTGCAATAAACACACCATTCATTAAACTAAAGTTAGACATGCCTAGCGTAACAGGTGTCTAAAATACCGAGTTTAGTTATTTGGAGCCTGATAATTCATTATGTTGTATGTTTTCCTGTTGTGTTCCTGCTATATTTCTCTACTCCATTTATTGTGTTAATGTAACGTCATCAGTGAGGGCCTCTGCCAGTGTTCGCTATGTTACCGTGAGAGGTGGTAAGCACGCTGTTATTCTCCGTATAGTAGAATTAATTCAATTATTTTAAAATTGCTTGAGTTAAATTATGTTCTATGTGACAGTAATGGTAATATGATCTTCATAGTGTACAACTTGTTTTGAAATGTTTTTCGATTATTTTTAGTTAGGTGTTAATGCAAGTATTCAACAGCCTTTACATGTGTTTTTTTTTTTTTTTAATTAATTGGAGGGATTGTATCAGAGCAGCTTGAACAGTCGTATTACTTTCTCAGTTTTAACATTTCAGTTCAACCTGTTAATAAAACGCATCAAAAAATAAAAAATAAAGGAATCCACTGCAGTTGCATTACACCTTCATGGCAGTTTGTACAGCATGTTAAAAATCACAATGGAGAAGCTTTACGGGTTAACCAGATCCGAGGCCAGGGCGCAGCAGTACAGTGTGTGCAGTGGAGACCGGTTACACAAGCAACACAGTCAACAATTTGAGACATTTGAAAAGCAAGGTTTAGCACGTTAGCTACTTGCACTGGGGACTGAACACCATTCTGAATGGTGTGATTAAACATTACCACTGTTATTTTCTATGTAATGAGCTTTAACAGTGTTTGCCACAAATTGTCATATCTCAAAGTGGGTAACCATGATCCTCAACAGCTGCATTACCTGCAGGTTTTCAATGCAGGCAAATTGACAGCTGATAGATACTTGGAGCTTGCAGTACAATTTCCTTGATTAACTAATCATGCAATTAAAAAAAAAACTGGCAGAGCGCAGTTTGCCTTTCATCAATATCAGAAGAGATTTGTATTGTATTAGAAATCAAAAGTTTAAGTTCCCAAATTTTAGCTTTGGTAGACATATTATCCCAGATGGAAAATTTGTTTGCACCAAGAAAGTACAACACATAAAAGCACTGTAACACAGAAACAAGATAAATAAGCTAAGACACAACAACTGAAACTCAGTGTTATAAGCACACACGCAGGAAGAATAACTGCCTTAAAAAGTACACAAAATAATTAAGAATTCAAACTTTAAATTGCTCAAGGAATAAGAGTTCTCAAATCTGTTGCTCCTTACACTTGGAAATATAAATCTACAGTATGACGGCACAACTGAAATTTAGTTCACTCAGATCACTGAAATGCTCCAGTGAAGATCAACTATAATGCTGGGAAACCAGAGACAAAATAGGTAGTATATAATTAATATTTTTTTCTCCACACTCAATGTTTCATCACCAGAAAGTCGAAGCTTTATTAGAAAATAAAGAATTATCTGAAATCACGGAATGGTGGAAGCATAGGTAATATATCGTATTTCCCATAGCACTGGCCTATTTTGTTTTCAAAAGAAAAAGTCATAATAAAAAATATACACTTAACTATGCAAGGGGCTTTGGTAATGGTATAATTTACCATCAAACAGCATGACAAAAAAATCCCTCTCACGTCCCAAAAGACGCGTGTGTTACGTTCACTGTCGATCATAAATTGGCCCATTGGGATGAATGGGCTGCGCCTGAGGGGCCTATTGATGTGCAGTTGCTTCCTGCTTTGCGCCAGATGCTGCCGGGATAGTCTCGACGTACTGCTACCAACACCAACTAATAGAGTTTGCCCCTGTTTTACTTGCCCCCGAAAGGTCGACTACTAAAAAAAAAGACATACTTTCCCAGAATTCTACCACATCTTATTTGGCTGCAATCCACATAGTTTTTACACTGTTACTACTTCTACAACGGTGCTACTATCCAAAAGAAACCATGTTCCTCAATGTTAAAGAAACGCACTAGTAACGCTGCCATTTTCCTTCTTGCCTTAATTGTCTCGTTATCTAATTCAAAGGTTATTTTGCAAACAAGGAACTGACGTGTGATGTGTGCCTCCAAAGCGAGGCGCTATAAACACCCCCAAAATTATAGACTGACAGTCAAATTGTACTGATCAAACTACTTTAGCGAAAGTCTCGGTTTAATAGCTCGGTACTGAAGGTATCAGTCAAGTCAGCAGGTAATCTCATTAAAGCATACCACAAAAGCGAAAGGGAAAAACAGGCTGTGCCTTCAAAACAAGAGGCTGGCTCTAATCTGTCAAAACAACCCTACCAGCCCCCCACCCCCGGAAACGATAAACGCATCTCCTTTACAAGACTATTTAAATTGATTTCCGTGAAATCGAGATATTTGGAGGTTTAAATAAATGATGGACTTTAGGACACAGGGGACCTACAGAAATATAAAAAGACAAGAAAAAAAGGAAACGTATGCGCTACAAATGAGGAACTCTAATTTTGAAGGTGTAAGCCAAAAAAAGTTGAATGATTTGTTAGTTTGATTTTAAGAAGTCTCCCAACACAGACGCGTTCATCTAAAGATGACCTAACAAGGCGATGAATTCAGAGATCGACAAGACATATCTTCAAAAGCAAGCATCACACAGAAGATGAATTCGCGAGGCAGGTAGACTTAGGGTGACACTTGGCCGAAAAATAAAATTAAAAAAAATACACTGACGCTCCCTTTTTAAGAGTTCGGGATGTCCAGTATCAAACAATGAGTTTTCTATTCATAACTGATTAACCTTCAAACCAATCATCCGAAAAGAGACTGTCGCGATTCATGAAGTCACAGTGAAATGAACGAACATTCAGGCGGCAGGACGGAAGAGAAAAGCAAATCGGCTTGGCCCTCGTCAGCCCAAAAAAGCAGTTCTTCCCAGTGTGGAGATAAATCTTAAACTTGCACTCACCTCAACTTTCCTTCTCCAGCAGGACTAGCCCCCCCGCTTCCTTCGGAATTGGTTGTGTACCTTTAAAATGGACTATTTCCCGGGTCTTCTTTCCCCGCTTCGTTTTACCACAGTTCAAAATGTCTCAGGCCGCCTCTGTCCGTGTTCTTTACGGACACAGGCGGAGTTGGGGGGGTCTCCTTTCCCCTAAACCATAAAGTTATCCTCGTTCTTAGCCTTTAAAGTTTTCGCGTCGCACTGGTACCTTTTAGTTGAGCGTTGTTAAAACGTCAGTAAAAACGATATTTATCTAATAACAGTCAAGAATTAAAAGCCGTCTGTAGCCGAACAACCAAAGAGGCAATATTTAGACAGAAAAAAAATCCAAAATGTCCACAACGCGCAAGGAAATACAAAAGGCGAAAAAAATGTCCACCGTCGGGCGCCGATCCAGTTTTTCTTCTTTTGTTAATCCAGCCTGTTCACGTTTTTTTCTCTTATTAAAGGCAATCGCCGCGCCCAAATACATCTGAAGCTGTCACCTTCCTGCTTATTTATGTAGGAAACGGTGTACATGAAGCGACAAACACGAACGCGGCGGAGGTGACTTAGACAGGAGCTCTCAAACCACAGAAACTCGCTTTCTCGCTGCTGCAGCAGTCGCCACTCACTTAGTTCAACCTACTGTAGCCGCCAGTAAGGGGGGGTGGGGCCTAGGCAAAAATATAGCTAACTGGTTGAAATTGACGTCAATTGTCGTTTACACGCAAATAAATGAAGAATAAGAGCCAATAGAACGCTACTAAGGGGTGAAAGAGGCGGGTTTGTCAGACAGACTGAAGGTTTGGTTGTGTTTGACGAAATACCGTAGTGTAGAATTGTAGCGTACGAGATAAAAAGAAAGTTGCGTTCGTATCGGTTGTAGAAGAGATGCATGCTGCGATCAGTGCGTTTAAACAGTCAGTTAATAATTAGCGTAGACGTTTAGTAAATCCGGACCATCAACCCAAATGGAAGTGTTAATTTAACAGTCGAGTATCAGCTGTGTTGTGGTCGGAGGTCATCGTGTGGCCGATGCCAAGTGCATGCGAGTTTCTGATGCACAGTTCGGTCTGCCAATAAACCGCAAGGCGGCTTGTGTAAGCCTTCAAGATATTAGGTGTCTCGTGTCAACAAAAAGCTCAAGGGGTCTTGTGTACAGAAATACAACAGTGAAACATTGCATTGCTGGTGACCTAGACTTATAAGGGCACGTGTATGTCAAGGCTGTGAGCTACTAGTATGGGCCATCGAATTTTTTATATACATCTATAACCTTTTTTAATTGCAGATATTCTTATAGTGGAGTTAATTTCTTTACTAGAGGTCACCTTTATGTCTTCTCCCGTCTTCATGCCCACCTTTTTGAACTCCTAAAAATATTTTCCAGCGTCTTCCTTCATAAAACGTTAAAAAGTTTGGCAATGTCTTAAACTGCTGAGTCCTGACTCTGACAAAAAGTACAATGAACTTTTTAGCCCTCAGCTGTCTGGTTGGCCCTGATGTCTGCTACTGATATTAAAAGACTGTAAATTCTAACACCTCAAATAATCTGTTTAACACCTAGGACTTCAAACTGAGGCTTCTCATTTCCACCAACCTGTGCTTTTCTAATGTGGCAAGCATTCTTTTACCTATGTAAAGGAATATTTCAGAAAGGATTAAATGACACCTTTTATTGGCTAACGACAAAGATCACAATATGCAAGCTTTCGAGGCAACTCGGGCCCTTTCTTCAGGCAAAATGTAATCAAGAAGGGGCCTGAATTGCCTCAAAAGCCAGCATATTGTAATCATTCTAGTTAGCCAATAAAATGTGTCATTTTGTTTATCTTCTCAACAAATCTATAAAGGCTAACACGGTACAACACCCTAGTACTACAGAAAAGATGAAATAAATAAATAAATAAGCAAATGAATAACATTATTGTGAAATGTGACAATAAATAGATAATAGCAACACAAAATGTGCCTATAAATAATTAAATGTGTCACAAAATATATTTTGATTAATTTTTTTATAAAAATCATACAAGTGAGAAGGGGCCATTCAGTCTATCAAGCTTGTTTGTTTAGCTGATAGTTAAACTGTCCACATATCTCATCCAGACACTTCTTAAAGATCGCTGTGGTATCTGCTTTAACTACATGATTGTTCCAGATTTCCACAACTCTGATTTCTACTGATGCCCTTGAGTAAATGATTCTCTCTTAAGATTAATAAATTCTTCTGGATCAACATTCCTAATGCCTTTCAGGATTTTGAAGACCTGAATTAGGTTCCCATGCAGCCTTCTCTCCTTGAAACTAAAAAACAGGTTTAATTCTCTCAGTCTGTCGGGGTTGGACATTTCCTGAATAATAATAGTAAGAAAAAGAAGAAGAATACAATAATGCATTTTATTTACATAGTGCCTTTCCCATCCTTATGTCCTAGGATGCCCTTGGTTGCTCTGCTCAGCATGGTTTCAAGTGCTGTTATTTCTTTCTTGTACTGTGGTGACTAGAACTGCACACACTACTCCAGATGCAGTCTCACTTCTGCATTATTTATTCCAAGCCTAACACCCCACAATTTATATTCAACAGTTTTTGCAATATAACCTAACATTTTATTTGCCTTTTTAATTGGTTCTACAAATGTATTTATTTCTTCATTTATTAAATTCAGTAGCATGACACACAACATGAAATACGCCCTGAAATAAAAGCTGCCACTTTCACTGTTTTTTTTTTCAAAAATTATTGTCAAGAAGTAGTTTGCAAATAGTACATGCAAATTCTTTAGACACTAAAGTTCAGGGTTATTTATCCTAAACTTTGGAAGGCTGTAGTGATTAATATTGTTAGGATTTTCCATAGGCTAAGTGTACTCATTTTGGTGGTGTTTTGGGTTTTTGTTTGTTTTATGTAAAAATAAATGAATGAATAAAAACATTAGTTCCTTTCTTCTGTTTATTTCTGCCTCGGTGATATAATGCTATGTTTTCAGGTGGAGAGTAGTGATGTTTTACATGTTGGTGTGATATGCTAGTAAGAATTTCAGTGTGTTCTGTACACATGACAATCCTCCTAGTACAAATGAAATTGGATGCTTCCTTGTTGCTGTTTAAAAGTCAGCTGATGACTTATCAGATGCTATCTGTTTAAGAGCCAGGGTTTCCGTCACAGACTATGTCTGAACTTTAAGTTAAAATAAAGAAAATGCTCTGTTGAACTAAAAGAATTTTAAAAAGAGTCAATTAGGACTTCTGACATTAATTCTTTACTTCCTTGACAATGTTTTCTGTTTTAACCATATGTAATAAGGTATGCAAAAAATAATTTGTGTTTAAAATTCTGATTTTAGTATTGGTACTATTGACTCTTTCATCTGTGGAATAAAAATAATGAAATCACCAGCCCTATTCTCTTTTTAATGAGAAGACCCTGTAGTTGGTCACAGTCATCTTGTAACTGCTCCAAAGGTCATGTGAAAAGTCCATTTTCCCTCAGGGATTAATACAGTGTACCAAATACCAAAAAATTTAGACTGTCATGTCATTGTCTAACCTGATGAATCCATACCAGGGTTACGTTGACATTGGGGTGTCTGGAGCCTATCCCAGCCAGCATATGGTGCAAGGCAGGAACATGCAATAGACAGGGTGCCAGGGCATTGCAGGGTGAACATACACACACACACACGGGTCACTTTAGCAGTTGCCAAGTCACCTGACATGCATGTCTTTGGACTGTGGGTGGAAGCTGAAGTACGTGGGGAAAATGCATGTAGACATAGGGAGAACTTCATGCAGGGAAGACCCAGGGCATGAACCAGGAAATGGTATGGAGGAAGCAATGCTACATCTGCACCACTGTGCCACCCAATTTAGACTGTGAATACAGAATTAATGTTAATGTATAACATTTAAAGCACATCAAATCTTGGTGCAGGGTAGAAGGGTAAAGGTTTATGGGGCATTGGGACTCCTTTTGGAACAGATGGGACCTGTTCCGCCGTGACAGGTTACATCTGAACTGGAGGGGCACCAATGTATTGGGGAGACGTAGTGTAGGCTAGTTGAGGATTGTTTAAACTAGGGAATGGGGGGCAGAGAGTTTAGGGCAGGCCAGATACATGGAAGAACAAAAAATGGCGTAGAAATAAAAATGCATAGTAATGTAAATTCTAAGCAAACATTTAAATGTAAAAGGATTAACACATTAAAAATAGCATGCCTTCATGCTAGAAGTATCAAAAATAAGGAAAGTGAGTTGGAGTTTTATGTAGCAGAGCATAATTATGATAGTATAGCAATAACGGAAACCTGGCTAAATAACAAAGATGGGGATGAGTGTAACATAGAGGGATACACATTTTTTAGGAAGGATAGGCAGAACAGAAAAGGAGGTGGGGTTGCTGTTTATGCCAAACAGGATTTAAATGTAAGACCTCTTCAGCTGGATAACGAGCCCCATCTTAGTGAGGACATGTGGCATCGCCTGGAAAATATTAGGGAAATAGGTCTTATTTTAGCAGTGTGTTATAGACCACCCAATTCGGACAGTAATATCAAAAAGGCAAGTTTACAGGGAGATATTATAGTCATGGGGGACTTTAACTATCCAAATATGAACCGGGATAACCTTGCAGATGGAGGAGTTTCTAGAAGTAATCAGTGACTGTTTTTTAACACAGCAGGATAGAATTGAGGGTGTAGAGGTGATTGAACCACTAGGGTCAAGTGACCATAATGTAATACAATTCTCAGTATTTTGTAAGAGTACAGATGCAAAGACTAAAATTGTTAAGTTTGGTACTTTGGTAGGGCTAATTTTGAGCAGATGCGACAAAGTCTAAGTAGGATAGACTGGGATAAGCTTTTAAGTGTGGAGACAGTTGAGGAGCAGTGGAACAGGTTTAAAAAGGTTTTACATGTAATGTAGGACAGATACATACCTAAATTTGGAATTAATAGGAAACTAAAAAAAACTCCACGGTGGATTAATAAAGATTTAAAAAAGAAGTTGCAAAGGAAAAAATTGATTTATAAGGCATATAAGACTAATGACCGCAAAGTGAATCATAGAGCATATGAGAACATGAGGGCAACCATTAAGAAGGATATCAGGGAGGCTAAAAGACAGTTGGAGAGGAATATAGCAGATAAGGCAAAAGAAGACCCTAAGAGATTCTTTCAATATTTTAATAGTAAAAGAACAGTCAAGGAGGAGATCAAGTGCATCAGAAATAGTAAAGGGGAATTAAAAGATACAGACAGTGAAATAGCGGATGCCCTAAACTTACATTTTTCTGAGGTGTTTACAAGTGAGCAAGTGGATAACCTCCCAGAGGTAAACGCGACTACTAAGGAGGTACTGAGGGATTTGGAAATTGTAGAGGGAGAAGTGCTGCTCAGATTAAATAAGATGAAATCAAACAAATCACCAGGCCCAGATAATATTTATTCTTGTGTTCTTAAGGAGGCTAGTGAATACATATATAAACCCTTGACACATATTTTAAGGAAGTCACTGCGCACTGGAGAGATTCCGAAGGACTGGAAAATGGCAAATATCATCCCATTGTATGAAAAGGGTGACAGGGCAGATCTAAGCAACTATAGGCCAGTAAGCTTAACATGCATCACAGGAAAATTAAAGTAAGGAATTATTAAGGATAAGATTGAGCAGCACACGGCGAGGATAGGAGTTATTCTGAACAGTCAACATGGGTTCAGAAGTGGGAGGTCATGTTTTACTAACATGCTGGAATTCTATGAGGAGGCAACAAAAGGATACGATCAAAGTGGAGCTTATGATATTATTTATCTGGACTTTCAGAAAGCATTTGATAAGGTGCCACATGAGAGGTTGGGCATCAAATTAAAAGAAGTGGGAGTTCAGGGTGATGTTTTTAGATGGGTGCAAAATTGGCTCAGATACAGGAAGCAGAGGGTGATGGTGTGAGGAACCTCATCAGAACTGGCTGATGTTAAGAGTGGTGTTCCACAGGGGTCAGTGCTAGGTCCGCTGCTATTTTTAATATATATAAATGATTTAGATAGGAATATAAGTAACAAGCTGGTTAAGTTTACAGATGATAACAAGATGGGCGGATTAGCAGATACAGTGCATCCGGAAAGTATTCACAGTGCATCACTTTTTCCACATTTTGTTATGTTACAGCCTTATTCCAAAATGGATTAAATTCATTTTTTTCCTCAGAATTCTACATACAACACCCCATAATTACAACATGAAAAAAGTTTACTTGAGATTTTTACAAATTTATTAAAAATAAAAAAATTAAGAAAGCACATGTACATAAGTATTCACAGCCTTTGACATGAAGCTCACAATTGAGCTCAGGTGCATCCTGTTTCCACTGATCATCCTTGAGATGTTTCTGCAGCTTAACTGGAGTCCACCTGTGGTAAATTCAGTTGATTGGACATGATTTGGAAAGGCACACACCTGTCTATATAAGGTCCCACAGTTGACAGTTCATGTCAGAGCACAAACCAAGCATGAAGTCAAAGGAATTTTCTGTAAACCTCCGAGACAGGATTGTCTGGAGGCACAAATCTGGGAAAGGTTACAGAAAAAAAAATTCTGCTGCTTTGAAGGTCCCAATGAGCACAGTGGCCTCCATCATCCATAATTGGAAGAAGTTCAAAACCACCAGGACTCTTCCTAGAGCTGGCCGGCCATCTAAACTGAGAGATCGGGGAAAAAGGGCCTTAGTCAGGGAGGTGACCAAGAACCCAATGGTCACTCTGTCAGAGCTCCAGAGGTCCTCTGTGGAGAGAGGAGAACCTTCCAGAAGGACAATCATCTCTGCAGCAATCCACCAATCAGGCCTGTATGGTAGAGTGGCCAGACGGAAGCCACTCCTTAGTAAAAGGCACATGGCAGCCCACCTGGAGTTTGCCAAAGGGCACCTGAAGGACTCTCAGACCATGAGAAACAAAATTCTCTGGTCTGATGAGACAAAGATTTAACTCTTTGGTGAGAATGCCAGGCGTCACGTTTGGAGGAAACCAGGCACCGCTCATCACCAGGCCAATACCATCCCTAGAGTGAAGCATGGTGGTGGCAGCATCATGCTGTGGGGATGTTTTTCAGCGGCAGGAACTGGGAGACTATGCAATGTACAGAGACATCCTGGATGAAAACCTGCTCCAGAGCACTCTTGACCTCAGACTGGGGCGACGGTTCGTCTTTCAGCAGGACAACGACCCTAAGCACACAGCCAAGATATCAAAGGAGTGGCTTCAGGACAACTCTGTGAATGTCCTTGAGTGGCCCAGCCAGAGCCCAGACTTGAATCCAATTGAACATCTCTGGAGAGATCTTAAAATGGCTGTGCACCGACGCTTCCCATCCAACCTGATGGAGCTTGAGAGGTGCTGCAAAGAGGAATGGGCGAAATTGGCCAAGGATAGGTGTGCCAAGCCTGTGGCATCATATTCAAAAAGACTTGAGGCTGTAATTGCTGCCAAAGGTGCATCGACAAAGTATTGAGCAAAGGCTGTGAATACTTATGTACATGTGACTTCTCAGTTTTTTTATTTTTAATAAATTTGCAAAAACCTCAAGTAAACTTTTTTCACGTTGTCATTATGGGGTGTTGTGTGTAGAATTCTGATGAAAAAAATGAATTTATTTCATTTTGGAATAAGGCTGTAACATAACAAAATGTGGAAAAAGTGATGCGCTGTAATTTGGAATCCATTATATCATTACACAAGTTCTTTGATAGCATACAGACTTGGGCAGATTTGTAGCAGATGAAATTTAATGTCAGTAAATGGAAAGTATTACACATAGGAAGTAAAAATGTTAGGTTTGAATACACAATGGGCGGTCGGAAAATCGAGAGTACACCTTATGAGAAGGATTTAGGAGTCATAGTGGACTCTAAGCTATTGATTTCCCAACAGTGTTCAGAAGTCATTAAGAAGGCTAACAGAATGTTAGGTTATATAACACGATCTGTGGAGTACAAGTCCAAGGAGGTTATGCTCAACCTTTATAATGCACTGGTGAGGCCTCATCTTGAGTACTGTGTGCAGTTTTGGTCTCCAGACTACAAAAAGGACATAGCAGCACTAGAAAAGGTCCAGAGAAGAGTGACTAGGCTGATTCCAGGGCTACAGGGGTTAAATTATGAGGAGAGATTAAAAGAGTTGAGCCTTTACAGTTTAAGCAAAAGAAGATTAAGAGATGACATGATTGAAGTGTTTAAAATTATGAAGGGAATTATTACAGTGGATTGAGACTGTTATTTTAAAATGAGTTCATCAAGAACACGAGGACACAGTTGGAAACTTGTTAAGGGTAAATTTCGCACAAACATTAGGAAGTTTTTCTTTACACAAAGAACGACAGACACTTGGAATAAGCTACCAAGTAGTGTGGTAGACAGTAAGACGTTAGGGACTTTCAAAACTCGACTTGATGTTTTCTTGGAAGAAATAAGTGGATAGGACTGGCGAGCTTTGTTGGGCTGAATGGCCTGTTCTCATCTAGAGTGTTCTATTGTTCCAATGTTTAGCAGTGTTCACAATACTGTTGTCTAGTATTTCGATGACTCATGGATTTACATTTTCCATCTAGCCTGTTTGGAAGTGTTTTTCCCATATTTTTTCTTTTGTGTCATTTTTGTTTTTCTTTTTAAACCTGTTCATGCTGTGCAAAATTGACCTTTTTTCAGAAATTGCTTAATCCGAGTAAGCGTCCTTGACAAGCACATCAAGTATTCATATTATGTTGAAAGAATGTCTTTAATTCAGATAATGCATATATTTCATTGTGACAGAAAAACTTTAACTGGAGATATTTTTTAGTTCACCAAGAAGGATAGAAGCTAGTAAAGGTAATGTTTGTTCAAAAATATGATTAACAAAGTAGTTGTAAAGGCACTTTATGAATACAATGTTATTATTATTAGTGAAAGCCAGCAGCCATTTCCTCCTACAAAACTTAGACTGAGACCCCCATGTGTAGAAGCTAAACTTTCAACTATAGAACAACATAAGGCAGAAGCTGCCATGTCGTAAGACTTTCATATTCATGTTGCAGACAGCCTTAGCTTCAACCCTAAGGGGGATTTATTTAATCATGGCACTAGCCTACTTTCTAACCAAAGCAGTCCGTAATGCTTGATGCTAATCCACCACAATAGTCTAATGAACTCAAGCATGGTGTCTTTTACTTGTCAGGTTACTGGGTCACCACTAATATCTGATGCATAATGGAGGAGGAAGGAACAAGTGTATCAGGGTTCACAGTGTCTGCTAGGCATGATTCCAGTGTATATAGTTAACAGGGACTGTGGTACCAAATAACACAGTCGTGTTGTGAAGTTAACAGATATGAGGAAAATAGCTCACACATTCTGAAAAAGTTTACCCAGCTGAGAGCAAAACCTGTTTAAGGTCTCCCTTGTGTTATGGCTTTCTGAGAGTAAACATGTTACAATCATCCTTTGTTCATCTTTTGTTCCAGTAATACAAAACAAGAACCTGTGGTCCCTTGAAGAGCGCATAGCACAGGCTACTTGATATGACATGATCAGATAGCTTGACTCTGTGATAATACAAGTTGCCTCACTGACACAAGGTCATGCCAGCCTCCCAAAGCACTCACAAGCGTTTCAAGTGTCTCTGCAGCTTGGACAAAAAGACTAAAATTACATTCCTTAGAAACAACCTTGATCGGAAGGAAGTTAAGTTTTGATTGCTATTGAGGATAAACAGAGAGCTAAGAAATTCCACAAAAATGTACAGAGTATTACATTGTAGAGGTGAGATCATTTAAAAGAAAGGAGCAAAACAAGACTGCCTTCCTTTCCCTATGATGGTGCCGAATATCTTAACTCAATGAAGCAAGTATCAAATATCTGTCTGTCACATGTAGAGTAGTACGATGAGAAAAGACACGACATTTCAATCATGATTATACTGTCTGTATAATTAACTTTAGAAAAACAAAGTAAATTATTGTATCAGAAATGTTTTTGGCTGCATGCCTCAGTGTCTCATTTGTCTTCCTGCTGAAATTTTTTTTAAATCTGAGGGCCTTAGTAGATGGCATAGTGTTCAGAGCTAAAGTTGTTCAGTTTCCAGGGACTAGGTTCAAATCTGGCAATAGTCACTGCCTGCATGCTACCCCCTATGTATGCATGGGTTTCCCCCCTTGTATGTTGGTTTTCCTCTGTCTGATTATTATTATTATTATTATTATTATTATTTATTTAGCAAATGCCTTTATCAAAGGTGACTTACAAAACAAGTTATAATTTTAGAATGATTAGAAGGTGCAGGCAACCAAAGTGGACAAGATAAAAAACTGAGCAAGAGGGAGTAGTACTATTACATAATTACACTGTCAAGTGGGCTAAAACAACAGTGTGTTTAATTCTTTGCCAATACAACATCAGCTATCCTGTAGAAGAGAAATTAAGCAATACCAACATATTTAAAGAAAAGGTGCATTTTAATTAGACACCTAACTGTGAGTAAATATGGGTGCAGTAGACAAAGTCTGATTATTCCACGGCTTTTTCCTAAGAATGGAGAAGCCTCATCCAGCCTTTGCACGTGTAAGAAAGAGGTGGTGGGGCTGTCAAACAGGCAGAAGCAGAATGGACACTTCTTCAAGGGCCATACTATATGTAGAAACTAAAGACTAGAAATATTGAGGACTAGAACCATTAAGGGAAACTAAATATCAAAACAAGAGTTGCAGCAACAGGAAGTCAGTGGAGTGACCAAAGTAGAGGAGTAGTAGGAGGAAAATGAGGAACAGAGAATACCAGTCGAGCAGATGGAGTTCTCTGTTCCATGGATGTTACTGTAGATTGATTGTTCACTTTAAATTGACTATGGATGGGTGACTATAGCAGCATGTGTGAGTGTGGCCTGCGACAAACTGACACCCTATATGGGGTTGGTTCCTCTCTTACAGTTTATGCCGTTGAGGTAAACTTAAGTAACCCATAACCCAACAGATTCAGAAAATAGAGGGCATACTGTGTCGTCCTGGCTGGATATAGCACTTCACCATAAGGTATTTCTGCCAGGTCTTAAAAATGTGGGTGAAACACCCTTTCACAAATGTGTAAGTCTATCAAGCACAGTTTATTCCATCCTGGGTGTACTGGATGTTATCATCATTCTTTTTAACGAAAGGCTAATGCCTTCATTTAACTGACCTCCTTATTTAAATGAATATCCAACAATCCTGAAGATGTAAAGCATAATAAAGATTTGTCTTATTATTTTAAGTTTTCATAATTTTTTTTTGTTTTACTTTCTGCAGAACCTTCACAGTGCAGTGTCCAATGAATGTTCTCAAGCATCAAACACAATTGATCACTTCTTGTTTCAGCAAAAAATACTTTACTCTTTTTACTTGGGTCTGGTCATCAGAATTAAACATTGTTTTGACCACTATTAATACAGAATATTTAACAAATAGATGAAACCATTTTTCACATTCTCATTAACACAAACAAGTGGCACAGTGGCGCAGTGGTAGCGCTGCTGCCTTGCAGTAAGGAGACCTGGGTTTGCTTCCCAGGTCCTCTCTGTGTGTAGTTTGCATGTTCTCCCTGTGCTCCCTCCGGGTGCTCCAGTTTCCTCCCACAGTCCAAAGACAAGCAGGTTAGGTGCATCGGCGATCCTAAATTGTGCTTGGTGTGTATGTGCCCTGCGGTGGGCTGGTGCACTGCCTGGGATTTGTTCCTGCCCTGTGCTGGTTGGGATTGGCTCCTGTGACCCTGTGGTAGGATATAGTAGGTTGGAAAATGACTGACTGACATTAATGAAAACATTATATTATGATGTCATTTTGCATCACAATGTAAACAAGCAAGACTAAACAAGGAGTTTGGAGTGTGATTAAGAGACCGACTGTAACACAAATCCAGAGTCACTGCTTCTCATGCATTATTAGAACACTGTTTGACTGTTCAAATTGTTTTGCAAAATTTGCATTGGTAAATTTCATCATACAGAGTTAGAAGCTAAAATAAATTAAAGAACACTGGAGCTTATGAACATAGTCATAGTGTGCTCAGTTAGTACTTCTGTTTGTATAACACATCAATCCTGTAAGTTATTTTAAACAAAGTGAACAGAACAAGACATGACATATCAAAGGGAAAGAACATTACGCTGTGCTGAAGTGTAAAGTACTGCAAAAACAAGACACATAAAAAAAAATAAGAAATGGCCTTAAATTCAAAGGATGGGTGCAGTTGGATTATGTGAAGCAAAAATGAGCTAAAATACCAGCAACTTGTTTCTGTAATGCTCTGAATCTATAATGGACATTATTAACTGAATAAATAGATATCAAACTGAACAATAAAGTTTATTTTTGAAAGCTACCTTCAAAATTAAGCATAAAGGTCAATAAACAACAAATATTCTAGCAAACTTAAGACCAGGGAGGCTTTTTCCTAATCAGTTTGCTTTAATTACACATTTCTGTTTGATCTATCCAGGCTGTGGATATGTACACCTAGTATGTATCATTTTTGTATTACAAGTATGCATTTCCTTTAGTTTAATTTGGTTTAATTTAACTTTGTAAATAGGTTGAGGTATTTTATATGTCATGTACATGAATTCTTGTAACTGACATTAGTTTAACTACACCTCAACTTTTTTCATTTTATTTAGTTACTAAGGGGCTTTTCCCCCTGGATGCTTCGCTTGCCAACCCCTAGTCCTGCGCTACGTGCCAGCCACTTTGTGTCTTTGCTGCTTGTGTATGTGGACTTCACTTTCACCAAACAACAAATCTTTTAATTCTCGCGAATATACCTCTTCATTGGGAAGAAACACTACTTTTCCCTGATGGCAACACGAATTAGACGATCTACAAGTCTCCGACTTAAAGTTTAAAGCCAAACAATATTTGCATACTTCTGTCATATCACCTATGTCCACATATTTGATCTCTTTTCACTGTTCCATTATTTCACCGAGTAATAATTTCCGTTTATTAGCACTATTGCGATCTTTACTATCAGTTTTATGAGAATTTAGAAATTTTAGTACTTTCATAATCTCTAACCTGCTCTGCATGTGTATCACACCGTTTTTGAACCTCTTTATGACGTTCTACTTTGTCTTCTACTCTTTACTTTTATTTCCAACCCCGCTTGGAACTGAAATGATCTCTCACAGGAGTTGAAATTTTCTCCGAGAAAGTCTCATCCCAGGATTCCCTTTTATAGTAGGGGATATAGATATAGTGTTGGGGGCCACGGGTAGAGGGCTTGGAAGCCCAACCCTGTAGGGGCCCGTGGCCACCGCCAGCTGGTGCCTGAAGAAACCTGGAGCCCAGCACTTCCACCACACCAGGAAGTGCTGGGGGGAAGAAGACTGGGGACACTGGACTGGGCTTCTGGATGCGCAGCCGGCACTTCCGCCACACAGGGGTGTGTCCACAGGGGATTGCCGGGAAAGCAGCTGGAGCCCATCTGGGCACTGATACAACTGTAAATATAATCTGTAAATAAACGTGTGTTGGGTGCAAAAACGATGTCTGCCTGTCTGTGTCCGGGTCCAGTTCCACAACTGTTACATCCACCTTAATAAAAGGACAAGTGTCTATGTGTCCATCCGGTTGCTATGTCTCTGTCATTCCTACAGATGGTGCATCACAAACATTGTGGTAATACACTTTATGACTACAAATGCTTGTGCTTTGATATACGTTTGAATGACAACTGCAGTTAATTTTATGAGTATATACATTATAAAACACATTCCAATAGATGGTGCACTTCAAACATTAACGCTGAGGCCTAACTTGATTATTTAGCTTTCAACCCATCTTAGAAGGGTAGCACAGCTAGTTAAATAGATAATGTTACAATAAACGGAAGTGGAAGTTCCATCACTGTTCATACTTGTAAACCTCAATAAAATTCAGATTGTGGATTAAAGAAATGGAATAAATAGAAATCAGGAGTCATTCTGATATCTTGCAAAAGAACATTATTGTAATAAATATATATTTTCAGTAGTTATTACTGCATGTGTTGCTTCTATTGGGTTGGCAAAAATTCAAATAACGTGGAAAAAAATTTTCTGGTCTATTTAAGTGTGGAGCCAAGAAATGCAGTTAGATTCTCCCACGGAGAGACATTTTCAACACAAAGGAGCCAGTAAGGGTCCTGTAGTGGACCAGTGCCTTGTACTTTGCTGTTTTCTGCATTATATTAAGCAGTCTTGAAAACAGAATGAAAATGAGAGATTAGTGAGTCATGGCAAAATACAAAGTACTTCTATACTGCAAATCTGTTAATACCACTCTGAAGTTTATTTGATGTACTTTATTAGGTGCATATTGTTTTAATGTACAGTGTGACTTCTCCATCAACTAAATTGTCATAACATAACAAACTTGATGTTATACAACTTAGGGTAACAAGGGATTCCAGGATCTGCTCGGGCAGCACTGGGCAAAAGGCAGAAAAGAGCCCTCCACGCACATATGGCCAGTTTGGAATCACCAATAAATCTAATAAGCATGTCTTTGGGGATGTAGAAGGAAAGCCCTGATGAACAACCACCAGGTGTGGGCTGCAAACTCAGGAGCACTGAGCACTACCCACTGCCACAACCAATTATCACATGGTCATCTAGATAAAATTATTCAGAGTAAGTAAGAATAAGTAGGCAGATACTAATGAATCATGAATGAATGACACAATTCATTGAAGTAGACTAAAAATGTAAGAGGCTTTGAACGGAGTATGGCAGTGGGCAGCGGGCAGCGGGCATATTGACATGAGAAATTCAGGAATGACCTAACCTTTAATCCTAGATGTTATAAGCTGGAAATATTTTCCTCTTGTTATTGAAGACACAGGGTTGTAATGTTCTCATGGAAATGTTACGCTGTGCAAATGGGGGTCAAAGGGCACTAGAAATTATAAACAACTACTTTGTAACTGTTTAGTCATTGTGAGTCAGTCATTTATATGAGGAGTGCCTCTTTCTAAATAATCAGGAATTGGTACTGATTGTATTATATGGCTATCGTTTAAGCTAAGGTAAACAAAATAAGGCAACTGCTTTACCTTATTTTATTAGTTGTACAGTATACCTACAACAGTATTCATGCTAAACAAGTATATACAGGGTTAGAGAAAAAGATTTTTGGAATGTTAAAATGAAAACTCAATTTTTTCTTTTTTATCAAAAGAGCAGAATATTGCAATATTTAATGAGATACCTAAACAGGGATCTTTACAAACAATAGTGCGGCTAGGTTGTAACTGGGTCTTGGTGGGAGTAGGGAGCAAATGAGTGACACACTCCTAGTCCTTTAAATTCATGAATGGGAATTGTTTTTGTTTCTTATTTTTTGAACATGTTCTGCTTTAACGCAATTTTCCTTGCAAAACTCTGAGAAGGACACTTAGCCTACCTTGACCACAGGCTGTGGCTGTGCTCTGACAAGAAGGATCAGTCAGACAGACAAATGTTCTATGAATGGAAGGAGTCTAAAGCAACAAAATCTCTGAAACTGTACAGTGAAGTAAATAATATGATTGGTGGTAAGAAACCATAACATGTGTTTCTGTACAATTTCTGCATAGTTTCAAATATGTTTTTGTTTATATCCTTCCGTTGGTGTAGCATTTTGATTATAAGGAAGATTTTCTAGAACATATTACACAATAGACTACTGAAAGTCTATGAATTTCACTATTAGTGATGTTACAAGTAGATAGATAGATAGATAGATACTTTATTAAGTATGTGCTCTGTTTGAGATGGATTGATGTATGATATTAAATGCCAAGATCCTCTTGGCATTTTGTTAAAGCATTAGTTTTGGTGGTCTATATATTAAACAGTATAACCTTTTGAAATTCTGCAAATCACTATCAGTGACCATTTATTTATTTTTATTTTTTACTTATTTATTAATCCATTCTTTGTTTATTTTTCAAAGCCCTCTTTTTCCATGACACACTCCCTTGGGACCAGAGTCTGTTCCAGAAATATGAGTCACCAATTAACCATACCTGCACATTTGTGAGATGTGAGTGGAAAACTGAAGCAGCTGAAAATAAAACACGCAGCACTCCACATAGGTAGTGACCAGGCCTGGGTTTGAACCCTGTGAGGCAGCAGTACTGTCAATTAGACCACCAGGCTTAAAGGCCACAGTGGCTGCAGGTTCTTCTCCCAACTAGTAACATGGAACCTACTTCTTATGCCATCCATCCATTCATCCATCCAGCCACCCACCCATTTTCTTAACCCCCTTATCCCTTTGCATTCCTGTTAATTAACTTACTTCTTAAGATTCAGAAACTTTAACTGTCTCAAGTAGCCAAACAATGATGAGATCCAAAATGAGCCAACAGATGACCAGCTGACATGATCCCATGTGCCACCGTACGTGTCTATCATACAATGTCTGTTTCAATAAAACAGATGACAAGATAAAAAGTGAAGTCTGAGAAATGTTGGTCTGTTCTGGGCCAGAAAACTGAAAGGCTGCTTCTTTACAGAAGCTCAAGAAATATCCATAACCACCACTCAATGATAGAAGCAAGTGTCATATTTTTAAACAATTTATTTTGGTTCCCAGCCAAATTGTCTCTGCAAAACTGTGGAACAAACTAAAGACCCTTTGACAAATATTTAGCTGAATCTTCTTTTGTTAAAGGTCACAACTTTCCATTCTTTTTATTTTAATTCTGTACTCTTCTTGGTTTTCAGAGAAGTTTCATTATTCAACTGTACTAAATTTCTTACCCTTGTATTGCTATATATCTGGAAATCTTTCTTTTTTAAATGGATTATTCAATAAAACGTAATGTAATGAAATACGGATAAAAGGCAAAGAATGATTTTTAAACTCGGTGCCTCAGTTCCGATGGCTCTTAATACTCTGGGCTGTGTATTCGTATATCATGTAATCCAAAGCATCACAATTCTTTTACAGCACACACCCTTTTATTTCCTCTATCCTTGACACACAAGAGCACTGTTAGTAAACTTCTATTTTGTGTAACATAATGCAATTTTAGTTAAATAAATAAACAAGAGATTGATGTTAATAAGCTGCTTGATATTGTTTACAATGTTTTGTTATCCAGCTACTGGGAAATAACACAGGGCGTGGTTGTCTGAAAAAGCGGAAATAGGGTATGAATTTCGACAAGCACTGTCCTCCGCAAAATCTATTTCCCAGTGACTTCCTGGGAAAATATTCATTACTGTGGGCCAACTTAATGTATTTAACAAACTGAATTTTATGGATATTTTAAATTAACGTTATTACAAATACTTCTAAATTAGAATAATTTATTTGCCTAGTAGTGTTGTACAGGGTAGCACCCTGTAGGCAGGCAGTGTGGCATAGTGGTTGGACTTCAGACTCTGAGGCTGTGGGATCAAATCCCACTACTTGCCACTATGTGACTTTGAGCAAGTCACTTCGCCTGCCTGTGCTCCAACTACAGGACCAAATGCAATGTAACAAATTGTATGTCAAATGTTGTAATCGCCTTGGGTAAAGGCATCAGCCTAATAATAAGCACCCTGCAGACTGTTCATTCTCAATTTGAGACTTTTTTTGGAAACAGTGGGTGAGAAGAAATTGCTAAGTTGCAGTATTCTGGGTCAAGCGGCCTGATCTCATTATAATGTTATCCTTCCTCCTGATGTTATTGACCCAAAGGAGTCATGTTTTGATGGCAGTTTCTTTTTTCTAATATTATCTACAGCACTGGGAACACTCTTGAAACACAGCAGAATCATTCCATCTGAGGTGACCTTCTACCTGAATGGAAAAGACCAATACTAATTTTTTATCTTTGTAATCATTAGCATGAAATGAAAATCTGTTGATGACACTGGACCTTTAGTTCATCGTATTTCAGAAATAACTTTATTTTAATTATAAATTGAGACTGTGATTACATTTTTATTGCAGAGATGATAAAGGATGTACCATGGCATTAACCAAAACATACCCATCTGCTTTCTCCATCACCCAACAGCATCAGGTGAAAGGCAGGAAGTAGCAATGAGAATTATAGCATTGTGGAAACCTGATTCTCTCTTAGCAACACTGCACATAACGCAATCAGCAATCCAGGAAAACTGCAGGGCACTATTAGATACAAGTAGGCACTGTCCTTGTTCTTCTGTTCATCCAATAATCCATTCACCTATTTATTCTGGAAACCGCTAAGTTCAGTAAAACTATGGCAGCTATAGGCCCATCACAGCACATACTTATACACACACACACACTCACTTATAGGAGGGATGTGAGTTGAAAAAGAATTGCATTAAGAAAATCCACACAGACATGCAGAGAACCTGTAAACTCCAGAAAGATCATGATTAGAGTTCAAGTTTATGTCTTTGGACCATTACCACCATGCTTCTCCTCCACTCACTACTCTCATTCATATGATGTTTTGGTATTTTTATAAAAGCTAGAGACCTGTGCTTTTCTAACCCTGAAAGGTTTAGGATGTGTTGAAGGGTGTCATTTATTATATACTAGCTGTGTAAGCCCGGTCCTAGAAACTATTGAAATCGTCAGAAAAAAAACTGAAATGTAGAGATGTCAGGTAATTGAAAGGAACTACTCTGGGCATCTGTCTCCTAGGAGGATTTGTTTTGCCGACGTACTGGCCTCACTTGTGCATTAGCGGCGGGAGGAAAAGTAAAAGGGATACCGTTTTGGCAATGTTAGTGGCTAAGGGTCTTATGTCTTCCTTCTGAGGTTTCGTTTTGCTGATGTACTGGCCTCACTTGTGTTATTAGCGGCTTAGTGAGTTTTCCATTTCCTCGGAGGCGGAGCCCTTACCCCGACTCCACCTATCACTTCTGGGCTCACACACACTTCCACACATACTGTAAACATATATATATATATATAATAAATCTAAAGGTCTACTAAAGGACACCGTTGGACTGCTTGAGCTGTTATCATTGCTCAAACACTCAGTAAGAGAGAACATTTTGATCTTCTGAAGATCCGATTACTTTAAAAACAAATGCTGACGAATGTGTCACACAATCAAATGATCAAAAGAATGCTGCATGGCTTTTAACTCAGTTTTTTATTATAAAGACATTTTTAGAATGGGCTGACATAGGTGTCAAACAGAAGAACTTACACAATTGGTCACAATTAGATATTGCAAAGTACATTTTTATTAAAAATATAGCTGTAAAATAAGGGTGTGTAAGAGTATAGGTTAACCACCTTGTTGATTTTTTTTCTGCTAATTTTACAGTATGCAGCTGTGGGATTTTACTAAAATTGATAAGACAAATCATTCTCTGCATTCTAGCCAGCAATTTTCAGAACTTGACAATTGTTGAGCCAGAAGGGAAATTAAATAGGAAACGCCCCTAGAGTGGATGCCAGTCCGATACAGAGCACGCTCACTTCTACTTATTCGGGCCAGTCAGCCTAATGCACACATCATTGGCATCTGTCAGGAAACAGGTGGAGCTGGACAAAACTCAAATGTGACCAGGCCTGGAAGTGTACCAGGTTTCTGGAGCTGTGAGTCAGCAGCACTAATCACGATAGCACTGTATGTCGCTATCCAAAGTTCCACCAAGTATACACTCTTAAAAACGATAATGGCACTTTGTATTTCTTTACTGGTTTGTATGGTTCCTTGCAGAGACATTGCTTGACAAGGCCTCATTTAAAACTTTCTAATATGTAGAAAAAACTGAAATCTTTCATGTATAGTACTGAAGACTACCTAGCAAAACACAAACAGTTTAACAAAACCTGGACTTAACTTGTGTTACTGTATTTTTGCAGCAAGAGTACTTTTAAAATCATGAGCCATTAGTATTACACAAATCTGTTATCATCTATTCATGGTTATTTACTGCATGAAGCCTGTTACAGATACAAATAAATAAAGGTTCATTCTGAAACCTTCATGTGGATGGGTCTTTTGGGAAACAAAAATAGTTCCCCTATGGCATCATTCTGAAGAACCACTCTGGCACCTTTATTTTTAAGAGTGTAAAATGGTTTTAAATATTTAAACACATGCTATACTAGTGGAGACATAGTTTCTGGGGATTGGAAAGGGCCCAAGTAGGTAATAAGGCAGCGAAGGAAAAACACATTAACTGCATTAATGTTAATCCTGAAGTCCAGTGGCCATTCCGGGGCCAGGATTGCTGATCTCACACAATGATTCAGCTCTAAGTAATTAGAAATGCAGATTGATGTAATCATTAATCAAGTATTTAACAAGGGTGGTATAAGTAAGTAATTCTCTTAAGAATCCACAGAGGAGAGGATAACATATAACAATAAAAACCTTTAAAAACATATTTAATGTTAGTTCTATAAAGTTAGGTCTAGGGCCAGATCCTGCTTTAATTATGAATTACATTTACCATATACAGCATTTTTCAGTCCTACTCAAAGTGCCTTAAATAGAGAAGGGGCAAACACTTCAACCACCACCAATGTCTAACATCCACCTGGATGACGCAACAGCAGCCATTATTGTGCCAGTATGCTCACCACAAATTAGCTATTGGGTGGTTAAGGGGTGAGAAAGATAGACAATTACAGACAGGGGATGATTAGGGTTACAATGGACAAGGTGGTCAATTTAGCCAGGACATTGGAAAACACCCTACTCTTTTCTAAATAAGCCCAGAGATCTCTTATGACCACAGCGAGTTAGGGCCTCGGTTTTACGTCTCATTTAAAGAATGGCGCATTATTTACAACACAATGTTCCTGTACCTGTCACTGCATTGGGACATTGGGATCCACACTCATATCACAGGGTAAGTGCCTCCTGCTGCCTCACCAACACCTCCTCCAGCAGCAACCTAAGCTTTCCTGGTTGTTCTCCCATCCAAGTGCTGCCTGGACTCAAAAATGTTTAGCTTCATATGGACTGCCTGTTCTGAAGAGCAGTGGTATATTTTGTACGTGATTTATCTGCCCTGATGACCCTGAACTAAATTTTGTAATTTTAATAATGGGCAGATATATATTTTTCTATTTTTTAAGTTAAAATGCATGAGGTTTTGAAACCCTGAATACATTTCCACATTGCTAGTCTACTTACTTATATTTGTACCCACAGATTCCAAGACAGGGTTGTGTGGATGTGGAGCTAATCCTGGCAGCATCTGGCAGAAGGCAGGGCCCAACATTGATTGAGGCACCATTACATTTCAGGGCACATTCAGTAGCATCCCAGCACAGATCTGCCGAATTTGGCATTGGCAGTCAACCCACCTGGATATTTTAGGGATGTGAGACAATCTGACACAGACAATGAAGAGAACAACGTCAGCGTTCTGGTGCTGTTTGAACACGGGCTTCTGGAAATGTGAGGTAGCATTGACAAAAAATTTTGATTAAAGGATTTTGGGTCTTTATTATCATTATCCTTCACGTATCCGTATATGTTCTTCCTTTATTAATCTTATTATACCTCCTGCTCGCTTGACATCCATGGGGTTTAGAGCTTTCAGTCAAGTGGCCCCTCACCTCTGGAACTCTCTCCCACAAGATATTCATAATATTGACTCTCTTCCTACATTTAAATCTCACCTTAATCTTTTTAAGCTGGTTTATCCTGTTTGCTATAAATTTTACATGATAAATTTAAATTCAATTTTATTATTGTATTTATTCTGGTTTTATTGTACTGTAATATTCTATTAATGTTATATTGTTACTGTTGTTATTAATGTGTTCTGTAAGGTGTCCTTGTGTGCCTTGAAAGGTGCCTATAAATAAAATACTGTAAATTATTATTATTATTATTATTATTAATATTCTTTTTTGGATTTCCCATTTTTTCCTTCTTTCTTGGATTTTTTTATTTTGCTATTTGAAAAATTCTTTCAACTGAAATGAATTACATTTTTTAAGTGAAAAAGATATCTTTTTTCATACGGTTTTTCTTTTACATAGACATAGATATAGAAGCACTTGAAAAAAGTCCAAAAAAAAGCAGCTAGACTGCAGGAGAAGAGTTAAGAGGAAAGATTAAAAGTGCTGAGCCTTTTCAGTTTAAATAAAAAGGAGATTAAGAGGTGACATGATTATGAAGGGAATTAGTACAGTGAATCGAAACAGTTATTTTAAAATGAGTTTAACAAGAACACAGGGCACAGTTGGAAACTTGTTAAGGGAAAAACATTTGCACAGACATTAGCAAGTTTTTCTTCACATTGAGAACTACCGACACTTGGAATAAGCTACCAAGCAGTGCGGTAAACAATAGGACCTTCAAAAGTCAATATGATATTATTTTGGGGCAATTAGGTGGATAGGACTGGCAGGCTTTATTGGGCTGACTGGCCTTTTCTCATCTACATTTTTTCTAATAGTTAACATTTATTTACTGGAAATATTTTATTACAAATATTTACCAGTTCCTGTCCTAAGCATATGAGTGACCCTGAGATCGAATTAAACAGGTTTATAAAAAAGAAGGATGGTCCAGTTGTGTCTCTATCCCTGCAGTATGTTGTAATGAGTGTATATGTTTAATATGTCACTGTGCTCTGTACAAAAATAATTTAGAAATCTACTTTTCTTTCTACTCAGATGCACAGCTAACACAAAGCCAGATTTAGCACACAGGAGTTAACCATATAAGAACTGCTAGTCAAACATTTTAAGACAAGACAAGTTAGGGACAACTGGGAAATGGGCAGTCAGACTGATGACCATTGTATACTATTTCTGTGTGTCAAACACAACATGAAACTGTATCCTGTTTGCCTTGTTTGGAATTAGCATGATTCACCTAAGTGGGGGCCTGCACATGAAGAAAGAGTATAAAGCCTTGGAACACTGCCCGACACACCTTTGAAGCAGACAGACGGATGGGAGATAACGTCACCTGATCTTGAAAATCCTTCCAACTCAACAACGAAAATGGCAGACTCTATCCATTGGGCCCCCACTCCCGAACTGGGTTCTTTTCATGGCTTCCTTCGTCTGTCACGCAGCATAAACCGTCATTAAGTTATTTCTCAGATGTGATTTCTTACCAATGTATCACTAAAGGAGGGGTATCGCCTTTTTATTTTCTATCTATATAATTTTGAGTTATGTAACATGCCGCAATTACAAAGGAACTCATTCCAAGCTAGAGCCCCCTGCTGGATACAAATGCTGCTTTAGTGAAAGGAACTACAAAATGGGGAAGGACCTGTTTTTTAATTCATCAGTGATTAAGGGGATTGTAAATGGTGTCTTGTGGGATTGTGGGAGTGGCCTGTAACAAACCGTATGGAATGGGTGTGGTTATGGATCTGTCTAAAGGGGAGTATTCATCCTTTTATTTAATTCTGTTTATTTCTTTAAACATTGCTTTTACATTATTTTTCCAGCTTTGTTTACTCAGTTTGATTCTGGATTTTGGATGGTTTTCCCTTCTTTGTGTTGGTAATTTGATTGTTTTGATATATTTCATTCTTCTTCTGCTAAAACAGAAATACATAATGAATTCAGAAGAGTCTAAGCCCCAGACCTGAATGTACTCACAAAGTGCCATATAAAGGGAGGTTTTGAGAGAGCATGAAGTACGGTGTCACAAGCTGATACTGCCAGACACTCTGTGGAGTAGGTTTTGACATTTTGGGAAGTTAATAATAGAACTGAATGGATGATTTTGAATCTGGAAGGCGATTAGAGTGTTTACTACAGCTAAGGTGACATATACCCGCTGTGTCTGACCTGAGCCTGCAGTCTAACAGCTGTATTTAGAACTTGTGCTACTCTGTTGACACTTTGTGAAGGAAACCTTTGAATTGGAAAATGAGGCAATCCAGATGACAGGTGATAAAACTTTCAGCATCAGACAAGAAGGGGCAGGACTCTGAACTCTTAAATGTATACACATCCTTTCTTTATGGATAGGACTTCTGAAGCTCACTCTAAATTAAGACCCCATGAAGTCAATGTAAAAATGATTTTACAATAAACAAAATGCAAAAAAGGGAAATAAAGAAAAAAAAAAACATAGCACTTAGTTGCTTATTCCAGTTTCTAGGCAGCCTTTCCATGGTCAGCATATCTCTTTACCATGAATGAGAAAGTGTGCTATAGCATTTAACTTTTTTATTTCTGTGGTTCTTCAGTCTGTTACTAAGTAACGCCCTAACCACTATGTCTTTGATAGAACATTTTCACTTGTGTTTTTTTTCCACTTTACTATTTTGTATCTGGTGCAAATGTAGCAGAACTCCTTGGAACTCTCAGAAGATATGTCCCACATAAAAGGGAAACTTTTTTAATTGAAGTATATAGGAAGGGAATAATTTCCTCCAGGTTATAATTCTGTAATTAATGCTGACTGCTTTCATTATTTTCATATATTTTCATGTATATGTCACACACTGCAAAACTATCATTTTGATCCATGTCATAAAACTCAGTTTGAATACAGTGTTTTTTCACTTTTGGGAATATATGAGGATAACTTAGAAAGTAAAGGTAATTTGAAAATCATGCAGGGACTGCAACGAATAAAAGCTGCCAGAGTGTAACACATTTGCAATGGCTTATGGATAGTTTGAACACACACAGCATAGTGCTCTATCGTTATTCTAGTTGAAGCGCAGGTCAAAGAACATGAACTCTCCGTTGCGGGATTGTGTGATGGTTGAACAACGTGCCGCAGCGAGATTTGTTTGGGCAGAGGCACCTTATAATTGACAAAATGAGTATTGAAAATGGATGGACATTACAGTTAGTATGGCACACAGCAGTAAATACAAAGAGCTTCTTTTTCATTTTCTTTTGGCTGCTTCCGTTAGGGGTCGCCACAGCGGATCATCTTGTTCCATATCTTCCTGTCCTCTACATTTTCCTCTGTCACACCCACCACCTTCATGTCCTCTCTCACCACATCCATAAACCTTTGCTTAGGCCTTCCTCTTTTCCTCTTGGCAGCTCTATTCTTAACATCCTTCTCCCAATATACTCAGCATCTCTCCTCTGCACATGTCCAAAAAAAAACACAATCTCGCCTCTCTGACTTTGTCTCCCAACTGTCCAACCTGAGTCCACTCTAATGTACTCATTTCTAATCCTGTACATCCTCATCACACCACTTGCCACCTCCAGGTCTGTCTCCTGCTTTCTGGTCAGTGCCACCATCTCCAACCCATATTACCTAGCTGGTCTCACTACCATCCTGTAGACCTTCCCTTTCACTCTTGCTGTTATCTGTCTGTCACAAATTACTCCTGACACTCTTCTCCACCCATTCCACCCTGCCTGCACTCTCTTCTTCGCCTCTCTTCCACAATCCCTGTTACTCTGTACTGTTGATGCAGAAAATTTAAACTAATCTACCCTCGCCAACTCTACTCCCTGCATCCTCACCATTCCACTGACCTCCCTCTCATTTACACACATGTATTCTGTCTTGTTCCTACTGATCTTCATTCCTCTCCTCTCTAGAGCGTATCTCCACCTCTCCAGGGTCTCCTCAACTTGCTTCCTACTATGGCTACAGATCACAATGTCATCAGCAGACATCATAGTCCACGGGAACTCCTGTCTAATCTCGTCTGTCAACCTGTCCTTCATCATTGAAAATAAGAAAGGGCTCAGAGCCGATCCCTGATGTAATCCTACCTCCATCCTGAATGCATCTGTCACTCCTACTGCAACAACAACAACAACAACAACATTTATTTATATAGCACATTTTCATACAAGAAAAAATGTAGCTCAAAGTGCTTGTACTGCAGACCTCACCACTGTCACACTTCCCTTGTACATATCCTGTACAACTCTTACATGCTTCTCTGCCACTCCTGACTTCCTCATACAATACCACAACTCATCTTGAGGCACCCTGTCATATGCTTTCTCCAGGTCCAGAAAGACAAAATGCAACTCCTTCTGGCCTTCTCTCTGTTTCTCCATCAACACCCTCAGAGCAAACATTGCATCTGTGGTGCTCTTTCTTGGCATGAAACCATACTGCTTCTCACTAATCATCACTTCACTTCTTAACTTAGCTTCCATTATTTTTTCCCATAACTTCATGCTATGACTCATCAATTTTATTCCCCTGTAGTTCTTAAATATCGGCACCAGTGCACTTCTTCTCCACTCCTCAGGCATCCTCTCACTTTCCAAGATTCCATTAAATAGTCTGGTTAAAAACTCTACTGCCATCTCTCCTAAACACCTCCATGCTTCCACCAGTATGTCACCTCGACCAACGGCCTTTCCATTCTTCATCCTCTTCATTGCTGTCCTTACTTCCTCCTTGCTAATCCATTGCACTTAATGATTCACTATCTCCACATCATCCAACCATCTCTCTCTCTCGTTCTCTTTACTCATCAACCTCTCAAAGTACTCTTTCCATCTGCTCAACACACTCTCCTCGCTTGTGAGTACATTTCCATCTTTATCCTTTATCACCCTAAGCTGCTGCACATCTTTCCTAGCTCGGTCCCTCTGTCTAGCCAATTGGTACAGGTCCTTTTCTCCCTCCTTAGTCTCCAATTTCTCATACAACTCATCATATGCCTTTTCTTTAGCCTTTGCCACCTCTCTCTTCACCTTACACTTTATCTCCTTGTACTCTTGTCTACTTTCTGCATCTCCTTGACAATCCCACTTCTTTCGCAAACTAAAAAATCTTGTATCACACAGCACATTCAAACAGAAGCAATCTGGATGCAGATATGATACTTGATGTTATCACACATATTATTTGGGATGGCGATATACAGCTTGCAGTCCCAAAGGTTTTTGATAAAAATACAAAGACATTGCCATTAGTTTAGCTAGGAAAAAGATTCATTATTGGTTTAGAACCTAGTTTGACTTTGCCTTTTAATTTTTATTTTGGTTTTGATGCACATAAAAATAACTCCTAGTAACTGATCCCAACTTTTCTTTTCTGATCATTGACTAACTAAGACTCTAAAGGCTTTTTAGGCTCCTATCCTAGTCCTCATAACATTTAATTTATCCATCTCTTCAGAGAAGCCACTTGTATACCTCTGGCTAAAATAAAAAGATTACTAGACAACTGAACTTTAGTACAAGAGAATCTGTTGAAATCAGGATCCTCTGTCAAAATATTCTTAGAATGGAAAAGATTATTCAATCTGGACTTTAAAGAGGAGAAAACGAAAATTAAACCAAACAAGATTCAAACAACTGTTAGGGTTGTTAGAGGTAGAAAGAGAGAGGAGCAGTTACATAAAAGGTGCTTATGGGACTTTGAAGATAAGGAAGTGGGCAATTTGGTAGTCTAAAGTTCAAGACCTTTGCAGCCAGGCTCAGAGTGCAGCAGACTTTTTGGTTTTCTTCTGTTCACTTCCTGTGACCACCAAACATGTCATTCATTTAAATAATGCATATGTGGTCTGAGTCACAGAAATGCAGCAAAGAATCAAAACCAAGAAAACAGGCAAGGGGGAGATACAATCAGCGTTATCAATGTGAATGATGTACAACCACAGCTTTAAGTCAGAAAAAGGGCAAAATCCTCAAAGCTTTCATTTTTTTTATTTTATTTGTTTCTTTTAAAATGTAACCAGAATCTTTGTTTCTTATTATAAAGTTCAAACAAGTTACAAATTTAACCTTCACCTACAAGATAGTTGTTACCTTATGAGTTGCCATATGCATAACTCCACCATAGCTGCAGTAATAGTGGTACTAGTAACTGAAGTAACAACCCCAAAGAATGTGACATAAGTACAGATGAAGACAAAAAGGAAAACAGTAATCAACAGAAAATGAATATCCTGCAAGCAAATATAAAAATAAGAACAACAGAGCACTACAAACTAGCATAACCGGACACTAGCATTTGTGTTGTTTAACTTCAATATGTTGGCCTTCCCTGGCATCACTATTACATTTCAAACAGCAGCCCACCTGTCAAACCTGATATTAACTCTTGACACACAAGTATTTTTATTCTTTAGGAACAATCAGGTGGATAAAGCCACACAGCACACATAGGACAAAAACGTCAACCATCTTGAGGCTTCCATAAGCTTACCTAATGATGTCAAATCATCTGTTGTTTGAGAGGTGGCTGTAATGTTCTCTGTTTAGCGGCTGGTATTTTGAATGTGAAATCCTCAGTGTGTACTGTGGGATATGGCTGGCAGCTTATCCTGGCCAATACCCCCAAGCCGCCAGGTGGAGTACTCCCTGCAACGTAGAGATGCCCTGAATGCCAGCAGGGAATACTGGACAATGTAGTTTTTATTCTCAGCCCTGTTGGATACCTTGGGGCCCACTAGAGGACGCTGCAGGGTGGCACAGAGACTATTTGCCTTACGCCCAGGAAGTACATCAAAGTCACGTGGACAAAGGGAATGATGTGCTTCTTGGGTGAAGAAAAAGAAGGATTTTTATCTGATCTGGAAGTGTTCCAGGTCACATGGACAGAGAGGGTGAAACGCTTCCGGGTCAAGGACTATAAAAAGGACAGTGAAACACCAGAGCGTTGAGCTGAGCTGGGAGGAAGGGTGGCTAATTGTCTGGGAGTTGGAGGATTGGTTTATTTGATTATTAAGAGTTATTTGATTAATGAATATTGTGGAAGAGAGGGTGCTTGGTGCACGTAATTATTATAATAAAAATAATTATTGGACTTATCTGGTGTTTGGCGTGGTACCTGAGGGGTCAAGGGAGCAATAGTGCCCCCTACTGCTACAGTACCTAATGTGTTCTATTAGGCGGCTGCAGAAAGATAAATGCATGTAATGAATTTGGGCTTTTGCTACCTGATTTTTATTTTTTTTGACTTCTACCTGTTGACAATTTTTTGCTATTATTCTGGTATAACCATTTTGTTTTTTTATTTCCGAATTGTTGCTTCCATTTTCTGATGATTTTTACATGGCAGCCACCGTGTTATTTAAGGATGCTATGCCAGATGCTAGTCATTTGATGCAATTTTTCATTGGAGGCTGCTCATTTAGCATGGTGACACACATCCTCAGGAATCCTTGCTTTGCGTCCTTCACTTTATTTTGCATTATTTTCTGGAGAATGGTGAAATGTACATTACAAGACATTTCATAGAAGATTTTTAATGCTAGGAGTTTTTTGCTTTCTTTTTTTGCTTAATTTCTAGTATTTGAGTTTTGGTTTTATCATTTTATTTCTCCATCAGACCCATTGACTGGCTTAAAATTAAGATTTTGCCTATTCCTGTTCAGTTGTTTCCTTTCCTGCTCTTAAATACCCTTGCAGTCTTGCTACCTGGACACATCATCTCCTAATTGTGTTTCTAGCAATATGTGGACTGGTTCATTTCAGTCTCTGTACTGTGAGATAATCCAATAAAAAAGAAGGCCCTCCTCAGTAAGCTTGATTGTCGACTGTTATTGAACATGTACACTATAATAGTGTCATTCTCTTTTTAAATGTTATGGCATCCAGGCCATAACATGGGCTACCTGGCTTTCTCTGCAGTTTTTATTCTCACTTGTTTTTCCTCTCCTAATCATGTCTCCAGTTTCTGGACATTATGGCCCAGTAAACATGCATCCAGTGACCCCACGTGGGCTTGGGAAAACCCAATTAAATACCACATTGGCCCAATGTGGGGGCGTTACAGGGAGCCCCTTAGCACAGTTCCCCTAGTGACATAAATGGGTTAACTGCTGATAGAACAAGTCCAGTAATCCTTCATTGGCCCAGTTTGGTAACACTGGCCAATGTAATCACTACCCTTTAGTTTCACACTTTTTAAAATTGTCACAGAGTAAGTAACACAGAGAATACATATTTTCAATGGGTTTTAGATTATGATTGTAGAAGTATAAATAATAATTTGAATTACTTCAAATAGTATAATTTTTATATTTGCAAAAATTGCACAATTTGTTTTTAGATATTGTTGGTATTGTTTTTGCATTCAGGGTTGTAACACTGCAAAAACATAAATAAAAAAATAAGCTGGGGTAGTACCAATAAATGTTATTGTCTAACCACGTAGTCCTGAACAGCTAGCACAGGGTGCAAGACAGAAACAAACCCTGGTCGGGACGCCAGCACGTTACAGTACAGAGTGAACGCACACTCCCCCCAACCCCAGCATCACCAGTCCACCTAACCTGCATGTCTTTGGACTGAAGGAAGAAGCCGCAGCACCAGGAGGAAACCCACACAGACACGAGGAGAACATGCAAACTCCACGCAGGGAAGACACAGGACACAAACCCAGGTCTCCTTACTGTGAGGAAACAGTGCTACCACCGAGTCTAGTATAGAAAATGCAAAAGCTTTTTGTGTTTTGTAAGAATAAATTGTCTAAAGCCACAGTACTATTGTGTTTTTTATTCCTTTTCTTATTACTGTAATTGATAAATTGTAAATTTTCATAATTAAACATTTAATTGATTAAAAAACAACTAAACAGTAAGAAAGGTTTCAAGGCAAGGGCCAGTAAGAGGTGGAGTGGTGTCTCATATTTAGGGACCTGGAGTCCCTGTGTCCATGTTGGTTTCCTTCAGGTGCTCTGGTTTCCCCCCACAGTCCAGACCCACACAGGTTAGGTGGACTGGTGGTACTAAATTGTCCCTATGCTCTCTGTGTGTGTGTATATGAGTGTCTTCACTCTGTCCAGGGGTTCTTCCTGCCTGTGCCCATTGGTTGTTGGGTCTGGCTCCAGGTGCCCTTAAACCTTACACTGGAAGATCAGTTCTAGAAAATGGATGGATAGACAAGTTACATATGGACTTTTTCAGGTTTATGACCTGTCAAGTGTTTTGGGGCCAGTGTTGCCCAGATGTTTCGATCCCAATGGGGCCATTATTATTAGTCCATATGGGGCCAATACGTTTGCCCACACTGGGCTTACACTGGCCATATGTCAGTTTGTTTGTTGCGGGGTATGACTACAGACTGGCAGCGTGGAGCTATGGGTGGGTAAGGTGTACCAAATTCCCAACAAAAAGGGTCATCTCCCCACCAAATGATAAATCAGTGAAAATAAAGTTTTAGCTCTTTTAGAAAAATAACACCATTGAAGAACTCTATTGTGATGCCAATAGTTATGTCCTGCACAAAAGTAATTTTAATCAAACATTTGTAATCTTATATGATGTTGTTTATCTCCCTTGTTATTCAATATTGTCCTTGAAGATGTAATGAAAAGATCAATGAAGGTTCAAAGAGGCATAAGGCTGAGAATGTATGGAGGTTAAGAAGTCCTACACTATGTGAATGATACTTTTCTGCTTTCACTCTAGTCTGAGGACATGGAAAACAAATTGGAAGCACAACTTTTAGAAGCATTGAAAGATGGGTTAGAAATTAATTTTCAGTAAACTAAAACTATGCAAATTTGGGCAAACAACTCCAGTAAATTTAGCATAACAGGAAACTCCATTGAAGAAGTCAATGAATTCTGTCATCTACGCAGCACTATTGCTAAAGACGGTGGCACATGTGCTGATGTGGAAAATTGAATTATGAAAGCAAATCAAGCGTTCAGTCTACTTAAGAAATGAAACTCACAGTATGCATTTTCAATCAAAATTTGAATATATACTGTAAAACTAATGTTAAACCAGTCCGACTGTTCGGCTGTGAGTCATTGACAACGTCAAAGGAAATCAGCTCTAAGACGCAAGTACTGTACGGTATTTGTAAATCAATGCCTCAGAAGGATTTGTCATTAATATATTGGCTTAAATGAATTTCAAATGCAGAGCTCTGGGCAAGAACAAAGCAGGGCAAAACTAAAACTGAAATCAAGCAACATAAATGGGGTTGGATTGAACATTCCCTTTGTATTGGAGGCAATGTTTCCAACCAAAAAGCATGTGACTGGAATCCAGTAGGTTCATGAAAGGTAGGAAGACCAGCCCATACTTTACAAAAGACAACAGTAAAAGAAGTGAGTCAACTCAGAAAACCATGGGTGAAATAAAAAACTTGGCACATAATGAGAGAAAATATTTAGAGGCCATATACTCCTTGTATGAATGTCAGGAATTATTCTTATTATCCCTTGTCAAGAAAACACAAAATACACCACTCTGTATACTTGAAAATTAAGTGCAAAGAAGAAAACAAAATTAGGTCTTTTCAATTGGAGCTCAACACCGAAGTGAATAGGACTAACAAAGATGGAGCGTATATGTGGTCGGAACAGGAAGTGAGGTCAGGAGAGCTGAGACCAGAAATTAAGTCATCAAGTTGGACTTCCTTCTGATTGTCTGCAGGGGACAAAAGAAAGTGTTAGGTGACAGTGCCAACCCCTGTTCCAGCAGACAAATGCCCTTATTTGAGCCCATAACCTGTTTCCCAGTCATACGTGTGGGATATCCTACTTGTAGTATCTATGTTCCCACCCCAGGATAACACATTGCTGCACATCCATCTTTCCTGCTAAACAGCCTTTGTCAACATTCACCCACCTGCAAGCTCAGCATGTTCTGGCAAGGTCTTCCATTAAAATCTCAACTATTACTTTGGCGCTTCTCTAGGGTTAAGAGCACCTTCACACATGAGGGTGGCCACCAAGCCACAACCTGCATCTTTGAGCCCTGTTACAGATTTAAAGAGAAAGTCAACCAGGACTGTGCAACCTGCTCTGGGGATTAATGAACATAGGCCTTGGGCTCCAAGCTAGCCAGAGGAAGGAAGGTAGAACTGCTTCCAGTAATCCATATGTACCCTCTTCAATTCTGGTGATGTATCCACTTGCACAATGCAAGACAAAGATGGTCTTATGCTCCCTTAAACCTAGGGTTTATTACTTTTGTGTAAATCCATCAGGACAGGTCCTCTCTGTGCTCTCAGTTTGAGTTGTACTCAACAGGACAACTAACCAATAGAAGAAGAGCAATTGTTCAGGGCAAACACTGGAAATCTCCCTTCTCTAATCTAAGACACTCATATGGCCTTGGAGTGATCCACCTTCTGCACACAGTTCCTTGGGCAACTAAATGATTATCTCTGTTAGCTTTCCATTCACATCTCTCTTTCTCTGTGCCCTGTCACTCTAGGACACTTTATACTCACCCCTTAGATTCTGTGCTCACGTCAGCTTGAGCAGGTCGCTCAATGACAGTGTTGTTCTGATGTCACTGATCTGCCAAAGGTTTTTCCAGAAGATGATTGGCACTTGGAATGTGTGGCATCAGAAGTGAACATGGGCTCTAAAAGAACATAAAAGAATTGAACTCAACCAGTCAAGGTCTTTGTTATGACATCTCAAAATATGACAAAATACCCAAGGGGTTGGATTCTTGTTTATTAGTTGCATCACAAGTTAGGTCTTACCCAAGTATTCTCCTGGGGATTGTTTTAGTTTGATGATGAAGAAAAATACACTCACTGAGCAAATACTTAAGACCCCTGTACTTATACTTGGTAGGGCATCATTTTGATCTAAGAGCAGCCACATGGCTTGGTCTGATCCATGTTGATGTGATTGCATCACACAGCAGAGTACTCAACTGCACATTCATACTGTGAATCTCTCCTTTACCAAATGTCTAAAGTGTTCTAATGAATTCAGATCTGGTGACTGGGAAGGCCATTGAAGAATGGTGAACTCATTTGTCATGCTTTTGAAATAAGCTTTAAATGACTTTTGCTTTGTGACATGGCGCAATATTATACTGTGAGATGGGTAAATTGTGGCCATAAAAGGATGCACATTGTTAGCAACAGTACTTAAATACTGCATTGCATTCAGGTGTTAATTGGCTGGTATTAATAGGCCCAAAATGTGCCAAGGAAACATTCTCCACACCTATACACCACCATTAAGAGCCTAGACTGCTGACGCAAGGCAGGTTGGGTGCATGAATTCATACAGTTTGCTTTGAATTATGACCTCAAAATATGTGTGCCTTAGCAGAAATTGACATTTATCATACCAGGCTATGGTTTTCTACTCTTCAGCTGTCCAGTTTGGTGAGCGTTTGCCCCCAGAAGCCTCTGCTTTCTGTTCTTGGCTAGCCAGAGTGTGGTCTTCTACTGTTATAGGCCATCTGCCTCAAGGTTTGACATGTTGTGCATTGATTTTCTGCTTCCTGGAATTTTACAGAGTGGTGCAAAGAGTTACTGTAGCATTTCTGTCAGCTCAAACCAGGCTGCCCATTCCATATGCCCATTCTCCTTTGACCTCTGACATCAAGATGTTTACATCCATAGAACGGCCACTGACTGGATGCTTTTTGACCCATTCAGAGTAAACTCTAGAGAACGCTGTGCATGAAAATCCCAGGAGATCAGCAGTTATAAAAGTACTCATGTCACAGTTAAAATCACTGAGATCACATTTTTTCCCAATTCTTGCGTTTAATGTGAACATTAATTGAAGCTCCAGACCTGCATCTGCATGGTTGTTTGCATTGGGCTGCTGCCACGTGATTGGTTGTTTAGATAATTGCATGGATAAGCAGGTGAACAGGTGATCCTAATAATTTCCCAGTGAGTGTCTGTTGAATCAGAGAGAGTACAATATTACCTGATCTTAGGCCCAACTTAACAGAACACTCGGCTGTAGTAAGTATTTTATCGTTTTCTTTTCTGGTGAAAGAGCCTGAAAACAGGGATTTGCTTTGAAAAGTCTTCTGGTCTTTTATCTGTTTGAGGTACTTGATTTATTTTGGCACAGTAAAATGTTCAAATATCCATAATTATAATGTTACACAAACGTGCCATTGACAGTGTTTTGCAGAAAGTTTGTTTTCTTTTCCTTGAATGAGAAAATTATTTTTGAAAAAGAGTAAAGAGACCATGCATGGATGTTACTGTATATTATGTGCTCGAATAGCTAATGCATCATGTTGTGGCCATATACTGCATAACAAGAAATTTTTATCCTGAGAAAAGAATAAATTTAGCTTTGTTGCAGCCTACAGAGAGGCCTGAGTCTGAAATTGTTCCAGCCCACAGAGAGGCCAGAGACCGGGTAATACTCAGTTTCTTTGTCTTTAAGACTCTGCTTACTGTATTTCTGGGGCTCTATCCCTAGTTTTAGTTTTGGTCACTGTTTTGTGTTTTTTTTAGGTGTTTCTCCCTCTAGTTCATAGATTTGCTTTTATTAACTCTGTCTTATAATATTGCTTTATTTGATAGCTGATTTTTCAATTAACTATTTTCTTCACTTTTTCCTATTCATTGTGCCATGGAGAACAGAGTCTCCTAAATATACATGGGAGCTGCTGTTAGGACAGTTACCTTATGTAAATGTCAGCTTATTGGTCAGACATCGAGCTCCTTCTGTCTTTCTGTGTCTCCCCTTCTCCATAGCGGACTCATAGTGGATTTCATTCCAGTTATGTAACCTCTGAGTACTGAGTTAAGATCTAGCAGTTTGTATTTTCTGCTTTGTGCTTTGTAGTGGGGTTTTTCCTCTTTTTGGCATCCCAATTTTCACCCTAGTGTTTGCTGCAGTGCTGTTTGCCTATTAAACTGGAGCAACTTGGCTATGACTATCATGCATTGGTTGGCACAGCACCGGGGGAGGATAAACATTAATGTAAAATAGCTGACAGCGTGAGCTGCCCAAAGAAACGAAGACTGTCAGCAGGCGCAATAAGCAGTGAACCAATGAGCAGACAGGTCACAGATTTGAGTAGTGGTAGGGTGAAGCAGAGCTAAGGGAGAAAGAGTCTCGATTTGGTGGTGGTGAACAGTTAATTTAAGTAGGAGTAACAGCAACCACCACAGCTCAGTGAAGGCATGCCCCATGGCCAGGACAGTGGGGGAGACTGTGTATAGGTCACTTCACTAGTTCTTTGGAACCAGTTCTGTCCCGCACCATCTTTGCCTCCCTCATTTTGAACCTACTATCTTAATAAAGTGTTCTTTTTTCCTCAATTCACTGAATTCTCAGGTTCATGTGTCTTCATTTCCTTTACCCGCTAAGGGAAGTTGGGAAGCCAACTTTTCATTCTCTTTTGTTTAAACTTTTTTCTTTCTCTTTAAGTTCATGGATATAAACAGATCTTATCCATTTGCAAACATAATTGAAGTTATCATCATTTTTTTTAGGTGTGTTCACATGCAATGCACGAAGCACCTATTGCACTTAGCTCATGTTTGCCTGTCTGTCCGCATGAAACAACTCTAGCCCCATTAAGACCAATTTTCTTCAATTATAGCATGCTTATTTCTCAAAAAATGTATTAGTTTTTTCGGCAAGATATCTCAAATAGGCCATGCTATCTTTTTCAAATTTCCATATCTCCCATTGAGTAGCACTGGCCACTTTATGAATTTCTATCTTAAAACGAGCTGTGTGACTTCAGCTGCAAATTAGTTTACTGTATCAATCTTCGCTTGACAACAGTCACATCACCTTGTGTATTTTGCTGCCTTCCACCTCAGACAGTTTACATAGACTTCTAATACAAGTTCATGAACTCTAGCAGACCGCGCATGCAGGTAGGAAGTCGCTGTCACTGGCGGATTGTGCGTGCGCTGACTGAGCTCACATGGCTTGAGTGCAAGCAGAAGAGACGCAGTGCCTTTGCACCTCAGTCCTCCTGAAGTTTTAACTTGTAACAGGTAAGTTAAATGATCTTGCTAACCATAAAAGTACAAAATGCAAACAAGAGAAACAACAGCTTATCTAAATATTGTAGCAACCTCTCTGTAGCAGGTTTGGAGGGAAGGCACAAAAGGACAAAGAAGTTTTTGCAAGAACAGGTTACTCTCAACAGTGTGTGTGTGCGTGTGCGTGTGTGTGTGTTCACCCTACGATGGCACCCTGCCCACGTGTTGTTCCTGCCTATGATTGTTGCCAGTGGCCCTGCCCCGGAGAAGCAGATTAGGAAGATAGATGGATGGATTATTAGTATTGATATTATTATTGTGCCTTTAGTGGTGAAACATATATGTTAGTGGAGGGGAGATATTGAGGACAGCAATTATTAACAATAATAATAATAATAATAATAATAATAATAATAATACTAATAAAAAGAAGAATATTGAGTATCAAGGTGGTGCAGTGTTAGCACTACTTTCTCACAGTAAAGAAGACTTGGGTACATATCTGCATGGGGTTTACAGTTTGTTCCTTCCTTATGTCTGATGTTTGCTAGGATAGAATTCAGCTGCTCTACGACCCTTCCCTGGATAAGTGGGTTAGGAAGATGGATGGATGATTGGATGCCTTTAACGGCAGTTTAGTTTTTGTCACTTGATTGAATGCCATGCGCCAACCCAATATTCTCTCTCACAGAAGCAAACACATACGTTATAAATCTAGCAGCAGCAGGCAGTCTTATACGTAAAGAAATAAGTTTCTGTATTGTGAAAGAATATAAGCAATCTTAAGTGTGCCTTCCTCAGTTATTATTACGTAGTTATCTACAGAACAGACACAAGCAACTCACAACTGGGCATCAACACCACCCAATTTCATGTGGCGAACTATTATATATATCATGATTATGAAGAAACGACTGATTTGAAAATCTTGTTCTTTAATGATACTGATCCAATTAATTAGTTCAACTGAGCTAAAAGTGTTTTTTTTTGCTGAGTTGGGTTTGATGCTTCTCGTTTCAGTATGCCAGCATTCATGGATTCCACTTGCCCGGTTACTGGTTTGGCATCATTGCAATGACTACACCAAGATTAGCAGATAAGAAGTCCAAGTGTAAACACAGAATATGAATCTTTAGCAACATGTTGTAACTTATGGTTTTGTATGAGGTGTGATCAAAAAGTACGGTGAATGTTGATGCAGAGCACCATCCAAGAGCAACTCAAAACAATTCAACGCTTACGCCATTTGCCTTGCTCTCTCTCTCAGGGGTGGGGGTCTACTTGTTCTTAACTCAATTTTACTTTTTGTAAAAATTGATTAATTGATTTGTGTGGAATGATTGCAATAAAATTAATAAAACTTCAAAAAAAAAAAAAAAATTCAACGCAGGTTCTGACATGTCCATCCATGTCCAAGTTTCAACTTGTTTGATACTGTCAATTGTTTGTGAGCCACTGTTGAGTTCGAGTGTGTTTATCAAGTTTGTCGTTAATAATGGATATCGAGCAACGCATAAACGTGAAATTTTGTTTCAAATTGCAATAAGCTCAGGAAACCCATCAGATGTTAAAATCAGTTTATGGTGACACCGCACCGACAATTGAGACTGTTTACAAGTGGTTTGATTGATTTCGTAATGAATCTGACTTGACTGAAGATGAGAAAAGATCAGGACATCCTTCAACATCAATAACCAAGGAAAATGTTGAAACGGTTTCATTATTCATCATGACAATGCTCCTTGTCACACATCCCTTCTAGTACGACAATTTCCGTTGAATAAAAACATTACGATGTGTCCACATCCATCTTATTCGCCGGATCTGGCACCGTGCGACTTCTGGCTATTCCCTAAATTGAAAATGACCATGAAAGGCAAACGATTTCAATCCACTGAGGACATCCAGGCAGCCACGACAGCCCAACTAAAGACACTCTCGAAAGGAAACTTCACAGAACTGCTTTGCAAAGTGGCAGGAGCATTGAGATAAGTGCATTTGAAGTAGAGGAGAATAATTTGAGAGTGACTAGTAGTTGTAAATCATTTACTGCAATAAACGTTTCTTTTTTAAAACATTCACCGTATTTTTTGATCACACCTCGTATGCTTAAAGCATGTTGTGGACCAGTTAGATGTAGTTTGGTGCTTTGTAGTTTACAAGAAAAATTCTCAACAACATCCTTGATTGTCTTCTATATTTGGCCCCACTAGCAGATCTTCGAAACATCATTATCATTGATAATGTGTCCAATTTGTAGACAACAAAAAATGCCTTCATTAATCCTGGCATCCATTATTCGTTGAAACATCTGTACCAAATATTGAAATCCTTTACCTTCCTTGTTCATCACTTTTCACAACATTTTTCATCAGTTCAAGTTTAATATGAAGATGGAGGAAAAATATCTTTGTTGAGCTTTATGCTCCGCATTGAAACCAAATGCTTACAGAGTGTCTAGACCTTTTTAATGTATTAAGACTCTTCAGCACAGCCATCCCATTTGCAAATGACCCAACTGTACTTGGCACATCTGAGCTGCATTCCTAGTAGTAGTAGCGCTACTTTTAGATCACCACAGATGTGCCAGTTGTAGTATACCCAGGGTTATAATATTAGAGGAAATCACAATCACAGGCAATTGCAATAAAATGGTACATTCTAGGAAAATATAAAAGTGATTTTTGTGATTAGCAGGCCAAATTCCATAAGATACACCCAAAAGTGTTCAGGAAGCAAAATCTTCATTGTCCAGTGTAATCACAAACAAATTCCCTTTTGTTGCTTATTTAAATGTTTTAGGCTGCCCTCGCTGGACGGGTCGCCTACCCACGAGTGGTCTTCGCTGGCTGTGGGGCACTGTCAGGGATGCCAGCCATATCTTTTGACATGTTTATTTTAACTGATTGATTTTTATTTACATGTTGGGCTTTGTGGCTTAGGTTCATTTTTGTCTTTCTGACTTTTGACTCTTTGTTTTTGATCTTGCTTTCTGTTTTATTTTCTAGTCCTTGTGCTAAGTATTTTTATGTTGTTTTTCTTTCTGTGGCAGAAGAAACCTTTTGTTTTTAGGAAACCAAAATATTAGATATTTTACCAATAGAAATACATCTGGCTAGGACTACTGAACATTTAAAACATTTCTTTAAACAAACTTAAATTGGCCTTGTCATAATTTATTTATAGCACATTGAATCATCGCAAATTTAAAGTTTTGTTTGCTGTGTAGAATTTACTTATTTTTAATTCTGACGCATGCTGTTTATGTTTTTTATACTGTGAACATTTCAGCCCAGATCACAGACAGACGCTAAGGACACAAGTACCAAAGCACACGTGATTTTATTTATACAGTTCCAACAAGCACCAACACGCTTTACTTTACTTTTGTTTCTTCTTCTTTATCTCGCTTTTTCTCTCCGTCTCCTCCACTCTCCTTCTGGCAAGCTTAATTCTCCTCCTCCTGACTCTGGCTTCCTGAGTAGTGTCTGCTGGACCCTTATATACAGCACCCGGAAGAGCTCCAGGTGTCTGATGATGTGATTCTGGCAGCACTTCCAGCTATGGCGGAAGAGCTGCTGTCCAGGGCTCAGCAGCAATTGTAGCACCCCATGGCGGCGCCCGCGGATCCCAACATGGCTGTACCAAACTCCAACTCCCATGAAGCCCTGCGGGAGTTTGAATGCACTGCTGCAGCCCAGGGAGGCTGCCATCTATCGTTTCGGGGGAGGTAATGCTCTGGGCATACTTGCTCCCTGGAGGTGTCTGCCACAGTATATATTATTCATTTATATTTATATATTCTATATATTTATATGTTGTGAACGATAGGGGCGCTCTCGCTCCCTTGAACCCCTGTCCACGACTCCAGACACCAGGTAAAAGTCCTCAAGTTGACTTTATTTTCTTGCCACGGTGCACAAAGGACACTCTCCTCCACAATACTCATAAATTACAATAAACCACAATAATAAACAAATAAACCAATCCTCCAGCTCCCAGACGCGTTGCCACCCTTTCACCCAGCTCAGCTCCTTTTATACCTCCTGACCCGGAAGTGTTTCTGCCCAATATTCCAAGTCCTTATTCCTTCCGGGTCAGGGTAAATAGTCCCTTTCTTCAACCCGGAAGTCCGTCGCTCTTCCTGTGACGAACCTCCGGGTCACAGGGCACGAAGAAGCCCTCGGTCCTCCCTGCAGCTCCCTCCTGTGGCCCCCACGGCATCCAGCAGGGCTTTGCATAAAACTCCAATGTCCATGATGCCCTGCTGGTCTTCTGGGGACCTCCACGCTGCAAGGAGGGCTCCACCTGGCGGCTTGGGGGTATTGGCCGGGATAAATGGCCGGCCATCCATTACAATGTTATTATTTATTTTTACTATTTTGATTTTTATCACCATCATTTTGTTACATAGCTTTCTTATACATTAACAAAAGACACCTTTGCTGGTCATGTAACAATGGCACAGTTATTTAAGATAGCATTGTGGGATGTGTGATGCTTTGAGTTTTCGGATTCAGTCTTTAAAAAGGCTAACTAGATCCTAGTGATTTTAAAATTCTTGGTGCAATTTTGGTTTTTGAAGTTTCCTTTTTTTGATTCTGATTTTTGACTAGCATTTTTTGGACTGATGATTAATAAGACTTAGGTTTCAGATCTTTCACTCTGCCCCCTCTGTTTTAATTCTTGCCTCTTATCACCTGAATTTGTTTAGTGAAAATTGCTTGTGCTTCTGTACAATTATTAGTTAAAGACTGCCCCCAATCCTCTCTGTTTTTCTTTATATATTTCAGGATGTACGCTAGTATGTACCCAGGATGATGTTAACACCCACATGGCTGTTATCTTAGAGTATAAATATTAGACCATCCTAATTAATTATGTTGTTATTAATCATGTTCTAGTATCCTGTGGTGGCACCCTACACAATTGCCACCTGGCCAAAGTGCTCTTCAGTCACATTTGGTACCGAAAAGGATGAATGATGCTACAGCTAAGAAGATACGTACAATGGATGTTATGTCATATCCAGGATATTAATGAATAACTGTGTTACACTGAATTACTGTAGAATGGCCAGTGGTGATGGACAATCTGCTGGCCTTGGCATACTGAAAGGTTTCATTTTCTCCAGCACTGCTGCAGTTTTTTTTTTCCTTCCCCAGCTGTCTCCCTAACAGCATACACTTTCAAATCAGACACTGACTTTTCCACTATAACCGTTAGACTTTTTTCTTTGTCTTCTTCTTCTTCTTTCCATTGGAATTTCTCTATTATTATTGGTAAAGCTCTTTGAGCTACACTTCTCTATGAAAATGTGCTATGCACATAATTGCTGTTGTTGCACCACCCTTTCCCCTGTCAATCGAAATACTTATGGCTTTTTATTTAATGTTGCGTCTTCGCAGATGTTGCCACCTTTAAACTCAAAACCATGCAAATGGATCATTCTCATCCCAGTACATGCACTGAAGGAACCAATCTGCTCTTATGCATCCTACCTGCCTCCGTCACAATCTGACTAAATTGTGAAGTTTGTCCAGCTTGTTAATATCCATTCTGTCAGAAGACTTCCCATAGCCTATATGGTAGGCTTATTCCACACATTTTAATGGTAATGCAACACATTTCTTGAATAGCTATTTTCATAGATAATATAAGTTACTAGGGGGCTCCGCCACCTGCTTGCTTAGCTTGCCCACCCCTGGGTTTGGTTTACTGGATATACAATTTAAAGAGATTGTTATTTTCATGGAATTGTTATATATGCTTTATTTTCACTTTTACTTTAAAACTTTTGTAAAAACGATACTGTACTCTTCCTTTATTTCCGGCCCCGGGCGTGGTTAAATCTCTTTCTCGCAGGAGTATAACGCTGCTTGCGTTGTGAAGGGGGGGCGGCTGAACTCACGCTAAGGAGAAGCGGTTGGATCATCTGCTGGCTTGTTGCTGCTGGCGAGCTGCATGTTCTGCTTGTTCCTTGTCATTGTTTTAAGAGCTGGGAGCACATGAAGCGTGTCTGCCTAAAGCATTCCAACAACTGCTAGGTTAGATGTCCGTGAACTTGTTTTAAATGTTGTCTCACTGCCTTGTCTCGCGTGACGTTAAAGTGTCTCTCACGAGATGTCAAATTGTCTTCTGAGAAGGTCACATCTCGTCTCCCTTCCAAGATTGTTTTTTATAATAAATGGAGAGATATCCTGAGTCCTGGAACCCTTAGTGTCTCTTGAGACAATTACTGCATATTGTAGCTTCCCAGTGAGGTTGAAGGCCTTTTAGAGTGACTGTTGGGTCCGATTGAGGGAGGTAGGAGTACAGCGCAGAGGACTGACAGTGAGGATATGATTGATGCGGTAAGGGGTGACCGTTCCCGGGACAGGAGGAGGGTCGAGAGGTTCGTTGGAGAAGGGGCTAGAAGGTTGTGTTGTGGTTATGAAGTTGGCGTTTTTCTTTTTCTGTTTTTGTGTTTCTTTAATGGCGTCTCTCAGGACCACGAATATGAGAGAAATATAGGAGACTAAATAGTTTAGATAGTCTTTACTGTTCAAGTAAACTGTTTTGTGAGCTTTACTTCGTCCGTCTGTTTTTTCTTCTTTTTCGAACCTGATGCGGAGGTTACTACAATATCTTTCAGCCCCCTTTCTAGAAAAAAGAGGAAGCCATATGCAGCATTTTCGGTACTTGATCATGTTTAATGTAAGCCGTTCTCTTTCTGTCGTATGTGTGGTCGGCCTGTTGTCATGCCATCATCCAGTAATTATCTCTCATTCTGGGGTTCCCTTTATAAGACAGGCCTTAGTAGACCTTGTGATTCCATTTTATGCCAGGTATTTCTCTTTTTTGTCTGGCCCTTGTTGGGTATTTTTCCAGTCCTATAGAACCCCTGTGCACTTGGCAACCACTTATCAGGCAGGCACTTTTACAATACGTCCTGTAGCCAAGCTGATAGGCATGAAACTAACTACAGTCGAATAAAAGCAAAATCTTTTGTGTATTAGCAATGTTTGTTTGCACAGTGGGCTCATAAGGTGCGCCATCGTGCATAGCTCCAGCAAATTACAGGACTGTTAGGTAAAAAGAATGCTCATCCTATTTATAGTGTGTGCCAGGACAGAATGTCCTTTTTACCCAATCATTTGTAGACATGACACATAAAAGAACAGATGTAAATCAACACATTTGTGTGCTCACAGACAACAGCAGCGTAAGTGGGGCCAGACATACAATATAATAACTCCAAGGTACATATGTGCCTGTACCTGAGCGCACGCATTAACATCGTCAGGAAGAATGCAAGATCAAAGAATCATTAAATAAAAAATAAAATCATTTGTATATTCATAGAAAAAAGGTCTGCTTTGTCCTCATTGAAAACAGAATTACCCCAGCAAAACTGTCTCATCTGCACAAGAGGTTTCCATCTTCAGTACAGGTTGCATCTGATTAGATTTCCTGCTAACCCAAAAGATTACGGACATGATTATTGTCTTTTTCTTTACCGTGTACGCCAGCGCTTTCATTGCCAATAATTTATTCCGGCGGATGCTGACTCCATTCATTTGCTGAAAAGCTCAATTGCATAAATCTCCTTGAGTCACGACATTACTGTTTATGAAAATGCATGGTCTATATCAAGAGCAGTGTACTTTAGTAATTGAAGATTCGTTTGAGATCCTCTTGTTCTTTAGGTTGCTAGGGAAAAAAATCTGCGTCAAAAACATCATGTGAAGGGCTTTTCTGACCACACAGCAGAATAAATATATTTGTCTTTGGAAGTTAACATCTTGCTAACCCTTTCACTTGGACTAGAGGAGTAACATCTTTCAGCAGGGGGCATTCCCAAGGTCAGCCTTTAACCCAGATGCTGCAGTATTAAAGGACGACCCTCAGAGAGGTGCCATTTTATTGGTGGCATGCCAGACAGACTGTCTGCTTTTATACCCCAGAGATTTTTAAATAAACCAGGGAAATCTCTCACACTGCTTCAAAATGTAGTTGTGTGAAGAACAGGGGCATCCTAACAGCCTGTCAGTACCCAAGGAAGAAGCATTATCTGTGAAGGACAGAGGTGAATGTGTCAAGACACAACAAAAAAATACTGCGTCCAACATGGAGAGAGAGACATGAACCTAAACACCAGGGAGAGCGTACGTCAGCATCTGTTGAGTATGTCAAGGCTGTGTGTAGAACAAGAGAAAAGGAGATGACATGAGCTAAGATTACCTAAGCAAATAAATCTCACTGCCAAATGGGTTTATGATTAGTGTAGTGGTGAATTTTAGGAGGTTTGTTCTCTTTGTGACGTCAAGGCACAGAATGACTTTATTGCATTGCTTGTCACCAAATTATATCTGTTCACATATAGGACTGTTCTTTTCGCTTTACGTGCCAACAACTGCTCAAAAAATCTCTCATATAAAGAGGATGCCAGCTATGCCAGCTATTTTTCAAGACTGCCTTGTGGCCCTAGGCCCATATGTTAACTTGAAGTTCAGGTTAGGAGGTAAGCCACAGCAATCACAAAGGGCAGTCACTCTCTTGGCGGCAAGGACTACATGGGGACACAGTGATAAGTAATTTGGTTCCCATAGAACATCCATTGTTTTTGTGAAGTTCACACATTTTCTTTGTATCTTATTTATTTATTTTCTGGATACTCTTTTTTTCTCCCCCACCCCAAATATGTGCATTTTAGGTTAAGAGACAATGCTGTACTGAACCAGTATAACTAAAGTGAGGCTGTGAGTGTTTCCTGTGATAGACTAATGTCCTGCCCAAGGCTGGCTCCCTCCTTGTGCCCAATGGTACCAGACTGCATTCTGTACTACACTGACTGTATATTTAAATTCAGCATCAGATTCAGCAGAAGAATGAATGGATAGATGTTAATGGCCAGAAAGTTACAGGCTTCAATATGCAGTTGCATTGTATGGTTTTTGATGCCAGCAGAACAGGTAGTAAATGTAGGGGCACAGAATTCATGTCCCACCAGTAATCCATGTAGAATGCAACACCATTCTTTCATAGGAAGATAAATCAGTGTTGTTCCAGGATTAACCATAAATATTCCATTATTGTAGTTATTTCCAATGGCATAGCAAAGGATTTCTACTCTCTTTGATTGCCAAAGGAAAAAGGTCCCTTGCTATCACTGATGAACATGTTGCACTGAGCTCCAGAGAGGCTGACTAAGTGCTTTACATTGTGGGAGGGTGAGGCAAAGAGTGACAAAGAATTACAGAATTGGTTTATTAGAATTAGGTTATAGTTTCTGTCCACACTGGCAACCTGACCTTATCATCGGACTCACATTTAGAGACTACAAAAAAAAAAAATCTATGTTGGACTAAGGACTAAACTGCTCTTAATTATATATCCATCTTATATAAGTGTGCATCATTTATTTTTGTATACTTCTTCTTCTTTTGGCTGCTCCCATTAGAGGTCACCACAGCGGATCATCCTGTTCTATATTTTTCTGTCCTCTGCATCTTGTTCTGTTACACCCACCACCTTCATGTCCTCTCTCACCACATCCACAAACCTTCTCTTAGGGCTTCCTCTTTTCCTCTTGCCTGACAGCTCCATCCTTAACATTCTTCTCACAATATACTCAGCATCTCTCCTCTACACATGTCCAAACCAATGCAATCTTGCCTCTCTGACTTTGTCTTCCAATCTTCCAACATGAGCTAACCCTCTAAGGTACTCATTTGTAATTCTGTCCATCCTTGTCATACCCAATGCAAATCTTAACATCTTTAACTCTGCCACCTCCAGCTCTGTCTCCTGTTTTTTTTCAGTGCAACCCATATAACAAAGCTGTAGACCTTCCCTTTCAGTCTTGCTGGTACCCGTCTGTCACAAATCATTCTTGATGCTCTTCTCCACCCATTCCACCCTGCCTACGCTCTCTTCTTCATATCTCTTCCACACTTCCTGCTATTCTGTATTGTTGATCCTAAGTTTTTAAACTCACCCATCTTTGCCAACCCTACTCCCTGCATCCTCACCATTCCACTGACCTCCCTCTTATTTACACACATGTATTCTGTCTTGTTCCTAATGAGATTCATTCCTCTTCTCTCTAGAGCATATCTCCACCTCTCTTGGGTCTCCTTGACCTGCTCCCTGCTCTTGCTACAAATAACAATATCATCTGCAAACATCATAGTCTACGGGGACTCCTGTTTAATCTCGTCTGTCAACCTGTCAATCACCATTTCAAGTAAGATAGAGCTCAAAGCCGATCCCTGATATAATCCCACCTCTAACTTGAATGAATCCATCAATCCTACTGCAGACCTCACCACTGTCACGCTTCCCATGTAAATATCCTGTACAACTCTTACATACTTCTCTGCCACTCCCAACTTCCTCATACAATACCACAACTCCTTTCGGGGCACCCAGTCATATGCTTTCTACATGTCCACAAAGACACAATGCAACTCCTTCTGGGCTTCTCAATACTTCTCCATCAACACCCTCAGAGCAAACAACGCATTTGTGGTGCTCTTCCTTGGCATGAAACCATACTGCTGCTCACTAATCATCACCTCACTTCTTAACCTAGCTTCCACTACTCTTTCCCATAGCTTCATAATGTGGCTCATCAACTTTATCCCCCTGTAGTTACTACAGTCCTGCACATCCCCCTTATTCTTACAATTGGTACCAGTACTCTTCTTCTCCACTCCTCAGGCATCCTCCCACTTTTCAAGATTGCATAAAACATTCTGGTTAAAAACTCCACTGCTATCTCTCCTAAACAACTTCATGCTTCCACAGGTATTTCATTTGGACCAACAGCCTTTCCATTCTTCATCCTCATCATAGCTGTCCTTATTTCCTCCTTGCTGTTCTGTTTCACTTCCTGATTCACTATCTCCCCAACCTCTCCCATCCAACCTTCTCTCTCTCATTCTCTTCAATCGTCAGCTTCTCAAAGTACTCTTTTCATCTTCTCAAAACACTCTCCTCATTTGTGAGTACGTTTCCATCTTTATCCTTTATCACCCTAACCTGCTGCACGTCTTTCCCAGCTCGGTCCCCCTGTCTAGCCAATCGGTACAGGTCCTTTCCTCCCTCCTTAGCGTCCAACCTCTCATACAACTCATCATACGCCTTTTCTTTAGCCTTCGCTGCCTCTCTCTTCACCTTGCACCTTATCTCCTTGTACTCTTGTCTACTTCCTTCATCTCTTTGACTATCCCACTTCTTCTTCACCAATATCTTCCTCTGTATACTCTCCTGTACTTTCCCATTCCACCACCAGATTTCTTTTTCCTCCTTTGTCCAGATGTCACACCAAGCACCCTTCTTGCTGTCACCCTTACTACTTCTGCTGTAGTTGCCCAGCTATCTGATAGCTCTTCACTGCCACCCAGTGCCTGTCTCACCTTCTCCCTAAACTCAACCTTGCAGTCTTCTTTTTTCAACTTCCACCATTTGATCCTTGGCTCTGTTCTCACTCTCCTCCTCTTTTTGATCTCCAACGTTATCCTACAGACCACTATCCTATACCGCCTAACTACTCTTTCCTCTGCCACCACTCTGCATAGGATGTAATCTACCTGTGTGCATCTTCCTCCACTATTCTATGTCACCCTGTGTTCCTGCCTCTTCTTAAAATACATATTTGCCACAGCTATGTCCATCCTTTTTTCAGAATCCACTACCATCTGACCTTCTTCATTCCTCTCCTTGACACCATACCTACCCATCACCTCCTCATCTCCACTGTTCCCATCACCAACATGCCTATTGAAATCTGTTCCAATCACCACTTTCTGTCCCTTAGGTACACTGTTCATCACTTCATCCAACTCACTCCAAAAACTTCTTTCTCAGCCATTGCACACCCAACTTGCAGGGCATATGCACTAACAACATTCGTCATCCCACCTCCAATTTCCAGCTTCATAATCATTACTCTGTGTGACACTGTTTTTACCTCCAAAACACTCTTGACATACTGTTCCTTCTGAATAACCCCTGCTCCATTTCTCCTCCTATCCACACCATGATAGAACAATTTGATTCTGCCTGCCTTACTCCCCTTCCATTTAGTCTCTTGCACACACAATATAAGAACCTTCCTTCTCTCCATCACATCAGGAAATTCTCTCCCTTTACCATTCATACTGCCAAAATTGAAAGTTCCTACCCTCAGTTCCACTCTCTTTACCTTCCTCCTCTCCTCTTTCCTCCAGACACACCTTCCCCCTCTTCTTCTCCTACTTCGGCCAACAGTAGCCCAATTTCTGGCAGCACCCTGTTGGCTAACAGTACTAGTGGTGGCCATTTTAACCCAAGCCTCGACTGAAGGAAATCTGTATTATTGTCCTCATATTGATTTGGCAAAATTTAACACCGGATGCCCTTCCTGATATAACCCTCCCCATTTATCCAGGCATGTGGCCAGCATGAAGAAACACACTGGTTTGTGCATCCCCTGTGGCTGGATTATTTATTTTTATATACTATTTATTCATTATTATTCTCGTCTAATTTTAATTTGTTTTTTCTTTGCTTGGAGGAGGAGGCGGCTTCTCTATCTATCTATCTATCTATCTATCTATCTATCTATCTATCTATCTATCTATCTATCTATCTATCTATCTATCTATCTATCTATCTATCTATTATTTTCCAACCTTTTTAATCCAGACCAGGGTCACAGATGGGGCTGGAGCCTGTCCCAACTAACTTAGGGCAAAGAGCAGGAACAAACCCTAGAAAGGATGCCAGTCCATCTAAGGGTAGACACACACACACACACACACACATATACATATCAAACATATATTAAGGCCAATTTAGTGTCCTGCATGTCTTTGGACAGTGTGTGGAAAGTGGAATACCCAGAGGAAACTCATTAGACATGTGGCAAACATGCAAACATAATGCAGGATGGACCCAGGACATGAACTCTAGTCTCCTTGCTGCAAGGCAGCAGGGCTGCCACTGTGCTGCTCTCTTTGTGTGAAAATGTACTATAGAAATAAATGTTGTTGTTGTAGTTTCTACATTCAGAAACTCCCAAGAGGCTTGTGAGACTATGTGAGGGGATTCTAAGAATTAAAGACAATAGACAGAGGTTTTTCAAGTTCCTCTCATGTTTTTAAAAACGAGAACTGAAATATTATTCTTAAAATATTTCATATGCCCATATGAGGTCATGGAGGGAATCTGAAGAAATAGGCTATATCATTCTAATAAGCTGTTATCATCATATCAGTGTTTTCATTATGGAGATGCACCTTGGGAAACGCTACATAGAAGCATGGCTTTTCAGTTAAAGAAAATAGTAATAAATTCCCAAGGTAAGTCAAAAATGCCAAACAATTCAGGAAAACTGTTTAAAACACTGGCTTATTAACAGAAGGCAATGGGAATCTTTATAAAGAATATTTTTTACAAATAATTTAAAAAATGTAAAAAACTCAAGAGAGCTGAAATTGAGTTGCCAAAAGGGAATTCTTGAGCAAACAGATCCCAAGATCACAGTCCAAAAAGATTAATGAAAAGGCAGAGGAAAAAAAAAAACTAGAAAATCCTTAACAAAACACAGCAACACCCACTCCTTCAAAAACTCCCTGAAGCAAGCAGGAGTTGCTTACCAGCTTGCTTTTAAACACTACGTCAGTTGTGTTACAGCTTACCTTGTCTGTTGAAGCCAAGGGGTGGGGCCCCCTGATGCTATAGCTGTAGGAACCACCCTTACCCCATATAAGAGCCTGAGAGGCGTCAGCCCAGTGCTGATAGTTTAGCTCCTTTAAGTGTTTTTTTGTTTCCTTTTTTATTGGATTTCCTGGTGTTGTTGATCATTATAAATGCTTGGTTTTGATTTTCCGCTTTCTTAAATCTCTGCTCTGTTTTTATAATTTGTTTAAAGATTTGTTATTTTTGACTTTGCATTTGTTTTTGTATTTTTGAAATCATTTTAAAATTGTTATTATTATTATTTGTAATAGTGGTAGTAGTAGTCAGTGACGTGTGGTGTGGTTCATGGCTGGTGAGGCACTGACTACTTCAGAGTCAGAGTTACAAACATATGAACAGAAAAGAGTAGCTTATTCACTATTCAACTGGCAGCATGCTCATTAACCACTGGTTATGTTTCATATCTCATCAGCATTTCTTTACAAACAGATAGGTAAGGTACATATTTAGCTAAGAAAGAACATTAACATTTATATTGGCGAGAGAGAGAGGAGGGAGTGCATTTGCTCTGCACCCTCCATGTGTTCTAAGTTTGCCGTTGCAATTTCGCAATTCATACTCATTCAATACAAATAAAAGTATAGATTGGTGTACAAAAAATAAAAGGATTTCAATTTTGACTTTAGTTGAAATATTTAGTTGTTTTAAAAGCTTTTAATTCTGTTTATTTAATCAATTTTAATACAGACTGTTCAACAAAAGGAAAACAAGAAAAACAAAAGAATATTTTAAGTGTGGAATGTCAGGTTATATAATAAACGTGTCAGCAAACATTATATTGGCGACATACACAGAAACAGCAACAGGCACGCGCCAATTGCATGCATCAGCCCAGTGTGTGAGGGAAAGTGCACTCTGAGGTGAGGCCCGTATAGTTGCTGCTGCACCTCGCATTTCTCCCCTGTATTTGAACAGGAAATGCGCCAATTCAGAGATTTTGACTATAAAAATTATCAAAATTATTGGAATCATACAGAAAACAAATTTATAGCACAGACCTGTGGACACATTTATTTTATGTTATAATTACTAGTTTTTTTAATTTTCATGATGACCTACCTCCCCTGACCGCACGTCCCTGGTAGTAGTATTTGGACTCTGGTTTTTTAGACCTGGGATTTTTAACCCTTTTTGAATTAGTGAGCGTCGCCTTTTCATGTGCAGGCCACAAATCTGATCAGGAGTTTAAGTCCGAGGCTTGTTTGGTGTCACAATGTGGAATCCCATACATAATAAAAAGGGTATGAGACCTGAAGGATTGAACCAAAAAGCAGGCCAGAATCCTCACCAGCCTGCCCAGATTGAGCTCCAACTCTACTGGCCAGTTTCTGCCTACATGAGCCTCAAAGGTATTTTGGCTCCAAATGTTAAAATACTCAAATGTTCTAAACTGTACAAAAATGACTCACAAGGAAGATAAACTATAAAAACTCCAGCTTGTAAAGAAAATCTAAAATTAGATTCTTTATAAAAGAAGTTTGTTATTGACAAAAGACAAAAAATAGTGAAAATAAAATAGTTGTTTTAAATGCAATCTTAAGCAAACAAGTCCTAAATTACAATAAAAAGGGCAGAATCCCAAAACAGAAGCTAATAAATTTAATAACCTGGAAATCAAAACAAAAATCTCAGTTCTTAAAATAAATTCCAATCCTGACTCAGTGTCCCTCTGCTTGGTTCTCTTTCTGACCGATTTACAAACCCAGAAGGAGGACCCTGCAGCTGTGACGTCTGAGTAGACTTGCTCCTTGGGGATCCACCCATAAAGTATAAAATGGCTACACGTTAAAAGATGTAGTGCATAATTAAAATATAATAACCATTAATTGGAAATTGCAATAAAATATGAGAAATAATAATTGAAAACTGACAATAATGACTACAAAACAGAAAATAAGCCTAAACCAGGGAATAATCCCTAAACTTCTTGCGCTTTGTGAGCCCAGACAATCCCAACACCAAAGAATCCTAATATTGTAAATGATCACTAAGGACGTAACATTACATTTACAAAATTTAGAAACATCAATCTAGCTACTTTTAATCGGATATGTTGAAAAAACTAAATTCTCTTTTGGATTTTCACAGTCCTCTGGAGGATATGGTATTCCAGTTTAATCACATCCTTACAGCTGTTTTAGATCAGATGGTTCCTTTAAAAACACTTATGGTATTATTTAGATATTTTGCCCCTTGCGTAGAACTCGCACTATAACATGGCGTAAGCACAAAAGCTGAAATGTGCTTACGCACAGAAAAATCCAGATGCAGGAATCTGTGCGTACTCCAACTTCCACGTTCTTCCACTACATGAATCCCGATTAGCGTGAAAAGTAACGCTCGTGCATGCGCTTTATGTAACGCCCCAGCTCCTCCCAGAATTATGCCTATTTGAATATGCAAATGAATATAAATCGCCCTTAAGCGCAGCCTTCTGTGAAAAGACAATGGGAAAAACATGGGGGAAAATATAAGAATTTCAGCGAATACCAAGTGGAGGCAAAGGAAAAACATACTATTTGTTCAAATAAACCGTGGTATAATCAACAAAAGGAAGTTGATTGAGTGACATAGCGTGTTGGAGAAACTTGAAAGCTCATGTTCACAAAATCGCACAGTCCCGGAAATAAAAAAGAAGTCACATATCAAAGTCGCCATGAAAAGGCGAGTTGTAGCCCACTGTCTGAGTGTCATATGAAAGCTTATTAGGGTACAGAGAAAAAAGGCACACGGTGGGGAAAAAGCACGAAATGTCAACTTCAATTTCAACATTTCCACTTTAATCACGTAGTTTATTTTGTCATTAAAGTAGAACATCATACCAGTTTCTCAAATCACATCGTAATTAAAGTATAACACGTTAAATGCTTTGTTTTGTATGTGATCTTCTATGTGCTCTATGTGTGTGAATCACTACGTGCTTCTTAAACCGGCTCTCTTCCTCCAACTGGACACAGAGTCCATTACATTTGTGATATTACAGCTCTCTGAATAACTAAAATACTGAGATGTATACGTGATATTATTTTCATGATGATAGTTAAAGCATGTTATTAAACATGGGTTTCACGGCGCACTGATTGTGTGCGACCTTCGATGAAATTATTTATTGCAGCAGTACTCAGGGGCGGCTCTATGTCCAATAGAGAAAGTCCAATATCAATATGGTATCTTATGCACGGTGGATGGCCACATCCATTGTATACACTGCATAGCCGCCTCGTGCTCATGACACAAGCGTTTAACTTTTGTTGAAATTTGCTGCTGCGTTTTTAGCTGTGACGTTATTTCCTCTTTCTGTTTTATATTCAATATATATTGGCATGGCCGCCCCTGCAGTCCTTGCTTTTCTTTCTCCAAGTAACCGATCGCCATACAATCAGCTCTGTAATAGACGTTAAGCCATCTGTAAGTTTAGAGCGTCAATTCTTCAAAACGTACAGTTTGAAGATACAGTGATATAAATACTCCGAGTGGTGCAGTGAGAATAATATGGAAAAAGATCATCCGCTGTGGCAACTCCTAATGGGAGCAGCTGAAAGAAGAAGAAGAAGAAGAAGGTGCAGTGAGAGTAACAACGGTAAAGCAGTTATGGTATTTGGAATACTATTGCTATTCCCTGGACCATTATATTGTTACAAGTTAATTACAATCAGATGCATTACACTAATAAACAATATGCGGTTAGTTTCTGTGTATTTATAAAGCTGTGTCAGGAAAATAAAGAGTAATCACACAAAAACAGTACCATTGCTTTGACGCTGGGTGCCGCCAGTCTGCAAAACCGAGCAGAGAACTTGCGTACGACAAGGTATGAGGTACCGTGGAAAAGTGCGTGGCTTTACGCCAAGTGTAGGTTTTATACATCGCGATTTGAACGTGGAAAAGTTCTTACGCAACATTTCTGTGCGTACACACCGTTTATACATGAGGCCCCAGCGCATCATGCTATGAAAGCTGTTGGGTGTCAGCTACAACGTCTGAGAACAAGCGCTGGTTTATTAGTTCATATGCAGTATAATCAGATTTATGTGATCAAACACAAGGAGGCATTACAACAGGCCAGGCATGCTTACTATACCAGGTCAATTCCAAATGGCTGGAATAATCCTCAGTTTTTTTTTTTCAATCATCAGCAGATTGCTTCCACCTGTTGATGACCAGTATTCTGCTCTGTAATACATTTATGTTTTTTTTTTTTCCAGGGTAAGGTAAAATCTGTGGATTCACAGTTCAGCTGTCTGTTTCAACCTTCATTACTTTTGTTCCAATGTTGACAACTAATCTCTGTCAGACTTTTCACTTGTGGAGGACAGTTTAGTTGCTGAGATTATGACCATATCTAGATCTTGTTTCCTTGTACGCTTGTATTCTTGATTGTGTGCCTGCATTTCTGGTAAAGGCTTGCTGTTCAAGTTTATGCCCATTGGTAACTAAAATTATTAAGGAGTCTCTCCTCATGTGTTCTATTCCTGCTTATCTGAAAATGGCGGTGATTTCTCTAGTGCCTAAAATGAGATCCCTTAAGACTATAACAACTGCTGACCAATCTCAAACTTGCCATTTTTGTCCAAATTACTTGAACTTGTTGTTGATAGACACTGTGTAAGTTCAGTCCGACTACAGACAGACAGCAGGATACATGTTTTATTTGTCTTCTTCTTTACAGCACCTGACACAGTGCATCAACAGCCAGAATACAGCTCAGTTCTTCTTTCTTTATTCATCTGCCACCTCCACTCCTCTCCTTGCAAGCTCTGTCCTCCACCTGCCGACTCCAGCTCCTTGAATGGAGTGAGGCGGCCCCTTTTATAGTTCACCCAGATGTGTTCCAGGTGCTTCCTGATGACCTTCCTGCAGCAATTTCTGGTCTGGCGGAAGTGCTGCACTCCAGGGCTTAGCAAATGCCCACGGGCTCCCCCAAAGAGTTGAGCTTCCAACTTCCGGGATGAAGAAGAGGTTTTTATCTGACCTGGAAGTGATAAGGAGTCACATGGACTGAAGGATGAGAAACACTTCTGGGTCAGGGACTAAAAAAGAGACTGAGAAACACCAGAGCGTGGAGCTGAGCTGGGTGGCAGGGCGTCTGGGAGAGGAGGATTGATTATTGTTTATTGGAGAATTGATTTATTTATGAGTATTGTGGAGAGGAGTGTGCTTTGTGAACTTTATTATTATAATAAATTCAACTTTTGGACTTTTACCTGGTGTTTGACGTATTGTCTGAGGGTGCAAGGGAGCGATAGTGCCCCCTATCTGTCACAGTAGAAATTAAGTAAATAGGCAACTGAATAGTTGAAAAGAAATAAATAAATTGTTCTGAGATTGCAGAGTCTGAATTAAAATCTCGTAGAGCTGCTCTGGTGGGAATTATAATCCCAGTGCTTTAGTTTAATTGCCAATACTAAATTGTGTGAATATGACTGTGTGTGTTATGATTGGTCTCCTTCTTTACATCTTTTATGATTCTTCCTAAAATGTTCACGCTCATCTATATGTATCTATTGTGACAACCAGGTGGCACCTCAATGCCTCAGCACCAGACACAACTGGACCACAGACAGTTCCAAGTTCAATTAAAACAGTGATTTATTAATAAGAGTACCTTTTCAGGGTTTAATCTGGCAAACACTGCTCAAATAGCACACCAATATCTTCCGTCTCGTTTTCGTCCTCCTCCTCAAGTACAGTCTCATTCCCTTCCAACTCTGTTTCTCTGATGCAGTGAGACGGTTCTGTTTTATCCTGAACCCGGGAGTGCTTATAGGACTGAGACATTAACCCACAGAAGTACTTCCAGGTTACATGGAAGCTGCAAGTTTCTTTTCCATAGAGCCCTCTGGCAGTGCCCAAATACCTTTTTGGGGTTGTCCTCATAGACTCCAACTCCCAGGCAACCCTACAGCGAGCTGGTCAAACAGACAGATTATTCTTGATGAATGTATGACATCAGCTATGTTTGACCTTGAATACTAGCCAGAAAAACCCAAAAACATTCAGCTCTACAGGGTGATCCAGATCTAATTATGCAGATCCAGATTGTCTGGATGACTTTGATTTATGCAGGGAAGATTCCAGTTCGGCGCAAAGACGATTCTTCATGTCGTCAGTTTGCACACTTCTTGATGGTCCGGGATTTTTTGGGTGATTTTCTATATGATAAACTTAATAAATTATAGCGTAATGAAAATTGCATAATTAGATCTGGACCACCCTATAGTACAAATTAAGTAAACAGGCAACCAAATAGTTGAAAAGAAATAAATGAATTGTTCTGAGATTGCAGAGTCTGAATTTAAATCTTGCCTCATGCATAACGTAGAATTCGCACTATAACATGACGTAAGCACAAAAGCGGAAATGTACTTACGCACAGAAAAATCCAGATGCAGGAATCTGTGCATACACAAACTTCCATGTTCTTCCGCTACATAAATCCCGATCAGCGTGAAAGCAATGCTCGTGCACACGCCTGCTGTCCTGCCCCAACTCCTCCCAGAATTACGCCTCTTTGAATATGCAAATCAATATAAATAGCCCTTAAGCTCAGCCTTCTGTGAAAAGACAATGGGAAAAGCACGGGGGAACATATAAGAATTTCATCGAGTACCAAGTGGAGGCAAAGGAAAAACGTACTAATTGTTGATTTAAACAGTGGTATAATAAACAAAAGGAAGTTGATCGAGTGACAGAGTGTCGAAGAAACTCAAAAGCTCAAGTTCACAAAGTTGAACAGTGCCTGAAATAAAAAAGAAGCTGTAAGATATCAAAGTCGCCGTGAAAAGGCGAGATGTAGCCCACCGTCTGAATGTCATATGAAAGCTTATTAGGGCACAGAGAAAAAAAAATAGGCACACAGTGGGGAAAAAAGCACAAAATGTCAACTTTAATCTCGAAATTTCCACTTTAATCACATAGTTTTTGTCGTTAAAGCAGAACATCATAACCTTCATCTTAAAATCATTTAATTTACTAGTATCTCAAATCTCATCGTAACTAAAGTAGCACGTTAAATGCTTTGTTTTGTATTTGATCTTCTATGTGCTCTATGTGTGTGAATCACTACCTGCTTCTTAAACCATCTTTCTCTTCCTCCGACAGGACATAGAATCCATTACATTTGTGATATTACAGCTCTCTGAATAATTAAAATACTGAGATGTATACGTGATATATTTTTCATGATGATAGGAATGAAAGCGGCGGCACGGTGGCGCAGTGGTAGCGCTGCTGCCTCGCAGTTAGGAGACCTGGGTTCGCTTCCCGGTCCTCCCTGCGTGGAGTTTGCATGTTCTCCCCGTGTCTGCGTGGGTTTCCTCCCACAATCCAAAGACATGCAGGTTAGGTGGATTGGCGATTCTAAATTGGCCCTAGTGTGTGTTTGTGTGTGTCCTGCGGTGGGTTGGCACCCTGCCCAGGATTGGTTCCTGCCTTGTGCCCTGTGTTGGCTGGGATTGGCTCCAGCAGACCCCCGTGACCCTGTATTCGGATTCAGCGGGTTAGAAAATGGATGGATGGATAGGAATGAAAGCATGTTATTAAATATGGGAACACGGTGGCGCAGTGATTGTAAGCGACCTTCGATGAAATATTTTATTGTAGCAGTACTGTCTCTTTCAAACATACTAACCTCCAATTCCTGTCCTTACTTTTCTTTCCCCAAATACCCAATCGCCACACAATCAGCTCTGTAATAGACGTTAAGCCATCTGTAAGCTTACAACGACGATTTTTCTAAACTTTTAAGGAACATTGAAATATCTTCGTAGTACATGTTTAATTATTCTATCCATCTATCCATCTAGGAATTGCGCCAGCCCATAATAATGTTTAATTATTAACAATATAGATTATTTAAATGAAATTTAAGTTTTATCTGTATAATATAATCAACATATTTTGCTGCATTTCATCTTAAAAATTATATCATCATCATATGTAAATACGCGCTTTATAAAGTGGTGCAGGTTGTGCAATATTATAACTATAGTGCAAGTTTACAGTGAGGTGATTGTACTTATAAGTTGTAACAGATAGGGGGCGCCATCGCTCCCTTGAACCCTTGTCCAAGACGTCAGACACCAGATAAAATTCCAAATAGTTTTTTTTTATTAAACAACAGTGCACAAAATACCCTCTTCTCCACAATACTCATACTCAATAACACAATACACTACAATAATACAATCCTCCACTCCCAGATGCGTTGCCACCCTTCCACCCATCTCAGCTCAATGCTCTGGTGTCTCTCTCAGTCTTTTATAGTCCTTGTCCCGGCAGTGTTTCGCCCTCTCTGTCCACGTGACTAGGAACACTTCTGGGTCAGATAAAAATCCCTTTTCTTTACCCCGGAAGCACGTCATTCCCCTTGTCCATGTGACTCAGACATACTTCAGGGGTGTAGGGAAAATAGTCACTGCTCCTCCCTGCAGCGCCTTCTAAAGGCCCCCATGGTATCCAGCAGGGCTGTAAAGGAAAACTCCAATGTCCATAATTCCCTGCTGGCATTGGGGGCACCTCCATGCTGCAGGGAGGGCTCCACCTGGCGGCATGGGGGTATTGGCTGGGATGAACGTCTGGCCATCTATCACAAAGTAGAAACAGTTCTACAAGGAGCACTTGATGGACTGATTGACTGTGCTTAAAGTTCTTGTGATAAAACTATTTCTGAACCGTGAGGTCCGTACAGGAAAGTCTCTGAAGCGTTTTGCTGTGGCTGAGGCAGTGTGTGTTTGATGCTGTATCCCGATAATTCTCTTTCCGATCAGCTGCTGCTGTGATTCCCCATTCAGATACAGTGATATAAATACTCCTAGTGGTGCAGTGAGAGTAATATCGAAAAACTTGATCTGCTGTGGCAACCCTTAACGGGAGCAGCTGAAAGAAGATAATAATTATAAAATAGTGCAGTGAGAGTAATAGCGCTAAAGCAATTATGGTATTTGGAATACTATACCGTTTATACATGAGGCCCCTGCTCTGGTGGAAACTATGAATTAAAGAAAGTCTCCCATGTTAGGTGAAAAACTGGGCAGCTCATACGAGAAACGTTAGTGCTGATAAACTAAATGTCACAAGTTATTTTGTCACCTGAAGGTACTAAGTGTTAAAATCTATATATATAATTCACTAAGAGAAGACACCCATGGAAAGCACGCTGGAAGGGGCGTGGATTCACTGAGCCGCCGACAAGTAAGACACCTATGGCGCACGCAGGAAGGAGCCACGCCTACCAACTCCTGGCACCTCCGAGCCAAGTTGACTGTTCATAGAGGCATGTTTCTCGCGGAGGTGAGTTGCCATATGCAGCGTGTAAAACGGTTTGCGAGGGGTATCCCATAGGATCCTTAAAACAATCCTTTACAACTGAGGTTAAAACACAATAAAATAAGCAGTCTTTAAAAACCGAGTTTTCGGTTACGACGCATGACTGCGTGCACCATAGCAAACTGTTTTACACGCTACATACAGCAATTCGCATCTGCGACAAACATGCGTCTTCTTAGATGCACCTGCAGGAACAAGGAAAGTCTACGTGAGTCACAGGTGCATCTGAACTGTGCAAAGACGACAACGACTCAAGTGACGAGTTGGAGGTGGGCACATGAGCGATGGCGGTCTGCCAGTTTTCAGTCACGGACGATTGTGTGTTGGTTCGTTCCGTGCATTGTTATAATGTTGCTTTTCTTGCTGATTTATTACATTACCGATTTTTCAAATGTTAATTTTCTCCCTGTGCTTAAAAATCATTAAAAAACTGGCCTGATTATGCGGCGTATGGTACGCCACGGGTTGGCTAGTTATTTTTAAAATAACATCAAAGTACTAGTACTCATTTTGCCAAAAGAGGCTGTCTGTGCTCTGTGTGAAGAACTACAGTTAGCTCAGATAAGTCTAAATACTTGGGAATATCAAATTTTAATGAGGTGTGGGGTGTGTTTCACCCCCTACCATAATCTAAGAAACTACATAGGGAACTAATCATATTCAGCCCCTCTTTGTTGTTCTTTATTGTAGAGATGACTAGTGGACAAGCACATGACCTTTTCAGGCTTTAATCTGGCAAACACTGCTCAAATAGCACACCAGTATCTTTTGTCTCGTTTTCGTCCTCCTCCTCAAGTGCAGTCTCATTCTCTTCCAACTCTGTCTCTCTGATGATGGTTCTCTTTTATCTTGAACCTGGGAGTGCTTATAGGAGTGAGACATTAATCTGTGGAAGCACTTCCAGGTCACATGGAAGCAACAAGTTCCTTTCCCATAGAGCCCCCTCTGGGGTTGTCCTCATAGACTCCAACTCCCAGGCAACCCTACAGGCTAGTCAGAGGGCCTCTGCCACCCCTCATGCCAAGGTATGAATTTTCCATAAAAAGCCATTTTCTCTGGTTCTTCCATTACTCGTCACTGATATCAACTGGGGATCTGCTTGGCTGGGCTGAATCTCAACTCCAGCGGTCCTCCCATTACATCAACTGGCCTTCCTCATCCTCCGTCAGGATGCCAGACCATCCTCCCCAGTACTTACACTATTCTAAAGATTTCAACCTCAAGGAATACAATTTTGGTGTTCATTTTTAATTTTAAAAATGCCCTGGATGAGTTTAAAATTATCAGCGTTATGCTACAACAGCATTGTGATTTCCTTATAGGTATCACTATTTTCTGACATTTGTGTTATGGGTTTCCAAAGCTACACATCCAAAATTCTGTATGCCGGTATGTTCGACGTATGACGTCTTTAAGTCAACTGTATAAATGTCAGTAAGTTCACCTTCATCTAATGCGACATTGAATAAAAATTGTGTGTTTGTTGCGACTATTCTTGTTGGTTTATTTCAGGATTAAAGCCATTTATTCCAGCTTCCTAACCATGATTCTTGTTTTGCCCCTTGATGTTTTGAAAGATCAACTTCAACGAACTTAGCTTGTGTATGGCTTACATCTCCACTCCTAGTTCTTACTAAAATTCTTTTCTGTTTCTCTGAGGCAGGACAGTGTGCACGAATGAGCCTCACGATGGCATGGTGGTGTCCTGTCCAGGTCTGGTTCATAGGCCCTGAACTCCACGTCAACCCTGAATTTTATTGTGTATCTTTTGAAAGGGTGCATCTCTAGGATGGAGCAGGTCAAAGATAAGCCACTCTAACTGTCTTATAAATGTACAAATCATACTGCTGTGCTTTTCTAAAGGCAGAATAAGAGAAGGGAAAAAAGACCATCTAAATAAATGAGATCAATTATTATCACTAATTGTGAATTTGGCTGAAATAAAACCCTGCAGCCACAGTGGGTCCTCAGCACTGAGTTTGGGACCCACTGGCCTGCAGGAGGTCTGTATTTCTGTGTTGTTCAGCGATGTTCTAACACCTTGTCCAGTACTGCTTTCTGCCTGCCTCGCATCTGTTGGGAATGTATTATTAGCTTAGGTCTAGCATTTGTCCTTGGAATTTACAGTATGTGTTATTGTTTTTATTTATTTTTTTATAAAGCACTTTAAAAACAATATCAAGGCTGACTAAAGTGCTGTACAATAAAAACCCAACATATCAGACACCCAATAACCAAGGGTAAATGAAACAGAAACACATAAACACATAAGAGCTGAAGAGATTCATCATAAAAAGTATACAGATAGCCAACATATCATACTGGGTTAAAAGTTTTTAAAATAAGTTTTAAAGACAAGTGAAGGAGCCTGCCTAACATGCAACAGCAAATTATTATTATTATTAATTGTTATTTTTTGTATCATCTACGGTGGCCCTGAGAGGCAAAGTGTGGAAAAAAACACACAAAATAAACATTCACAAAAAACACAAGAAATTAATAAAAACACAATAGAACAAATTAAAAAAAAACACTGTTGTATGTTTATTTTGTGTGTTTTTTTCCACACTTTGCCCCTCAGGGCCACCGTAATCATCATAACATCCATCCATCCATTCTCCAACCCGCTGAATCCAAATACAGGGTCACAGGGGTCTGCTGGAGCCAATCCCAGCCAACATAAGGCACAAGGCAGGAACCAATCCTGGGCAGGGTGCCAACCCACCGCAGTCATCATAACTTCTTGTCTTTATTTTGTGCAGTTTATGTTCATGATCATCGCCATTTTGGAACTTTGCATACTGCACTTTATTAGACATGTGATGTACTTTGCTGCCTGATTTTTTTATGTCACAATTATTAAATTACAGAGGATGGTCCTGCTAACTACCAGTATTCTCATTTTAAGAAATGAAAATAAAAACAGTGCCACTTGTTATTAGGACACATTATATTATATTATGTCCTGTTCAAATGTTACATTCCGCTCTTGTTTTTTTCTGCTTTCTAGATGTTTATATTAAATGATCTAATACTCCTAGTAAAACCTAAAATCCTTTGATATGGGTGTAAATATACAGACCAGATCTACAGGTAAGTAATACAAAAATCACATATATATCCGAATAACAATTTAAAGCACAATTCAAAGTCATACACTTAATATTGGTTATATTTGCTGCAAACCACTTCATCCAAGTCGTCATGCATTTATCCTTTTGGACGAATGTTGGTAATGCTGAGGTCACGCTCCACACATTTGCTCAACCCTTTCTTGTCAATGGTACTCAGCCATGCACTGGAGTCACACACAACTCTTACATAAGTCCTCCAGCAGCATCTGGCTGTCTTCCTTGGGGACAGCATTCAGTTAAAAATAAAATGCCTCATTTCAAAAAGTTATAACTAGGTTTACAGCTTGTTCCTATTATAAAATGTCAGGTCCTCAGTCTCTGCCCCTTCACTTTCAACAGTGAAAGCCAAATTTAAATACAATTGGGAAAATTCTTCAGTATATCATATTTGGGTAAATCATTAACTAATTCTTCAAAGGAACTAATAAATATTACCTTTTTAAATTTATCAAATAACATTAATAAAGATTTTAAGCATCTTAACTCATTGTCATTATCATGGGAAGATAAAATTTTAGCAACAAAAGTGATTGTACTTCCAAAGGTCTTGTATCATTTTCGCACCATTCCTTTTTTGCTTCCTACCAAACTTCTAGAAACCTTGCAAAAAGATATATTTCAATTTATTTGGAAAAGCAGTAAGCCCAGAATAAACAGATCTACTCTGACAAGACTCAGTCCCATGGCAGTCCCCGACCTGCATGACTACCACAGAGCAGTAAAGTGAAATCAGACGATGGTGGTCTCTTGACAGTTCTAAATGTTGGGGTCAAATAGAGCAGTACATAAGTGGATATTCGGATTTGGTAGATTTGCTTTGGTTTGTTCAACTTGGATGTAATTTACCTTCCTTTTTATTAACTGTAGTTTCTTCAGCAGTGTTTGTTTGGAAATCTTGTCAACGTAAAAATAAAGAATTTTCTCTTCCTCTCAGAATGCTTCCTTTAACTAACCCAGATTTAAATCTATGCACATGAAAACAAGATTGACTTATCACATTGGCCTGGCTTAATTCCAGCAACAGCCTTCACTCCTTTTAGTTTCTCCATGAACACTTTAATATCTCATATAAGGAATTTTATAAATATCTTCAAGTACGCAGCTGTATTAACTCCCGCTGTCCTGATCCTATTGACAGCTTTTGTGCGATGGTTTACAGATCCTTCTTCTGAAACTAAAGGAATTTATTCATTACTAGATAAAATAAATGCATCTTCAAAATACACATCTATCTTAAAATGGGAAAGAGAACTAAACCATACTTTTTCTGACAAGCAGTGGCTCTTGGCCTTGGCTACATTACACAAATCTGCACTTACGTCAAGTCAAGTCAATCTGGGGAGCATGCACTGGCACAGTGTGTTGCCGCACCCACCACATGACGAAACAGCTCGGGATCCCGGTTGGCAACCCCTGGCAGACACACGGTCCAGTCCCATCCTTCGGAAATGACCCTCTATCTGCCGCAGCCAGGTGTTACGTGGGCAACTCCTTGGCCTGGTCCAGCCGCTTGGGTCCTTAACAATGAGGATCCTACAAGCTTGATCACCCTCAGGGAAACGTGCCACATGGCTGTAGTGCCGTAGCTGACGTTCCCTCACAATGTAGTTAATGTGCTTCATTCGGGACTCTGTGAGCAACTGCAAATTTGACACAAAGTCAAACCAACGGTACCCAAGGATTTTCCGGAGAGACACAGTACCAAAGGAATCCAGTCTTCGTCTCAGGTCACTGGATAGCATCCATGTCTCACAACCATATAGCAAGACAGGAAGCACCAGGACTTTAAGACTTGGACCTTCGTCCTTTTACATAGATATCAGGAGCGCCACACAACCCTTTCCAGTGACCTCATGACCACCCATGTTCTCCCAATCTGTCTACTGACTTCATAGGAAGAGTCACCAGAGACATGAATGTCACTGCCGAGGTAAGTAAACCTCTCGACAAGGTCGACACTCTTTCCGCAGACAGACACAGTGCTGATGGCTGTCCCCAAGAGGTCATTAAAGGCCTGGATCTTGGTTTTTATCCAGGACACTCGCAAGCCCAGACACTCAGACTCCTCGCTCAGTCTCTCAAGCACCCTGATCAGAGCCTCCACTGACTCTGTGAAGATCACAGCATCGTCAGCAAAGTCAAGGTCTGTGCAAAAACACACCTCTGACGAAAAACAGAATCAACTGGGAAAAACGCAGAGGTCCTGCCTTCAATCTGCACAGCACTCACAGTACCAGTGTACAGGTCAGCCATGATATCCAGTAACCTCGAGGGGATCCCGCAAACCCTCAGGATGTCCCATAGGGCAGCTCGATCAACTGAGTTGAACGCTTTACACATTTACAATCTACACATAGCATTAAACATATAGAACTTAGCTTGAAGATGATCTATAGATGGCATCTCACTCCTGTGAAATTAGCTTAAGCTTATTCAAACTGTTCCCCTTCATGCTGGAGGTACTGTGGCAAAAATGGTACACTTATACATATGTGGTGGTCCTGTAAATTAATTTATCATTATTGGTTGGCAGCTCAGAAATTTCTCTCATACTCTTTTAAACTGAAAATTAAATTAACTCCTCAGTTGGCTTTGCTTGGATTGGGGATAGACAAATGTCAACCAAATTGTCAACATTTTTATTTTACAAACGTTGTTTGCAGCAAAACTAGTTACAGAAATCATCTACTGTATTGCTTTGAAAATATCTGACATCTTAGAAGAAATAGACCTCTGTGCTTCTTTTAAAGAAATGATTGTAATTAAAACGATACCTTCCCTAAATATGAAAAGGCTTGGTTATACTGGTTTTCACACACGTGTGCTTAAGAGACAGTCAACAAGCTGTGAGGTGAGTGAAGTATCATCGGACAGGGGGCTGTTTTGTGGTAATAATGCCTCTCTCTCTCTGATCTTGTAGAACAAAAGAAGATAAATAAATCATTATCATCATCAACAAACCACTTCCTGGAAAACAACATCACTACAAATCACTCTTTCTGTCTTCCAATGATGGCGTCACTTCCATCTGAACCAAATGACATCACTTCTGGTCTCACGAAAATGACGTCACTTCCATCCAATAAGAATGACGTCACTTTCCAGTCCCACAATGATGACGTCACTTCAGTCCAATATGAATGCCGTCACTTCCGGTCCCACGATGATGACGTCACTTCCTGCCACATCACCTCGGTAAGGCCATTTTGCATACTGTATAAAAACCCAGCAATACTGTACCTGTCTGTCGAATGTTTGATCTATTTTTCAATCAAAATTGGACCAACAAAAGTCTTTTCAACAATATAAGGGGCTAATCCCCAAATCTTTATAATTGTTTGTGACTTAATTCATCACATGGTATAAAGGCCCATGTATTAAATAAAGACGTTACTTTAATTAGGTTCTGTAGACTAAACTTCATGATTGCACACATTAACAAGTGTTCGATGGGTTTGAAAAGGTGAGGCTACCCCATTTTTTTTTTGCTGTTCCTTCGTTACTATTACTTTATATGTTATTAGTAATGAAGAATTTTCTCTTTTAGTTGATGGTTCACTGTTCTATGTAACTTCCATGTATTAACATTCCCTTTAATTAATGTTTTGGGTAATATTGGTAAATAGAGATAATCTCATTGCTGTGTAGTATACAGGTGTTGAACTCCAGGCCTGGTGGGCCACCGTGGCTGCTGGTTTTCATTCTAACCCTTTTCCTAATCAGTGACCAGTTTTCACTGCTAATTAATTCCTTTCCCTTCATTTTATTCCTGTTTTTAAGGACTCAGTCTTCTGAATTGACTCTTTTCTTCAATAAATGACAGCCAAACAGAAATGAGATGTGAAAGGAGCCAACAGATGACCAGCTAAATTGGGGCTTCAAACTCCAACCAGGTTCTTAATTCCACAGCTCATTGCTGTTTTCCTTCTGCTACACCAGACATTTCCAAAACTGTTGATTTTCTGTTTTTTCTAAGAACACCACCAAAAAGTTTTGGTGACTTCGGAGATCAACCTTACTGAGACCCTCACCTTTCTCTGTGTTCAAATTATGTGGTTAGCTGGTGATGTGGCAGCTTGTTTTGGGTCTCATTATTGTTTGGCTGCTAATTAAGGAAAAAGAAACAACTAAGTGATCTGAGACATGTTAACTAAAACTAAGGCAAAAGAAGTTAATTAGCAGCAAAAACTGGTTACTAATGAAGAAGATGGTTAGAATGAAAACCTGCAGCCACTGTGGCCCTCCGGGACTGAAGTTTGACACCCCTGATGTCGTATGTAATGTTACAGGGATGTTTTCCACTGTACATTGGATTGCCTACCCTTTAATAAAAATCAGTTAAAAAAAAGATAATGCCTCTGTTCTTCTCATTGATAAACCAAGACTAGGACATGAGGGCCTGTGATTGCGGCTGGCTGATGTTTGTTTAGTGGGAGGCACAGGGTCCTGTTGTACTCAAAGATTCCGATGGAAAGGCAGGTAAGCTGATAGCCGGCCTTGTTCCTGACACCAATGTGCTATGTTTTCGGCCAGCAGTCCCCGCCATAAACAGGTGTACCACTGCACCTTGTCTTTTTCTTGACAGTGAAATGCGTTTCACTCAGGCCTGCAATGTCAGTGTTGTATCTTGCGACTTCCCTGGCAATGATAACTGCTCTTCTTTCTGTATGATCACTAGATATTCCAAGTAGTGCACTTCATTGGTTTGTTTTAGAAGTTTAAACCTAAATTAGGTAATTCTGCTGGATGTAGGTTTCTAGCCATAAAAGAGCCAAGATGTCTTATTTTAAGACACCTACTCTTACAATACAAGCAGAAGGGACCATGAATAAGACTGATAAGTTGCAAGCTGAGCAACTTGCTCTTCTGTCAGACGATAATTTAGCAACTCTTCACCATGGAGAAATTTTTGACTTCTGAAATCACAGTCATTCTTGCTTGGACACAAAGACACTCCTTACTACAGGGGATTAACAAGTTGCCATTGACAGTGTGGACATGTGAAGTCTATCCTGAAGGGTATGATGAGTTATAAATGTAGCAATTAACACCCCCGTCATCAGGAGATAGCCTCTTAAGGAAGTAATAGTGGCTTATTATAATTCTTGATGTATACTCATCTGGGACTAATGCATGATTTCATTCAATCTGAATTTTGTTCAATTATGTGAGATTACAGATAGACGTAACGGATGAAAAAAAGAAACCTGAAGAAAAAAGCATAGAATAGAAAGAAAGCAGTGGCATGGATTAAGCTGAATCTCAACCTTTGAAACATTTGCAAAAGATTCTGCCATGTATTTTTTTATTCAGGTCTAGTTTGCACAGAAAAGTTTAATTGTGGCCTTTTGTTGTCTGAGACACATTTAAATAAAAAAAATAAAATTATATTTAAATGTATTTTTACATCACTGGTAATGATTTGCGAATAATCGACTGTCCTTACAGTTTTCTAAACTCGTACTGCAATGGGATATGGTGTGGCACTGCCCTCTAGTGTCTCATCTGGGCACCTCACCTTTAGCCTGGCACAGACCTCAATGGAGAGAACACAAGTATACAAAAAGATAGAATCCAAAGATGAAACAACATAGTTTACATTCTGACTGATTTATTTCATCATAATCCCAATATGTTTTTTTTTCTTCTTCAGTGTTGTTTTTCATCACAGCCCAGCAATGGAGTGCCCCACATTAGCCATCTGTTGTAAATTATAATGGTTTTGAGCAGGGTGACAGAAAACATTTGATAGAGTGCTCAGCTAGGAAAGAAGCAAAGAAACGAAAAGACATTACAGTATATCCTGATAAAAGCTGGCTATTCGGTGGCCCCGGACCAAGGAACATTACAGCTCATCTAGTTTGCAACATTGTTTTTTATTTTCAGAAAGAAGGTAAAATAATTTAAGACGGATTTGTCTCATCTCGTCTCATTTTCTGAAACAATTTTTCCTGGTGGTGGCACGGTGGCGCAGTGGGTAGCACTGCCGCCTCACAGTTAGGAGACTGGGGTTCGCTTCCTGGGTCCTCCTGCGTGGAGTTTGCATGTTCTCCCCATGTCTGCGTGGGTTTACTCTGGTTTCCATCCCACTGTCCAAAGACATGCAGGTTAGGTGCATTGGCAATTCTAAATTGTCCTTGGTGTGTGCCCTGCCTGGGGTTTGTTTCCTGCCTTATGCCTTGGGATTGGCTCCAGCAGACTCCTGTAGCTAGGATATAGTGGAATGGGTGGATGGATTTTTCCTGGTGAGGGTCACAGTGACAGAAGGCTAGGCAGGTCATCCCAGACTTCCCTTTCCCCTGCTGGAGATTCCAGTTGTTCCTGGGAGCCAAGAGATACAACCCCTCCAGTGTGTCCTGGGTCTGCTGCAGGGTCTCTACCCAGTGGGACATGCTTGGAGTAGCTCTGTGGGAGCCCCAAACAACCTCAATTGGCTTCTCCTGAATCACTGGGTTTTTGATCCTGTCATAGAGTGTCAGCCTGGCAGCCCTGAGAAGAAATCTCATTTCTGCCTCTTGTACTTGCAATCGTTATATGTTTTCGGTCATTACCACAGGTCATGACCATAGGTGAGGACAGAAATGCAGATTGACAAGTAAACTGAAAGCTTTGTGTTTGTCAGGCTCAGCTCCTTCTTCACCATGATGGACCAGTACAGTGAGTGCAGAACATCTGCCATCACTCAAATGCACTTGTCAATCTCACATTCCCTTTTTCCATCACTCATGAACAAAATCCAAAGACAAATGAAATCCTTCACAAAGGGCAGATGTTGCTCCCAATGTTCCCCCACCCCCTTTTGTGGAGAAAGCAATCAACTTTTTTTGCAAGAGAGAACTTTGACATCAAACATAGCGGTGCTGATCCTCATTCCTGACACTTCCCATTTAACAGCAGATTCCTTGAGAGCACACTGAAGGTCACATTCAGATGATGCAAAGAGGACAGCATCATCTGCATAAAGCAATGATGCTACCCCTACACTCCTTAAATGGACACCCTCACATGTTTGGCTGTGCTTTGATATCCTGTCCATGAAAACCAAGAACAGGACCGATGATGTCAAGACAGCCTTGATGGAGCCTAATTGCCACAATGAACAAATTCGACTTAACGCTAAGTATACAGACACAGCTCTCTCTGCATTCATATAGGAAACTTATATCTCAACAAATAAAATACTTTCAACATCTGTGGTTGGATTTCATCCACCTCAGCAGCCTAACCACCATGGAGTCTTCAGATCACCACAGTGACTTCTGCAACAGTGATGGAGACTCTCACACTGGACGTGTCCAATGCTGCCTTCTGGTAGGAGGGCATATCCTCTGAGATGAGGAGTTTCTCAATGTTTTCCTTCCAAAGCTCAACAACTTCCCCTTTCTATCACTGCTTTACACTGTCTGGCATGTTTATGACTTCCCCTCTTGAGGTGTTGAACTGTATGCGAGCACAGCATTGGGGCCATTTGATAGTCTTTCCCCATGGCCTCTTTAAACTCCTCCAATGAACAAGCTTTTGCTTCCACAACCTGTTTATTAGCCTGTTAGAACCTCTTCTCCAAGTTAGGGGATCCCTTAGAATATATTTCTCTGAAGGCTATTTCACTCTGACAACTTCTGTCATCTCTGGTGTCCATCCTCGAGTCCTAGGGTTGCTTCCATAAGAAGCCCTGGTTTCCTTAGGACCACAGTTTTTAGCAGTCACTTCCACAACTGAGGTCTTCAACAGGATCCTTTTGGACACAAATGTCCCTGACCTCACTCTGCACATGGGACAAGCTCCTTTGAGGTAGGAGGTGAACTCATCATGAGTGGAAACCTCAGCCAGACGTACCCAGGACACCCAAACTGCTTATCTAGGTTTCCATGGTCTATTTGCTCTTTACTTCAAATCCAACTCATTACCAAGTCGTTATCAGTTGACAGCTCTCCCCCTCTTTTCACCCACGCAACCAAATATATGACCTCTGGCTAGATGACACAACTACAAAGTCTATTATCACCCTTCGACCCATGGTGTTTTGGTAGCAGGTGTACTTCTAAGCATCCTTGTGTTGAAAACATGATGTTTGTTATGGACAATGAATGACCAGCACCGAAATCCAATAACAAGTCACTCTTCTGGATCAGATCTAGCAGACCGCTCCTCGCAATCATGTACCTCCATGAATCTCCATCATTCCTGACCCAATCATTGAAGGCCCTCAATAAGACAATGAAATCAGTCAGCGGCTTCATTTTAAGTATCTCATCCACCTTCTCTAAGAACACTTAATACCCCAAACAGCTGTATGGTGTACATGCACAAACAACACTCATAGTTTTCCTGTCTACGACTTGTAGCCACATTGAAGCAACCCTCTCGTCCACAGGAGAAAACTCTACCAGGAGCTTGTAAGTATCCTGACACCTGCCCGAGGTCTTTCACACACTGGAACTCCAGAGCAGAAGAGAGTGCATCCATAATCAAGAAATTTGGCTCCAGAACCCATGGTAAATATGGCGGTATGCCAACTATATCTTGCTGGTAGTTCTCCACTTCCCATACCAGCTCAGGTTCTTTCCCTGGCAGAGAGGTAATATTCAAAGTTCTCAAATCCAGTCTCCAGTATCAAGGTCTAGTCTGTTTAGGTCTTCCCCACCACGCCATCCCCTGAATTGGCGTCATATCTGATCCTAACCATTCATCTTGCAGGTGGTTAGCCTCCACTTCGCCATTTTGGGCTAAACATGGCCGGGTATTGTGAGTTGCTCAAATTTTTTTTTATTTCGTACCATGATGAGGGGCATTGAGAACCATTCTTTATCCGACCTTTCACACCAAGCCTCTTTGCCAAGGGAGACACTGCCAGAAGCACTAAGGTCCAGACAACCCAGATCTGAGCACCCCCAAAGAGCACAAGCCCCAACTCTGCATCAAGGAGATGGTCCAGAGTCCATGATGTGATTTGTGTTTTAGTTAAATAGATGAAGTCCATCCATCCATCCATGCATTGATACACTAATGCAGATATTTTTATGGTAGCATCAGGAGCATTACTAACATGGGCATAAGTCCACTCATGAATGTATGAACACCAACTCACAGATTGTTGCTAATTAATCCAACATATATGAATTTGAAACCACTACGCCACCATACAATTCATCTATGCAGTCACAACTTATATGTCAAAAGTTTTACAAGTTTACCATGATTCCTTGTATGTGGCTTTCTTAGTTCATTTTGTATTTTGCTTTACTTTACATCTTATTTCTTTTGCTGAATGACCAAACAATGTGTGCAGCTCAGCAGTCTTAGACTTTACTCCTCTGTGGTTGACTAGCTTCATATTTGGATGCAATAAAGTAGGCTTGCATGAATTTGTTTTCCACTTGGGACATGGCAACCTGCTTTTCAGAATACTGCCTTGCAGGGAGGTGGTCGGATGTCAAGGTTTTTAGCTGTACCTGTGGATTATTAATTTAGAAGTGAGGTTGGCAAAGGTGGTGGTGAGGTGCTCTGCGATCTTATGATCAAGTGTTATCATTCTTGGCAAAAGTTATGTCCAAAAAGTCACACACTTCAAAGGTGCATTTTAGACTGCTAATGTGGGTTTCTTCAGGTACTGAATTCTGGCAAAAACCTGAGAATTACACCATTTAAACTATGTTGAAAAGCATCTTTAAACTCAGACTACTAATTTACTTACCTTTTCCACATTTTTCTATTAATGGATGCTGCTCCTCTAAAGAAAAGTGAAAAACTTTTTTCGTAAAGGTATGCAAATTAATTCAAAATCTAAAACTGAAGTCTTTCATTCATATAAGCAATTTAGACCCCTAATTCAGTATTTTGTAGTAGCCACTTTTTGCGGCAAATACAGCTTGGAGTCTTCTTGAGTAAGTCTTTATAAGCTTTGCACACATGGATTTGGGCAGTTTATTCCATTTTTCCTTACAGATCCCATCAAGTTCTGCCAGACTGGACAGGACGTGCCTATAAAATACCATCTTCAGGTCTCTCCACAGAAGTTCTTTGGAGTTTAAGTCTAAGTTTTGGCTGGGGAGCTTAAGGACAATCTGAGACTCCAGTATTGTCTTGGCTCTACTGTATGCTTTGAGTCATTGCTGTGCTAAAATGGTTGGTCCAGTCTGAGGTTATGTGGACTCTGAAGCAGGTTCTCTTCCAGGACCTCTCTGTATTAGGACTGCATTCATCTTACACTCAGTTCTGAGCGGTCTTCCTTACCCTGTCGATGATAAGCACCCTTATAGCATGACGTTGCCACCATCATGCTTTACTGTAGGGATGGTATTAGGCAGGGGATGAGTATGGCCTGGTCTTTGCTAGTCATAATGCTTGGAATTCTGTCTGAACAGTTCAATTTTTGTCTGATCTGACTGGAGGACCATTTCCCTCAAGCTGTTAGAGTCCTTTAAATACCTTTTGACCAACTCCAATCTGACATATGCCTTTTACTTTCTCTTAATGTATAAAATCATTTATCTTTTTCACATTTTCACATCACTTAGTTAATAGGTGAGAAGAATATTTTTAAAAGAAGAAATATGCCATGGTAGGACAATCCTCTGTCCAATCAGTGAATATGTAAAGGACCTTGCAGTGTCCCAGCGTCCCACTCTGCTGTTTGTTCTCAGTGGTCATCTGTGTGTGTGAAGGATTCCAGACTGCTACCCAGTAGAGGGGCTCCACCAGGCCTCTGCTGTGCACAAGCTGCGACAAAGTGGCGATTTACTTCTATTCCTCAATCCTTCAAACTACATTATAGCAATCACTCTTCTTCTACACTGTGGTCTTCAGTAAAAGTAGAAAACAGTTCAAGTTCTCTTAAATTTCAATTTCATTTTCAATTTGTGACTTAGCACTTTTGTGGCGTCCTTCTTTTCTCTGCGAACAGAAGCTGGACTCCATGTTCTAGCCACACGCGGCCTCGCATTATGTCTCTTTTACCTGCTCTGTTTATGAAAGCAACGATACGGCAGCACAGTCTTTTATGCTGTAATGTGAATTGTGCTTCTGTCAGGTGACTTTTGACTTATGCTGCTACTCATTTTAGTAAGTGTTACCGAGTGAATAAATGCAAATAAGAACTTCATTGCACCTGTTATAGATAGCCACATAAACTTGAAATTTAGATATTCTGTTTAAAACATATATTTCTACATCCTCGGGGGACCTGCTGTAGTAAAAAAAATATGTGAGTAAAACAAAAAGTACGAACAATGCGTCTCACACGTCAGAGAACACAAATAGTTTCCCTGGGTTTATAAGGAACCTCTTTGAATAGAGCAAATTAAAAATAAAAATGGTACTCTTGCCTTAAAATGAAGGCAGCAGTCCACAGTAAATCACCCACTGTGCAGTATGTTTGACTGTGCATAACAATTGAACAAGTCGTTGAATTAGCATTAGGATTTGGCCTCTAATTAACAAATAGGCCACAGTGAAAAAGTAGAAGCTAACCGGAGAAATAGGAACTGCTGATTTAAGGGGAACCACCTACTCCGAGCCATCTGGCTGTGAAATAAACCTCACGCGTTCTTCCTGCCTGGTTTGCCTAAGCCATTGTTTCTTTACCTGTAATTCTCAGCATCATCACCTTATGAAAGCTAGATAAACTATCTGTGAAAAATGAACCGTTCTGAAATATAACAGCGTGATCCTGTTTGGTGGTCTGCTCCGTCCTCTGAGTCATATAATAATGTGAAGAACAGTAGATAAAATAAATTGCTGATATTATGGATTAAAGACAACATAAACAATCCCATCAAAAGAGAAACAGAAAGGCTGTAAAGAAAGTGCAGTGCTGTCAGAATTGGCAACGGAAGAATAGCCTAATTCCTGCAACGGCTGTCACTTCCAGCCAGTCTGTTAGAGCACACACCCCATGTGGATTGAGGGCACTCATCATCTCACTCCTGCTTCGAGACATATGCTTGATTTTATACCAGGGCACGGCAGACTCTGGCTAGATGTCAGCTCTCAGCACGCGGCTTCCTTGCAATGTATTAGAGCTGCCAGTCCCAATCCTTCATTTGTCAACGTGAGAGAAGGTGAGCTGGACTGTTCTTGAAACTTAAAACGCTTAAAGGAGTACTCCACACAGAAATGACATTTTTAATATGTCACTTACCCTATGTAGTTTTATTTGTCAGGTTCGTCACCTGGCTGGGTTTCAGATTTTTTGTTTTTTATGTCTTTTGTTCATTTTCATTTTTGATGCTTTTATTTGTGTTTATTTTTGGTTCTGTCTATGTATGCAAGCTGCCTTTGTTATGTTTCATGTGTTTTGTGAGTGGTCCCCCAAAGATGAGGGGGTGGCCAGCCAATGACTGCCAAGAACTGCCCTACGCCCTATAAATCATCGGGGTCTTCCACAACTGAAGTTGTGAGTTCTTGAGTTTTACTTGTGCTTAATGATGTACTGGAGTTTGTGGCCTATTGCTCTGTTTTTCGACTATTTCTGGGATTTTGTATTAGGACTCTGATTTTGGAATAGCCTTGAACAAGAAATCTGTGATTTGTTTGTTCTTTGGAGCTTCTCGGGGTAACAGAGCATTTTTCTTGTGGATGTCTTTATATATAAATACTAGCCATGTGTGCCCAACTACGTATGTTGCACGTGTTAGAGTTGTCTGTGAAGGGCTCCCTGTTTAAACGCGGCTGCCAGTCGTGAACTGGGCCCTTCGTTGCACAGCAGTATGATTTTTTATAAGGGAAACAAAATTACAAAAGAAAACCCTTTGACATTGATTTGATAGGAACGGCCTACTCGGAATCACTGCCCGAATCGTAATTATGTGGTGGTGTAGGAGCATTTCTGCTTCTGTCTGTTCACAGTTCGTCTCGTTTTCACAACGCTATCGTTTCCTCTCACGATGTCTTCTCAACCTTTCTCCAATCTCTCAGGTTGCTTTGTGGCAATCCAAAGGGTAATGCAATATACAAGGAGCAATGGTTAATAAAGGGGGACACATAGGTATCCAGGCTCTTTAAAGCATAAATAGGGATCACTTCACTGACATGTGAGCAAGCCACGGTACAACTGTGAGACGCCCAGCACTCGCCGGCTACAACGTAACAATAATAATTTCCGGAATGTGCCGTTACGTTGTCATTCATTTTACCCACTGTCTTTCTTTCATTCATATGTTACGTAGGCACATACCTTTTATCTTCGGCAATCTCATTCTCTAACCAGGCCTCAGGAGCTAACCAGCATAACACCCCTTTCGTTATTCCGGCACATTGTTAACATCCGTGAGTAACAGCAACTTACTAAACTGGAAGGTGGTCTACGCATGCGTGGAATTCGCGGACAAACAAAGATCAAGATCTAAGATCTCTTTAGTTAATTAAAAGCACAACAATTTGTTTAGTTTGAATGCCTGTGTTTTGAGGTGTGACTGGCGTACTACAGTCTTCAGTAGTATAAGCCTGGAGGAGATTCTTAATGCAATGCCTATGTTTAAGCTGTCTCTCTACTGCCATCTAGTGCTTCTTCTTCTAATTCATTCGTGGACAAGCAAAGATCAAGATCCAAGTGAAGATATATAGAGATTCTTCTTTGCCCCTGTTACTAGCCACGTTTGACGCTTCTCCCCTGTAGTTGGCATTTTTGGGACTACAAGCTTTGGAACTCTTTAGTGATTGGAACTCACAGTCCACAACAGTAGCAGAGGCCAAGAAATGTGATCTCGTGGAGCAATTACATATTGATGATTCAAACTCAATGGAACCCTGCGTGGAGCAATTCTGGACACTGGCAAATAATGTGAAAAACATCCATGGAAAAAAGAAATAAAATAGCATAATCCACAGGTCTATAATCCATTTGTATGGTTAGAATGTGGGAAATGTGTGCATTTTTTGACAAAATATTATTAACAGTGTAACAAAAGACAAAAGAGGTCATTAAGATTTAGGGTACCAAATGGCAAACCCTGTATAATTGTTTACAAAACAACAAACACAATTCAATAATCATGAGAAAGAATGAACTGACTCAAGATGGCGGATCTTCCAGTTTTAACTCCTTCCAGCATGGGAAAGGCGCTATACAAATAAAGTGTATTACTATTATTTCTGCCAGGAGGAGGCAGGTTCAAAGGGGTGGACACCACCAAGTGACATCAGTGGTGTAAAAGCTGTCAATCTTCCAGTCTGCAGAGGGAGGAAGAGAAAAGGCATTAAGACACAGCGGCAACCCCTGGAGCGGCAGGGAGTTATCACTAGAACACCTAGGCTGTCCCCTATGTGCACACGTGTGACAACAGATTACTTCCTGAAAACTCCACATTGAATTTTAACAGGAAAAGTGTTTTTTTTCCCACAATACTATGTGGCAAGACAGAATGGATGCTTCTAACAAACTCCAGTAAGAGGTAAGTTACCATTAGGAATAAGAGAACCCCGCTAAAATTGCTCCGCCTCAAGCTCAACAAAATTACAGAAATGTTGGGAACTTGGCGAAGTGAACTGAACTCAATGGGGAAGGAGCAGATGAGTGCATTTTGGGTGAATTCTAATTTTGCAATGGTGTTTAAAGTGCCCCTGAGGGCTAGGGAAGCACCTGCCAACTATGCTGAACTGCTCATTGTGGCTAACTAGTGGCCTGAGCTGTGAGACAGCTGTGCTAACCACTCTCTCCTCATGCCTCCTAGAGAAAAAAATCATCAAGTTAATTAAATGCCAGAACGGTAAAACTTCTTGCAGACAGTGATGACAGGAGAAGGATGTTTGGCCGACCACCAGTTCTTTGGCAGGTACTCCGTTCTCTCGAAATGAAGAGTACAGTTTATTTTTTTCTGATGTGTTGCTTGCTCACTGCCACTGCTACTATAAAAGTGCATTACTAAAGCACTTTGACTCCTCACTCCTCCCCATTTGGATCAGCTGCAGAGCACCGTATTTCCCCAAAATGAGACCGGGTCTTATATTAATTTTTACTCCAAAAGATGCATTAAGGGTTATTTTCAGGGGATTTCTTATATTTATTAATTTCAATTGTAGGGGGCCCTATCGCTCCCTTGAACCCTCAGGTAATACGCCAAATACCAGGTAAAAGTCCAATAACTATTTTTTATTTGGACGAATATGTGCACCAAGCATCCTCCACTCCACACTACTCATACAATAAACAATACTTCTTAATAACAATAATCAATCCTCCACTCCCAGACGCATTGCCAACCTTCCACCCAGCTCAGCTCGTCATTTGGGAGTTCCCAAAGTCCTTATATAGTTCCTGACCCGGAAGTGCTTCCCATCCTTCAGTCCATGACTCCTTATCAATTCCGGGTCAGATAAAAAGTCCTTTTCTTCACCCCAGAAGTACATCATTCCTCCTGTCCATGTGACTCGGACGTACTTCCGGGGCGTAGGGCAAATAGTAGTCCCTGGTTCTCCCTGGAGCGCCCCCTGGTGGTACCGATGTTATCCAGCAGGGCTTTACAGGAAAACTCCATAGTCCATGATGCCCTGCTGGAATTTAAGGCATCTCCATGTCGCAGGGAGGGTTCCCTCTGGCGGCCTGGGGGTATTGGCCATGGACCACATCATGTACAACAATATACATTTATCAAAATACAGTCATGTCATCTTCTTCTTGAATATCGTCACAAATCTCCACATTCAAACCCTGAATTTCAGCCTGAATTTCTTGCTACTCCAGCCACTTTTAGGATCCTACAGCGTCGAGGTGCATGCTTCGATGTTTGATGAATGGTTCGATGTGGCGAAGCAAAATACTGACATACAAATGCATTCATGGTGCTTTTATACTCAAATGTTGCATATTCCCCAACGTGATGACACGGTACATTTTAAAAGTCTCACTTACCATCTTCTGTGCCGTCTTTTTTTTTTTTTATCTTCACACCAGCATCAGAATGTATGGTAGCGTATTTGAGCCACAGAGAAAAAAAATAAGGACACAATGGAAAGGTCTATTTTGTGATTAAAGTGGAAATTTCGGCTTTAACCTCGAAATGTCCTCTTTCACCTAGTAGTTTATCATTAAAGCAGACAGTCGTAAACGTCATCTTAAAACCGACCCAGTAGTTAAATCGCTACACGCTTCTGGGGCTTCCTCCTGATCTGACAGCAGCGGCAAGCAGCAATCCCCACACAGAAAACATTACATTTATGATATTACAGCTCTCTGCACATTTAGAATCCTTACATTTATACCTGATATCACTTTCATGATGAAATGTATGTTACATTTTACAGATAAGTTGTTAACTTAATTTAAATAATAAACACTGTTAATAACTACACATGTGAGGGTGGCACAGTCGCAAAGCGGTAGTGCTGCTGCCTCAAAGGGAGTCACGTCCCTGGTGTCCCCTGCCTGGAGTTTGCATGTTTTCCTGGTGGGTTTCCATAGTGTGCTCCGGTTTCCTTCCAAAGACATGAAGTTTTGGGGATTTGGTGACACTAAAATGACGTTAGTGTATATGTGTGTGCTTGTGTTCACCTTGCAATGAGATGGTGTCCCGTCCAGGGATTTCTGCCTTGTGCCCGATTCTGGCTGGAATGAGCGCAACCTCGGATTGATGGATGTAATCATTAAACATCCTTTTTAGAGATATTGTGGCAAGGGGTCCTCGGAATTTAATGGAATGTTCGGGCACACGAGTCGCATCGCGTGGAGTATAAACCTGGCCTTAGGTGCCTTACTTTTCTTGACTAGGCCTTAGTTTTGGGGTAGGGCTTATATTAAAGAGAAGCCTGAAAATCATGTTAGGGCTTATTTTCAGAGTAGGTCTTATTTTCGAAAAAAATAAAGAAGTAGTCTTATGTATTACACTCAGGTCACATACAAGTCCATACGAAAAGACATTACCTTTAAGACACAAATTCACCAGCACATTTCCAGTTTCCTTTGGTGGGTGCATTTCGTACTAATTTGTAGCATACCAGTAAAACAGTTCTTATTAAGTCCAAACTGAAAGAAGAATTTCATCCAGTGTAGCAGTTGATCAGGTGGATGTCAAAACCAGTAATGGCTGCTGCAGCTTTTTGTTGTCGACAAGAGTTAATATCAGTAAACACGTTTCTTAGAGTTTATTAAACCGTATGGAATGACGGGAAAGCTCCAGTACATAATTTTGTAATGATTTGGTAGACGTTTCCCACCTCTGATTTGAATTAAACTAGCAAGGCTTGTAAGAAGATGTGCTTAACAACCAAAATGAGTTAGGACATCGTTTCTTCAGCGCCATTAAAAGCGTTCATTCTGTAAGCTGTATCATTCCTTTGACTGTAACTGCTTTACTGCAAGTGTACCTTCAAGTGCCACATCAATTAACCAAATCTGTATTCTGTATACCAAAATTTTACTCATTTACATTCAATTATATGTGAACAGTTGCCTTATCATTTTTTGTTATAATTGTATATGCTATAGTAAACCATCCCTCGTAACTTGTCAGCAATCAAGAATTTAATTAACATATTTTGAAACCACTGCTGAATTCCGTATCAGAGTGACCTCTCAGGTCATTTAGAAAGACAGCAAATATTCTTAAGTGCTGACATAACTGACGTGATGCAGTAAAATGTTCAAAATGAATGCTGATAATTAAATTTACTGATCTGATCAATTTAATGGGGACATAGTAGGAAAGCTGCACCATTACTTTGGACTTTGCAGAAAGCCAGGCCAAGTTCGAGGATCTAATTAAAATAAAGTCACTCAGGGTGTATTTGGCACCACTTCACCAACCTTCATGGTAATCTATGCTGTTAAAAATGCCAGATATTTTAAAGACTGTTGCGCCTTCTGCATGTAAACCAGCCAAAGCTGAAAATCTGTTTCAAAAATGTGAAATCACTCTTGGAGAGACAAACTTTAAAAATGTGTTTTCATTTTCCCAAAATCAAATCGACCACAAGCTTGACTACAGTCAGGCTAAATAGTCCTAGCAGCATAACCTGAAAGAGAGATTAGCACAAATGAAAAGTGTGCTCTCTGGAAAGTGTTGTGTCTTACTTACTGCAGCGCACGGTACTAATATGGCTGTCCTCTGTATGGAGTGATTATGATGTACGTGAACGAGGGCTGTGAATCTGTAAGCCACACTGAGGCTTCTGCCTAAACTGAATGAAATGACAACTACTGGTGACTTCATTCTGCAACAAAGGAAAATAAATTCTATGGCTTAGAAAAACCTCAAAATGTTTTGCAAAAAAGGATCGATTGATTGATTGTTCTTTTATAGGGTGAACATCTTTAAATATAGTGGCACACAGTACAAGATGTATGAAAGGTGCTACATGTTGTCACACGTGTGCGATTAGGAGGCAGTCAAAGAGCCTAAAGGTGAGTGAAACATCGTAAGATAGAGGGTTGTCACGTGGTACTTACATGAATCTCTTTTGGTCAACAGAAAACTTGAAGAAAAATAATTCCTCCACTTCCGGATTCCAAAATGGCCGCGACGACGCCACTTCCGGCCAACCATGATGACGTCACTTCCGGCTCCATCAATCCACCTCACTTCCGTCCCATCATGATGACGTTGTTTCCGGTTCCTGTTTCCAACGTCACTTCTTGCCAACCATTTCCTGTCCCATAATCCTTTTCTGTATAAAGTCGCCATTTTGACTGGAGAAAACTGTTCACTGTTTTGTTTTTGAGACATTGAATCATTCATTCTTTATTTGTCTGGACGACAATATATGGGGACGGTCCCCAAAACTTTGTTTTGTGTTGTGCAACATTCTTTTGGAGAAGAATAATCACCACAATGTGTACAGTGACAATTATGCCTTACTGACAGCATTATTTGCAAAGTGCTTTATCACTCACTTATCCATCCATCCATTTTCCAACCTGTTGAATCCGAACACAGGGTCACGGGAGTCTGCTGGAGCCAATCCCAGCCAACATAGGGCACAAGGCAGGAATCCAATCCCGGGCAGGACGCCAGCCCACCGCAGGACACACACACTCACACCCACACACCAAGCACACATTAGGGACAATTTAGAATCGCCAATCCACCTAACCTGCATGTCTTTGGACTGTGGGAGGAAACACTCACTTACTGCATTTCAAAGTAACTAATTTCAACAGTTACACACGGAAGAGCAATTTACTCCATCTTTTGCCATTTTGGTGCAGTACAATGCTGAATGTTTATTGTTGAATGTCTCCAATTTATCGTAAATGTAATTTGGGAATATAAGGCTAAAGCCTGACAAAAGATAAGTATGGCACCGAGTGAGGAAGCCATAGCTGTAAATCTGTGTTTAAACTATGAAAACATTTGATTTTGATCCTGTCTATTGTTAAGATGTATTAACAATTGATTAATAGACTGATGTTGTTGGTTTCAATTTATATTAATCAGTTTCTACTTTGTTTTCTGTGTACCTTTATATGTACAATTTCTGTATTTACTAATTTGTACTGAGAACTTGTCACAGTGTCCTCTGCCTGCACTCAGTGAAGAGTGCTATACAAAAGTAAAATAAATTGAATGTGATGTTTCAGTTTTGTATTTTTAAGAAATTTGAAAAAAAATTATTTTGCTTTATTATTCTGGAGTGCTTCTTGATCAGGGAAAAATGAACTGAAATGATTTTAGCACAAGACTGCAACATTACAGAATGTGAGAAAACTGAAATGTGTGATGGTGCGGGTCGGCTTCTACTCCCTTTCCTTCCTGGGAGGCTCTCGAACCCAACACTGTCAGTACCATAACCGAGATGAGCCGGGCAAATGTTGGGCATTACCTGCTATATATTCCATTCCCACTAGTGAAGGACTTTGTTGGATGGTGCAAATTGAAATACCCGCAGTTCAGTAAGATAAAGGAGACAATCGCAGACTACGGGAGAGTCAAGTCTTCACTCCCCAGTATTCTCATTGGGCATGAAGGTGTGGAGGTACCTTGGAGTGGAGTACTAAAACTGTGGGTGTATTCTGGAAGGGTCAGAGTGGCCTCTATTTCCTGAAAACGTTGAGGCCATTTGGTGTATGCAGACCACTCTTACATGTTTTTTACCAGTCTGTAGTGGCCGGTGCAATTTCCTATGCTGTACTGTGCTTTGCGGCCATTTTGGGGGCCAAGGAAAGTTTAAAAATGTATTCTATGTAAATTAATTGTATCCAGTTAATATGAAAATCGACTAACATATCAGCTCCTTCTTAAAGCTGGGGATGCCTGCACGCCTCTCCAGTTACCCCACCAAATTCAGATACAATCATCAAGGTGTCTCCTCGCATCGAATGTCTCTGCTCAAGTTGCAGTTACTTGGCTCATTCTTTAGTGATTGTAACATGACTCGCTCACACAAAGAGGGGAGCCTCAATTATTTTTAAGTCTGTAAGAACTTTTGGGACCAAACATAAAACAGGAAGAAATCCTACATTTACTTATACTTCTGATACTTCCATCCATTTTCCAACCCGCTATATCCTAACACAGGATCACTGGGGTCTGCTGGAGCCAATCCCAGACAACACAGGGCAGGAAACAAACCCTGGGCAGGGTGCCAGCCCACCGCAGGGCTCACACACACCCACCAGGGACAATTTAGGATTGGCACCTAACCTGCATGTCTTTGGGAGGAAACCCACGCAGACACGGGGAGAACATGCAAACTCCACACAGGGAGGACCCAGGAAGCGAACCCGGGTCTCCTAACTGCGAGGCAGCAGTATTACCCACTGTGCCACCCCTTCTGATGCTTAATTATGCTTAATGTCAGATATTTTAAAACGTCTACTCGAGCAGCTTTCTCATGGGAAAAATTTGATTGTACTGAAGTCACTTCCAAGAAATGTATCTCTACTTTATGGAGAACCGAATAAGCATTCATGTGAATGTCTGTTTATGTGACTGTTTACAAATCCACGTTGTTGAACCTATCCTCACCAAAATTTGCACAAATTCCTAATTTCCACAGAGGAAAACCATAAGCTTTGAGTTGTAAAAGAACAGGAAGACTATCTGGTACTGGCTTGTGAAGACTGTGTGGACTTGCTACAATTCTCAAATTAAATAATATCCTTGGTCATGGATGATTACACATCCGCACTGTTCAACCCATCCTTGCACAGGGGAAAACCATAAGTTAGGTTTTGTTTTGAAAATTTTCATTTTGGGGAAGTTTATTTAGTGACCAAACCTGCATTTATTTAGGGAAGTGCACCTAAGAGGCATTTTTGGGACTTGGCACAGGTAGAACACAGGGTAACATTTTTCATTTTTTAATGACCACACCTGCATTTTATTCCACCTTGGGTAGCGGTGGGTGCCTGTGCTTGTTTCCTATAAATACAAATGAACTTTGATATTTGGTTGAATAATGAGCTTTTCTATCAGACCCAGGGGTCCATGGACTTGGGATCTGCCCCCATGTGTTGGTGCCAAGCTCAGATCCCAAAGGTCCTTAGTTAACTTCAGATTTTCATTTAAGCCACTTTGATGATCAGTAACCAATTACTGCTGCGAATGCAGCACCATCCGTGTTTTTTGTTCACTTTTGCTACTGCAAGAAGCTGTTTCAGGTGATGTGACTTGTGTTGTTACACTCTGTGCAGCTACTATAGCTTCCTGTCTCTTCGCTTTCAACCTCATCATCATTTGAACTCTGCCCTTCTACAGTTTAATGGTATCACTCTGCACTCTGTCTTACTCTCTTGTTCATCGTTTGCCTTCATGGTGCGTGCCTTTCAGTCTTTCTCTACCAAAAGCAGGGCTCTTTCAGGGGATTCGTATGCTGTTAAGCATCCGCTGCACTTCTTATTTAATTTCTTACCTAATGAAACTCATACACACCTAAATACTAATCAACAACAGCTGTAATTACTCCTTCCGCGTTTTTGTCTGCTTTCGATTCTGTACGAAGTTGTTTCAGGCGGTGTGACAAGCCGGCTCACTCTGTGCAGCTGCCGCAGCTACTCAGCCTCTTCATCGTCATTCTCACATTCCTCGTCTGAGCTGTGCCCCTCAGCGATTTACTGCCCACAACATTCATGATCTGATGGCATCAGAAGTTTCACTTTGCACTGCGTCTTTCTCTTACCGGTAGTCTGCTGTCAAGGACTGGGGCTTTATCAAGGCTTGCTGTGCTGATAAGCATCACAGCATTTCTCGTCTTATCTCTTACCTCTCTAAACTCATAAATGCCAACATAAAAAATAAGAAGACAGAAATGCAGCTGTAATGAACATATAGAGATACAAAGAAATCCTAAAAAAAATGCTTTTGTTCGAACGCTATTTACAAACACAAAAACAATGTAAAAATACTGGCGCTTTACCGTATTTGGGGTTGCTAATGATCTTATATGTTTTCGACAAAAAAATGACTCTAATAAGATAATCTTAAACTATGTTGGCATATTTTTGGTAGTAAATTGTTGTGCATGAAACACACCTGCGGCACTGCGTCTGCACTGTATCTTATAATACTGTCAGAGCTATAAACATGATGTCACTGGCTGATATTGACCCAATGTATGTATACAAGAGTTAATGTTTGGAATGCGTCATCTTTTGGAATGACAGAGACAGCTGAGTAACTGATTAACATAGAGATGCACAGACACATAGGCACTTGTTCTTTTATTAAGGTGGATTTTTCCCTGCAATCATTTATTCCATTTTCTATGAGTCATCCTTGGATTCAAAGGTTTGTGATTTTCTGTTTCATGATGGGAACATTTTTAATTTTAATCGCGTTAAAGAACAATAAATCTTGGTTTCTTTCTTACAAAGTCAGCACAAGTGTATTGTCAGAAAAATAGATAGATAGATAGATAGATAGATACTTTATTAATCCCAAGGGGAAATTCATATACTCCAGCAGCAGCATACTGATAAAAACAATATTAAATTAAAGAGTGATAAAAATGCTGGTAAAACAGACCATATCTTTGTATAATGTTAACGTTTACTCCCCCGGGTGGAATTGAAGAGTCGCATAGTGTGAGTGAGGAACGATCTCCTCAGTCTGTCAGTGGAGCAGGACAGTGACGGCAGTTTGTCGCTGAAGCTGCTCCTCTGTCTGGAGATGATACTGTTCAGTGGATGCAGTTGATTCTCCATTATTGACAGGAGCCTGCTTAGCGCCCATCACTCTGCCACAGATGTCAAACTGTCCAGCTCCGTGCCTACAATAGAGCCTGCCTTCCCCACAAGTTTGTCCAGGCGTGTGGCGTCCTTCTTGTTTATGCTGCCTCCCCAGCACACCACCGCGTAGAAGAGGGCGCTCGCCACAACCGCCTGATAGAACATCTGCATAATAAGGACACCTGGGGTTGAGATAGCTGTCAAAAGAGCAAGTCAGCCTCGGTGAGCTTCTTCACAATATTTTCAAACCATGTACATCCTTCAGTTTCATTTTTAGCCAGTTCTAATACATGCTTAGTAAACAACTACTACAAATTCCCAAAAAGTTATGATTTAAAGGTCATGTTGTTCTGTTCCATTTCAATAATATGCACCGATTGAATAACACACTGTTTGCAAATGTAGGAATGCAAAAATCTTTCTGCTGGACTTTGCCAAGTTCATTTTATGTGCACAGTCAGCTTTGTGTCCAAATGTGTGCCCAAAGTAGGATTAAGTGTTCAAGTATTTTCTTGTTTTCTTGCAAAAGCTTAAAAAGTCAATTGCACTAAGTGTACTTTAGAAAGCAAATCTTACACAGCAGAAACAAAGCATTTTATTGTAATGCACTCAGCCATTCTGCACTCCTTCTCACTCCAAGCCTCCCCCAACTACTAAACTGATTCTAGCATTTTTGTAATTATAAACATAAGATGTTGGAGGAGGTCATTTGGACAATATTTTGAATTTTACTGTAGCTGTACCATATCTTAAGGATTTTGCTTCTTTATAAAGAAACAATAACACACTAGAAACTTAAAAGAAAAATTAATTCAGGGATATGATGTTTAAAGCCACTTTAACTGATAAAACTAGATAACCTCTTTTGAAATAAGTGGGTTCAGAAAATGGATAGATGATTTAATAAGATATATGAAATGATATATATGTAATAGATATTACATGAATAAGATTAATACATTTAATTAAATGATGATAATTTTGTGCTTTTATACATACTGAAATGTGACATGTAAACAATTTTATGTAATATCGTTTATAATTCCAGTTGTCCTAGCACTGGAATCTAACAATGATTTTCAAAGGTACATTTTATTCAAGAAAACAATGCAACATTTTATGACATATAGATATGTGGCCCTGCGGTGGGCTGGCACCCTGCCCGGGGTTTGTTTCCTGCCTTGTGCCCTGTGTTGGCTGGGATTGGCTCTTGTGACCATGTAGTTAGGACATATTGGGTTGGATAATGGATGGGGGCTGGCACAGTGGTGCAGTAGTAGCGCTGCTGCCTCACAGTCAGTAGACCCGGGTTTGCTTCCTGGGTCCTCCCTGCGTGGAGTTTCCATGTTCTCCCTGTGTCTGCGTGGGTTTCCTCTGGGTACGCCAGCTTCCTCCCACAGTCCAAAACATGCAGGTTAGGTGTATTGGCGATCCTAAATTGTGTGTGTGCACCCTGTGGTGGGCTGGCACCCTGCCCAGGGCTTGTTTCCTGCCTTGCGCCCTGTGTTGACTGGGATTGACTCCAGCAGACCCCCGTGACCCTGTAGTTAGGATATAGCAGGTTGGATAATGGATAGATATGAGGTGATGAAAAAGTACATGGACTGTCTGTTTTTCTGCATATTTTTAAAAGCAAATGTTAGATTGTAAACCTAATATTAGATAAATAAAGCCGCAGTAATAACACAAAATAATGATAATTATTTTTCTAAAAATGTATGTAACACTCAGTGCCATGTATGAAAATGGAATTATTCATTTAGACTCAACTACTGGGGCCTCATGTATAAACAGTGCATACGCACAAAAACGTTGCGTATGAACATTTCCATGTTCAAATTGTGATGTATAAAACCTAAACTTGGCGTAAAGCCACCATGTTCGTCACTGACTGCACCAAGATCAGCAGGGAAAAAGTCCAACCGTGAATGCAGAAAATGAATCTTTAGTCACATGTTTCACTTTATGGCTTTGCATGCTTGAACCATGTTGACAACCAGCTTGGCATAGTTTCATGGTCTTTAGTTGCCAAGAAAATTCTCATCAACCACCTTGATTGCTTTCCTTATGATTTCCTCTGTTCTCATTAGCAGATCTTTAAACTGCTTGTCATTGATGACGTGTCTGTTGGGGACCAACAAAAAAGCTTTTCTTAATCTTGGCATTGGTTATTCATGGCAACATCTGTCTCAGAATCAAAATAATTGTTTATAACTTTCATGAAATTTGTCATCAGAGCAAGTTTTATGTGAAAAATAAATTTGTTGAAGCAACAAGTGGTGTTTATGCTACACCTTTCTGGCCTGCAGCCAAATGGCAGTCATTTTTAACCTGAGAGTCATTCTTTGGCATGGCTGTCCCGTTAGCAAGTGGAACAACAGTGCTCTGCGGTGGGTTGGCACCCTGCCCAGGATTGGTTCCTGCCTTGTGCCCTGTGTTGGCTGGGATTGGCTCCAGCAGACCCCCGTGACCCTGTATTCGGATTCAGCGGGTTGGAAAATGGATGGATGGACAACAGTGCTGCATCCCTGGTAGCAGTGCCATCGATGTTTCAATTGTAGTTGTTCTACTGTATATCTTTACTTAGAATATGACAGGAAATCACACAAACTACTGATTGCAATAAAATGGTACCTGATGATAAAATATAAAGGTGATTTTTGTGATCAGAAGGCCAAAATACATAAGATACACCCAAAAGTGTTCAGGAAGCAAAATCTTTGTTGTCCAGAGTTACATATTGATATGGAAAAATTAACAGTGTGACATTTGTTAAATATAAATAAAAAAAAATCATCTTTAAGTAGAATACATACAATTCATAACATGTAAAATACAGGAAAAAGAGGAAATCGGACAGATTCAACAATACACGATATACTGAAGAAGTGAATACATGAGAAACTTTAGAAGACCAAAAACGATATGTGTTTGAAAAGAAGTGATATATGAGTAAATAAGAATGAGTTTTCAAATTGTTTGTCAAGGAAATAAGAAAATGACCACCAGAAAAAAAACCTCAGAAACACATACAGTGGTGTGAAAAACTATTTGCCCCCTTCCCGATTTCCCTAGGGCCATGTAGGTTTGGATTTTTTTTCTCCCTAAATAATAAAAACCATCATTTAAAAACTGCATTTTGTGTTTACTTGTGTTATATTTGACTAATGGTTAAATGTATTTGATGATCAGAAACATTTTGTGTGACAAACATGCAAAAGAATAAGAAATCAGGAAGGGGGCAAATAGTTTTTCACACCACTGTATTATGAGATAAACAGAAGCAAAGCCCTTCTGGAGAAATTTAAATTTTAGCACAATTTAAGGCACACGAGACAGAAAGCTGAAATAAGGGGCTTATGAATAAAAATTAGGGTGTAAAGTTATTGCCATATTTACTTACGGATTCAAAACAGTTGCTTCCTCAGAAATGTAATCTTGAATTCTTCTGTTCCTGGTGGGGAGGTATTAAGAGCTATGAGCACAACTTGCACTTTCCCCTGCTTTTCACACCAACTGTGTTTGCTTATTTAGCTTATTTTGACCACTTGCAGGCTAAGGGAGATGGAAAGTCTGATTGTATGGATGCAGCCATTCATGTACTTCAACACTGAGGGCCACTCAATAAAAATATTCTGCCAAAGGCTGTTGGATTTACATGTTGTTCATATGTTGTGTGCAAAACAATCACAACTGCCTCTTCACAAAGCTGTCCTGTGTCTTTGCGCACTGTGTTTATTTAAGTGAACAAGCCCACTTATGGCAACAGATTATCAAGAACCTTTTGTTCAGAGCATTGGCTATAACCTTTGCTGCAACTGGCTGCTAGTCCTTTAATTCAGATGGGTTGTTCTCTGGAATGCATTTGATTTCAAAGCTCTTGTACAACATGTTCCCAAACAAGTGTGATTGAAAAATCTCCCAAAGCATTCCCTCAGGGAAAAGTGCTTAAATATATTCAAGTGCCAGAATCTTGCCTTACTTCTCTTACCTGACTCTCATTGACAGATGTCAGGTCACTCTTTTTTGGTATTGTCTTTTAAAATGACTTCATGAGGATGTTACTCTATTCCTTAACATTTTTTTAACAACTGCAAAGAAAAAAAAGTTTGTTTTTTCTTTCATTTATATTTAGATTTTTGTTCCCTTTGGAACTCTTAATGATATTCTGTAATGTGAGCACCATGGACTTCTGCCAGACCTATTTATTGCTCTTGATGTGGAACACTGCCTCCACATTCCTTCCAAATCTGTCTTCTGTTTGCTTTATAAAACTATGCTGTGCTTCTCTGTATTTGTGTATCTGACATTTCAGTTTTATTTGAATTGTTTGCTTACTTTATGTAGTTAACTGCACTCTGTTATTTGAATACGTCTGGGGAGCCTTTATGATTATCAGCATTTCATCTATAGGCTGTAACAGCAGAGGCTTATGCAGTGTATGACTGCTAATAAACGTGTCCCAGTGTGTGCAGAAGAAGCAGCCCCGCAGGGCCTCCGCTGCCTCCTATAACCACACCTAGACTTGCCTTTCTTACACTTATTCGGTATGTTGGTAGCAGCTGCTAGGCTTCAGGAGAATAGATTTATCTTCCTCATCACAAAGACATGCAGATTAGTCTTTCTGACTTTAAACATGTCTAGAATGAGGGAGGATGGCTGTGAGCCCTGTGATTTCCTACTGCCCTGTCCTGAGATGGCCCTATTTTGCATCTGATACTTCAATGAAAGACTCCAACTTTGGCTTTACACTTTGCAAAAGTACAATATTCACGGTTGAATGAATATGCTGCCCATGCCCTGAAACAGTGCTACAACACCAAACCGTAACTATTCACATCACCTTTATTCAAATTTGAGGGTGTCTTGGTCATAGGTAATTTCTGGTTTTAGTCAAAGTTAATACTGAGGCAAAATAACAACACTTACCTTTTTTGTTAAAAAACAGACACTTCAGAAATCTTGTTCAATGCATATAGGGTGGTCCAGATCTAATTATGCAGATCCAGATCGTCTGGATAACTTTGCTTTATGCGGGGACGATTCCAGTTCAGCGTGAAGATGATTCTTCATGTCGTAAGTTTGCACACTTCTCGATGGTCTGGGATTTTTCGTGTGATTTTCTATGAAATAAACTTAATAAGTTATAGTGTAATGAAAATTGCATAATTAGATCTGGACAAACCTATAGAAGATCTCAGGAAAACATTGGGAGCACCTTTACATACTTTTCTAAGAACAGAGGCATCTTCCTTCTTTTCTTCCAGACCTCACATACAGAGTCTCTTTTTGACAAGTCAATCCAGGCTTCTTGGTGTTGACTGTAGCAAGAGATTTTTTAGATCTTTTCATGATAAGCTGAGATTCTTTAAGACTTCTTTAAGTATCGTTTAGTCTGATCGTGAGCTGGATTTTGTGGGGCTGCCCACTGTTCACAGACTGTGAGTGATATTTTGGGTATTATTTGTATCCACTGTTGTATATTCTTTCTGAATTTCTTTGAAGAGCTTTCAGCATAGAAATGGTGCTATACAGTATAAACAAAATGTATTATTTTATTATTACTATTAACAGTTTTACAAGTGAATATTGTTCATATGTTGTAGTTTAGAATCAGTAATTTTAACTTTTGATTTACTTTATTTATGTTCCCAGACACTTGAACATCAGCAATATTTCATCTCTAGAGGCCCTTCTGCTTTTGGATTGATGTGGTACTACTGATGTGCAAAATACTCTGTGGTAATCAGGAGGAGTATTTATTGCTCCATTATTGATGGAACACTGAAATCTTGGTCTTTGTCACATATGCATGTCAGAGGGTCACCTTCCAGGCACATCAAAGGTAGGCACTACTACCCTGGGACACCAGGGGGTGTGGTCACTAACTACCTTGTCTCCTTTTCCACCCACATCTATGCGAAGATGCCCAATGAGGGCAACAAACTCCACCCCTTCCGGCCAAGGAGCTGTCAAACAGGGCACTCCTTTAGGAGATGAGCAACCCACAAGGCAGCTCTGAACCACAGCCCTGACTGCCATATTCAAGTATTCTTACATTAGTCAATGGCTAGAGATATTTCTGTTATTTTATGTGCCATCAAGTGCTTGTTCTTTTTGTTCAAAGATTTTCAAGTAAATGGGATGGCCCCGTTGACGCCTCAACATTTTGTCTGAGTTACTGTCCTTACTACCAGTCAACTACATCTGATACTATGGAATAAATTAACCACGGAGAATGCTATCACTTAGGATATGCCTAGGCATCACACATGGAAATACATATAAATGCTGTTCTAAATTGTACTTTTGACAAGCATCACAGAGAACAACCATTTTTCATGATAAATACACCCTTAGATGCTGTGTGTGAAAATATTTCTGCAACTCCACTTTGATTCATTCCCTTTGAATGCAGATTTCCTTGAAAGTGTATGTCGATCAATGCCTCCTTCCTTTGCCCAATGCACAACCCTTCTGACTGCTGGGAATTGAAGTGCTCAAGGTAGCACTACCTTAGGTTCACCCTAATTCAAGGCTTATTCAAACAGTACTATTGCTAGTGAACTGAGTAGTCTGGTACAAAGGAAAGACCAGGAGATGAACCTAAGTCTTACACAAGAGAAAAGTCAAAAACCAGGAATTCAGTAACTCGGCTGCCCAAAGCAAAAAACTAACCCAAAGTCATAGTGTTGTTGAGAAGCAGTAAGTTTCTTAACCTAAAATGTAACAAAATCACAAACTTTTATTTTTAATATCCACAGTCTAGTTGCTGTGAAAGTTTATGACAAAAATACCAATCCAAAACCAATTTCTGAGATTCAAAAACCCCAAAAATGTTAGAATAGTTTCTAGAGAGTCTAGTGCAAAATAAATTTTAATGTCTTGTAACAGTTTATCGATCTTTGTATTCTAAGAACTTAATGACAGTGATGACCTCATTTTTCTGTTAGTGTTACCAAAGAAAACCATAATACCCTATATCTCCACTCTTTCTTGAATTTTCCTAGTTTAACAGATGCACGCTTCTTCTTTGTCAGACAGACTTCTGCCACTCAAGAAATATTAACAGACCTCAGTTTTCTAGTCCTGCTAGAGAAGAGCCTTCTATATTCTAATTAGTGTTGAATGAAACGATTTGTGTAAAAATGAATTCACAATGAAGCTTACAATTTCCCTTTGCAAAAAAATGTGAGAGAAACTGTTCTGACCAGTAGCAAGGAAACAGTCGGAAGCTGAATGTTTATGTTTGGTACCACCTCGAAAACTCTGTTTGATTCAAATGAAAAAACTGAACATAAAAAGCAAAATATGTGCATAATGAACAACAGAAAACACATTGATTTAAAATCAGTCAAGAACATTTTAAGCTCTGTAGCTCTTAATGCACTTCACCTTCCAGGGTCACGGCTTTATATGGCGGAGTGACCAAAACAGACAGTTCTTGCTCCAGATATCACAGCCAGGCAGAAGTGCCCTCACTGGGCTGTGTAAGAAGAAGAGGATTCTGTTAGCGACAGCGCCCCCTCTTGCCCCGGAGTGGTCAGGGAACCCCTGAACACCCATACGCAACACCGTGTTTTGATTTTGTTTGAATGAAATGTTTGGACCTCACAAACACAAGAGGAGCTTGTTTGTCTGATGTTGCATGTTTTATGTATCATAACTGGATGGAAGAAAGAAAAACAAAGGGCCAAGATTATGGCTGAATTCACCATACCTGTTTTCCCTTCATACAGCACTGGCTCCTTTAGGCAGCATGCTATTAGCTGTCAGATAAAGAAGTCAGCGGTCAGCTGGTAAATGTGACATGGGCAGCCATTTTTAGTCATTTAAACTGATATGGTCTGGTGATGAGATCAGCAACTGTGGTCAGCAAATTTTCTTAGGGAGCAATATTCTTTGCTTTTCAACCCAAAAAAAGCTTTGTAAAAAACCCAAACCTCATTTTAGTGAGCTCCACATTTTGCAAATATATTCCAAATGAATTTTAGGGACAAAACTGTTGTTTCACTCATCAATAGCAGTAATATTTTCTTTCAAAGTCAGTAATGGTCATTGAGTAATCTGTAACACATTAACATGCTTTTAAGACTAAGCAACATCACAATGCCATCAGAAGGAAAGACCCACGGTGATTTACACACATATAAGTTACATCGGACACACATTTAACTGGGACACTGTGCAAGCAAAATTCAGGGACAATACTAAGAGTGCCAGAGAGCTGGCTGAATTGTGGCTCTGTAATGAAAATGCTATTAACAAACACTTGGACTTAGACCTAGTATATGTAGGCTTAAAAAGAAGAACATAGAAATAATAAAAAAAGACTTTATGACCAACACCTTCTGAACCCCACCATACTAATCCACTCCCCCTTAGAACCTCCCCCTCCAGCTATTTTAAGATACATGACTCATTTTCTCCCTTTGTGGATACAAATATGCAAACTGTATCACAGATCTTCACTTCCATATATACTGTATATATATATATAGTGGCAAAGGTGCTATATAGGCGTCGACCCAACACACACTGACAATGGAGGCACATGTAAAATAAATGAAAAGGTTTTAATTTTTCTTCAGCTGTGGGACACGTCTTCCCCATGTCTCACAGGCCCTACACAGTCCCAAAACAACACACAAAGTAAATCACCCCAAACCACACTCTTCTTCCTCCACTACTCCTCCCAGGCAGCTTTGTCCTCCTCCTCCTGACTCTGGAGCCTAGAGTAGTGGATGCAGGCTCCTTTTATAGCACCCCTGGAAGTGCTCCAGGTGCTCGTTGACCTACTTCAGGCTGCACTTCCAGGTGTGGCTGCAGTCCAGCCCACATGGGCTCATTAAACCACACAGCTCCCCCTGGCGATGGCCATGGAGCCCAATAGGGATGAGCTCAAATGTTCCACCATTGTGGCCCCGATGCAACCCAGGGAGGCTGCCACCAAATGTTCCGGGGGATGTAGTGTGCATCCCATGGCTGCTCCCCCGAATCCAGTATCAAAGGTTAGTTAAATTAATTTATAGTTATAAAAGTTTCACAAACTTATCCTACTCACTGCACATCATATTTAATTTGGCAAAATTTGAAAACATTTTGGAAGAATGAATAGTTTTGCATGGCAAATTCACATATATAGACTGTAAAACATTATTATCCGCTTAAAGCTGCATGGTCTCCTGAATACCAAAGCATCACATACCTTCTGAAAGGGTATTACTTAGGCTATGGATACTTATGTCTGTTTAGAGATACCGAACCATTTGATGAGTAGCAGCAGTAGTAGTAGTAGTAGTAGTAGTAGTAGTAGTAGTAAGATCTATTTATTGTCATTTCATCCATATACAGTTAGTACAGTACACAGTGAAATGAAACAATGTTGCTTTAGGATCAAGGAGCTACACAGAACTCAGGAAGTAAGAAGAAAGTAACAGTATGATAATAAATATAATAAATATAAAGGCATGATCTAGTTGAATGGGAGGGTGTGTATGTCTTTCAGTCTAGTTCCTGAGTGTTTAGGAGTCTTATCATTTGAGGGATTAAACTATTACACGTTCTGATAGTGAAGGTCTGAATGCTTCTCTCCCGTTTTTCCAGATGGCAGGAGAGTGAATAGTTTAGGTGAGGGTGCGTCAGGTCCTCCACAATGCTGGTGGCTTTGTGGATGCAATGTGTAGTGAACATGACCGTGATGGAGAGAAGAGAGATTCCGATGATCTTCACAGCTGTTTTCACTATCCTCTCCAGAGTCTTGTGATCCATGACAGTGCAATTCCTAAATCCGACAGTGATGCAGCTGCATAGGATGTTCTCAATAGTCCCTTTGTAGAAGGTGATGAGCATGGGTAGTGGGAGATGGGTTTTCCTCAGCCTTTGCAGGAAGTAAAGACGCTGCTAGGCTTTCTTGGCTATGGAGCTGGTGTTGAGGGACCAGGTGAGGTTCTCCACCAGGTGAAAACCAATGGATTTGATGCTCTTGACAATTCAAATGCTTGAGCCATCAATGTACAGTGGAGAGTGGTTGCTTCTGAAGATCTTCTGAAGTCAACAACCATCCCCTTTGCTTTGTCTATGTTCAGAGACAGATTGTTGGCTTTGCATAAGTCTGTTAACCTCTGTACCTCCTCTTGATATGCTGACTCATCATTTATGCTGATGTGGCCCACCACAGTCGTGACGTCAGTGAACTTGATGATTTGGTTCAAACTGTGCATTGTTACACAGTCATGAGTCAGTAAAGTGAACAGTAGTGGATTAAGCACATGGCCCTGTGCAGCACCAGTGATCAGTGTGGTGGTACTGGAGATACTGTTTCCAATCCTGACTAAGGTCTCTCAGTCAGAAAGTCTATAGGATCCAGTTACACAGGGAAGCGTTCAAGCCCAGCAGGCTTAGCTTTCCAATCAGATGCTGTGGAATGAGTGTGTTGAATGCTGAAGTAAAGTTTCTGAACAACATTAGCATGTATGTGAACTTCTTGTCCAAGTGAGAGATGGCCAAATGGAGGGTGATGACTATGGCATCATCAATTGAATGGTTTTGGTGGTATGCAAACTGCTGGGCATCCAGTGAGGGGGGCAGCACTGTCTTGATGTGCTTCCCGAACCACTTCATGATAAATCGTGTGAGTGCAACAGGATGATAGTCATTGAGGTAGGACACTGAGGACTTCTTTGGCACAGGAATGATGATAGTAGTTTTGAAGCACGTTGGAACAGTGGCATGGCTCAGGGAAATGTTGAAGATGTCGGTGAGAACATCCACCAAATGGTGTTCACATTCTCTGAGCACCCTGCCAGAGATATTGTCTGGTCCAGCAGTCTTCTGTGGGTTGACTTTGCATAGAGGTTTTCTCATGTTGGCTGTGGTCAGAAGCAGTACTTGATTGTTGGGAGGAGAGATGGTTTTCCTAGCTGCTACATTGTTTTGTGTCTCAAACCATGCATAGAAGCTGTTCAGCGCTTCTGGGAGGGAGGCATCACCGTCACATGCTGGTGGTGTTATCCTGTAGTTAATGATAGCCTGGATGCCCTGCCACATACGCCATGTGTCACCACTGTCTTGGAAGTGGCTGCGGATTCTCTGGGCATGGGCACACTTTGCTGCTCTGATGATATTATGATTGTTCATTTCACTGCTATAATAATTAAACAATGGCTGTATAATCACCCTGAAAGTAGACAAATGTGATACACAGAAAACAAAATCAGTCTCAGTTTGCTCCTTTTTTTTTTTTATAATTTCTGGGAGTACAAGAATAATAACTTTGGAGGGGTTTTAGTACTTAGGATATCTCAGAGTAAATTTTTCTTTCTAATAAGCAAGTGGAATTGCATTTCCTTTACTGTACAGAATGCACAGAAAAACAGAGAAATGAGTAAAATCACAAGATAATTAAGAGCGGCAGGTAGGCAAGCAGGAGTCATAAAGGAGAGTTCTAGAAAAGTAAAATACAAATCATCAAGGAAACGCAGAGTTGACGAATCAAAACAACAAACTTCTAACAAAAATCCTTCTTGGAAGCTCCTTATAGCTTCCTGTAACATTAAAGAAACACAAAGAAAATAATGCTTTATTAAGAAGTTTGAGCCAAAACTCAGACACAAGTATATGTGCACCACCATGTTTTATAGTCATGATTTGCAATAATACACAGAAAGTATAAATAATATTGTCACCATGACAAAACCAAGAAGGTGGCGCAACGTTAAACAAAATGGTGTAATTTTAGTGCTAAGCATTTGTATAAAAATAAAAAATGAAACATATAATATGATAATCATGCACAAAAATGTCCAAGGATGCTAAGAAGAGATCATCTTAAAATACTTTGATTTTAAAATTATTTTTTACAATCCTGGGGTTAATTTCTGATTTTGGCTCATTTGGGTTTTGTGGTAATATTTTTTCTTCATTTAGTTAATTTTTCAACAATGCCATTTTGGATTCAGAGCCCAGTCTCCATAGGCTGTGAGGCAGCTTCACTGCACTACCCAGTTGCTATTTTTTAACTCTAAAAGTCTGGTTCAAACCTATAGGTAGCCACAGCCTATCCTAGTTACCAGCCCTGGACAGACAGCTGTATTTTTCAACTATTATAATATAAAAATGCATACCAAATGTAGAAATTGGCAAAAAATAAAATAAAAGAGTGACAGGTGTAAAGTAAAATCTGAACTTACTTTGATAAAGACTTTTAAATAGCTCTGTTCCAACATGGACTTGTATTTGCTTTAGGCATCCTTAATGGCTTTGCCTAGCTAATATTTTTGCCTCCACTTTTGTGAGCTTCATCTTTAGTTGTTGGTAACTTTTTCAGATTTTTAGAAAACCATGGTTTGTAATCATTGTATTCAATAATTGTTTTCATTGGAATACAGACAAAAACATATTCAAGAAGTAACTGTCTGCTTACTCATCTAATCCATCAGAGGCATCTCTGAATACCACCTAAAACAGCAGAATGCAGGCCATCCTTTAGACTTTCAACAGCCTCACTTGTCTCCGCTTTTACTGTCCTTATCTCCGGTTTAGCTGATTTCAATTCCTTTCTACAGGAAGGGATAAGAAACATCATGGCATGGTCAGAGTACGCATGAGAAACAGAGCTGTAACAGTGATCGCTAATTGCACATTTCACCACCTGTTCGTATTTGGCCAAGTCCATTCTACACATCTTTTGTGTTATTGATTATTAAATACACTTTTTTATTAATTCCGCTATAAAAAAGCAGTCTAATTTATTAAACGTTAATGGCTAGGTAACATACAGGCAATGACAAATTAAGCAAGCCATGACCGACACCTTAAATATAGTGATGTGTAGTTGTGGTGTATTGTACGTGGAATACTTAGTCGAACAGGTAAAAATGTTGCATTATATACGTTAACAAGTACAAAAAAGCAGGCTAATATGAAATGGAGAAGGTCGATGATTAAATCTATCGTTAAAACATAAGCGTCATAAATCGTTACCTATTCAGTTCGCGTGTCGGTAAAAATAAGACAACCGCAGCAACAGCTCTCTCGGTTACGCGCTTGCTGTTCTGTTTGAGCTGAGCCTGACGCGCAGGATGCCGCCTTCTTGTAACATTGCGCATGCGTAGACGCGCGAGTGACTCAAGTGTCAGAAGTTTGTGTGTGTCAGTCGAGTGGTGCCGCGCAGAAGTGGAACGGTCAGGTAACGTGAAAAGAATCCGTCGCATTCGGCTGCATATGATAATACAAGCGTGGTGCAGTTGTGTGGCTATTAGAGCCGTAATCTACCGTTATATGTTAGATGGTCTATGGTGACAGACCGGAGATGCGACGCAGAACGGCGGCGTGCACTTGTGCCTTGCGTTACGCAATCACTGTGCAGAAGAACGCCGTTGATATTTCTCGCAGTGGTCGCGTTTTCATCAGCCGGGGTGGGGCGAAGATGCTCTCAATACCGCGCATCACTCCTGAGTGCTGCAAAGCAAGCGCAGGGTATTCTAAAGTGCCGGCATGTCCCTGGTCGATTACATCAGCGCCTGTTTACAGCTTTGTGTGTGCGTGGCGAGGATAACGCGTGCGTGAACTTTCAGAGTGGTCTGTTGTCCACTCTCCACATAATGCGGCACGTTATGCAAGCGTGCAGCTAGATGTACCTTTCAGCAAATGTAACCTTCTAGAAACCAAAGTTAGGATTTCCTATTTTGCCTAACAAAACCGACTACACAACAATTCTGACATCATTCCAGCCCACGTTTGCTTACAGTAAGTCTGTTCTACGGATAATGAAGGCATAGAAGCTTTCGTAAAATTAAAGCTCATGGTGAGTGCTATGTAAGCTTTTTTTTAGGTATACCCCGGTGATCAAGATCTTTGAAGTAAAAAAAGCGTTTGATTTTATTATGCATGTGGGGTGTGGTTTGGGAATTGCTGTGGACAGCTGAGGTTGATGTGATGAGTGGCATGGATACAAAACTTTGTCGTGGGGTACTTGGTGCATGCAGTTTGAGAAAGCAGGCTGCCGTGTTTAATGTTGGGTGTGGTTTGGGGAAATAGTTTCCAGAGTTCTCACTGTAGGACTTTGAGTAACAGATTAATGCAGATTTTTATTAAACCGAGGTCAGTTAGATGGATAAATTGACATGTGGCATCTGATTTATACATATATAGTCAAATCAAGTAAAATTGAATGTTTCACGTGCAAATTACACATGCAGCACAATATTTCATTAAATGCTTAGTTGAACATGTGCATTTAAGAGGATTATACAGGACTAAAATCAATATGTTATTATTATAATGAGTGCAATAGTCTACATTATAATAGAATTATATGTGATATATAATAACTAAATACATAAGTTAAAGTATACATTGTGATAGAGTTAACAATAGGGCATCATGTAGTTCTAGACAATTTACTCATTCATGATGTAGATTGTGTTTGGGGAAAAAAAAGCTCCTCCTCAGTCTCTCTGAGATGGTCAGCAGGCAACACTACTGTTTTCCTGACTGCAGCATAGAGAAGAGGCCATTGTTGGGATGGATGATATCACTAATGATTTTCTTTGCCCTGGCCCGACATTGCTTAGGGTAGATGTCCTGCAAGTTAGGGAGTGCACACCCAGTGATGAGTTTAGCTGACCGCACCACTCTCTGCAGAGCCTTGTGGTCCTGCTGCGTTTTGTTACCAACCCAGGCAGTAATACTTCCTGTCAGGATACTTTCAGTGGTAGATGTGAAGAAGTTTTGTAGAAACTGGGAGGACAGCCTGAAATCCCTGAGGCATCTGAGGTAGTAAAAATGTAGTTGCGCCTTCCTTACCAATGTGTCGTCGAGGTTTTTTAATGCGATTTGTTAACAAGGACTGATGTGCTGATATGCTTAATTGAATTTAGTTTGGGTGTGTGTTGGTTTGACTGGAATGTGCAAAGTATAAAGAAAAGAAGCCTACTTAGGATGCAAAATAACCTAGCAGATGCATTAAAGAAAAAACTTACTTCATAAATAACTTCTACAGACAAAATAGTAGCATGTATTTTTTATTTCTGCTGATTTATATCAAACAAATACGGTTGGGGAGAGCGCCTAACTAACTGAAGCGTTGTATTGCACGGGCTGGCCAAAAGATCTGTAAATGAACTGTGGTTCACAGGGGTATTGTGAGTTATTTATTAGGAGTGGTTTGTTTATTTAAGCAATGGTGTGATTAAAACACTCCGCAAACAGTATGACTTAAAATAAATCTGGCGTTATTGCATTAAATGTATAGTTGTTGGTATGCTCATTTAAAGGCTGGACATAGTTTTAAATAGTTATGAGATTGGAAGGCCACTGATGAATATACTTGGTGTTGTTTGTTTACAAGACTAGATGTAGGTGGTACATGTATCATGGGTTTTGGAGTAATGTGGGTTGTGAATATTGAGAATGCACACTTTCAGGGGGTAAAGTACAGAAACAAACAGTAACTGAGCAAAAACATTTTTTACCAAAAGCAGTACTTATTAAAAATAACAGTAGTGCTAAATATATATAAATTGACATTTAATTATGAAATATCAGCATTAAAGGAAAACTTAGCAAAATTTAAAAAAAAACAGAAGTGACTTTTATAGGGATAGATGTTGTTTACAAGAGGCCTGATAGAGAGGGTGCCATTTTACTGAATAAATGACAGTGTTGATTTCAGATTAAACAGTATTTGTTCAATTGAACAATTATTGAGAAATGTTTACAAATTTTTAGACTCGGTATATGTTATTGTTTTACAGTTACTAAAACTCTAAATCAATTTCCAGATCAAGCAGACCTTAAATAGTATTTTTATAAATTAAACAAAGAGTAGTGTTTATTCTCTTAAAGGGCTCACTTGAACATCCACAGCCTAAGTGTAAAAGAAACACAGCCTTAATTTTAGCTAATACAATTAAACATGAAATGTTTATTATCAAGTTACTAATTTTAGAAAATTATGAATAAATTCTTTTTCTATACTTGTTCATACTATACTTTAGTATTTTTAAATCAGTCTTTTATTTTATGCTGAGTGTTGATGTGTGCTTTAGTATGCCAAACGATGCATTGACACACTGCCCAGATTTAGCTACTGTATTTATTCAATGCTGCTCGGATAATGCTGCCATTCCCCATGACCCTGTCCCATGGTAAAAGTCCAAAAAAGGAAAGGATTGATTAATATGTAAGAAAAATATTTTTGGAGACATTTAATCAAGGGATTTTGTGAGCATATGACTGGATATCGAACACATATGAATAAAGTGACATGAGGAAACTGAGACTTTTGTTATGGACCTTTTGATGTTATTTGCTGTTTGTTCAGAGTGGTTCCCAACTGAAGCTTATTTTGTCAGTAGCTTTGTTATCTCTGTTTTCAGTAAAAGCATGGGGTTACTTTTTTCCCAGGCCATTACTATAAGCACTATAGTGCAAATAACATAATTTTTTTTTCTTTGGTGGTATATTCTTTTATGTTGGTTCAGTATGAGTATGAATCAGTGAATGTATCTTGCAGTGAAGTTGGTTTCTGCTTTGCTTCTGTACATCACCCCAGGTGCAGCTCATATCTGGGTGTGACTGCCACCGTTGCCATACAAGTCACTTTGGCCACTTGTGTATCTTATGTGTCTTTCTTTCTGCCTCTTTGTGAGTAATATAATAATATTCACAGCTAGGAACAGCAGTGTTCTTTTTGATTCCATGGTTGGACTAGCACTGACAACCGAGCTGTTTCATCTGTGTTCTGCTTCGTATCTTGTGTAACAGTTAACTAAAGTCATTGTTGGAGGACTGCTTAATAACTTACATTTTCTTGTATTTGTTTTGTTTTTATACAAATATATATTTGCTTGCTTTACTGATGGCAAGTGTGAAATAATAATTATATTGTCTTTGTAACATACTGCAATAAAGCACTTATCTATCTTTTTGTAACATACTGCAATAAAGCACTTATCTATCTTTGTTACCAAATAAGAATAGCCTGAATTATTTTAAACAATGTGTTCAAAGTCCAGAGTGTGATTACAATATCTCAAAACTTAGATTTTTTATTTTTGAGCCATTCAGTTGTAGGTTGGCCTGTGTGCCAAGGATCATTGTCTTGAAATATAATTCAGTTTAATTTGTTAGACAGATGGCCTTTAGAGATTCTTTAGATTACTCTGGTATACAGAGGAAATCATGGTGGACGTAATGTCTGTCAGAAGTCCAAGTCCTGTGTCTGCAAAAGATGCCCAAACCAATACCTTTCCAACACCATTCTTGACAATTTGTGTCATGTGATATCTAAATTGCAGAATGCTTTTGACTACCCAATTTAAACAAAAATATTCTTAAGGCTATTTAGCTTATTTCAGATTTAGTTAAATTGCAAGCAGACTGTAGTTTAGACTAGTTGGGTATGCTTCTTTGCCCCAACACAAACCCACCAGTAACTACTTCCCTGTTGGAAGTGGATGTAATGTTTTTTTTTGATTAGTTGTTTATCATGTACTATTTAGCAAACTTTCAATCCTAGTTAAGGAACCCATTTTAATTCTAGGTCTGATTGTGATATCTATAGATCACCTATAATTTTTATTTATAGTTGGATTCTATGATTTAAGTCAGTTAGTCATCTCAGATCACAAGGCTGCTCCACAGATACTTTAATTATTCTGCTAGACAATTTTGCTGCTGAATATTAGAGTTAAATGTAATTCAGATTAACAGTATTATTTAAAAGATTCCAGACCTTCCTTTAAATTACCTAATTTGTCTATAAAGGTTAACACCAGGTTCCTAACCAGTAGTGTAGAAAATGTATGCTATTATAGACAACATCTCTTATTCAAAGTCAATGTAAGGGTCAGACATACAATTTCTTATATTTCATTTTTGCTTTTCTATAATATCTCAGACTGCTGCAATAAATACTATTAGTGAAGTCATATATCAGGAAGGTTCATACTCCAGTAAGTAAGAAAGTTGAATTTGACCTTAGTATTGAATGCTTTGGGTCCTGGGAAGCACCATACTTGTACTGCTGCTTTTACATTCTTTGGATTTTAACATTTTTATTAGGCCGGTCATTAACCTGATACTGATAACTATCAAACTCGATAATAATAATTGTACATTAGGTAATTTTTTGTTAAAGTCTTTTTGGCCAAGAGCAGCAGTTCTCAACTTTTAGTATATATTTGGCAGGTGGTATGCAAAGGAGCACATAAAAAATGTTGGGAGCGGTTAGTATGAGTGAAGACACAGAGAGAGTAAGAGATTGAAAATATTCCTCTTGACAACAGAGAGACAAAAGCTGTTGCAATAATATGCCATGAAAGTTTTCTTCTTAGATGAGTGTGAGGATTTAGTTTTAGTGTTCTGACACCATGGTAGTGAATGAGTTATTATTGGGCTAGAATTTTGACCAATGAATGAGAGGGTTAGGTATCTATACTAATAAAAGGCAAAGCCCTCACTGACTCGCTCACTCACTCACTGACTCACTCACTGACTCACTGACTGACTGACTCACTCACTCACTCACTCACTCACTCACTCACTAATTCTCCAACTTCCCGCGTAGGTAGAAGGCTATTCCTTACAGCTTACTTACAAAAGTTAAGCAGGTTTTATTTTGAAATTCTACACGTAACGGTCATAATGGTCGATAATGGTCGACAACGTCCACCATGTTGAACTTTCTTATTTATGGCCCCATCTTCACGAAATTTGGTAGGCAGCTTCCCTGCGCTAACCAAAACCGATGTACTTACTTATTTAAGTTAGTTTTATGGTATGATGCCACTGTCGGCCGCCATATTGAACTTTCCAACGTCACCAATTTTCCAACTTCCCGTGTAGGTAGAAGGCTGACCCCATCTTCACGAAATTTGGTAGGTGGCTTCCCTGCGCTAACCAAAACCGATGTACATACTTATTTCGGTCGTATGACGCCACTGTCAGCCGCCATATTGAATTTTCCAACATCACTAATTCTCCAACTTCCTGTGTAGGTAGAAGGCTGAAATTTGGCAGACTCATTCCTTACAGCTTACTTACAAAAGTTAAGCAGGTTTCATTTCGAAATTCTACGCGTAACGGTCATAACGGTCAACAATGTCCGCCATGTTGAACTTTCTTATTCATGGCCCCATCTTCACGAAATTTGGTAGGCAGCTTCCCTGCGCTAACCGAAACCAATGTACATACTTATTTCGGTGGTATGACGCCACTGTCAGCCGCCATATTGAACTTTCCAACGTCACTAATTCTCCAACTTCCCGTGTAGGTAGAAGGCTGAAATTTGGTACTTATTTCAGTGGTATGATGCCACTGTCGGCTGCCATATTGAACTTTTCAACGGTCTTTGTTACTTATGGGCCCATCTTCAAGAAATTTGGTACGCGGGTTCCCAACGCTAACTGAATCCTACTTACGTATATATATATACGTCCATAGCCTGCAGCTCGGTCACCGTGTGAGGCGGCGTTGGCTCCCCCAGCCCAACGCCTCCCACATTGTTGGCTGCCTGCCTATATAAGGCCGTCCGTCACTCCAGTCTCTACATTCCCTTCCTTGCTTCGCCACAGGATTCACGTCTCCCTGCTGATAACTACAGCCTTTTTATTTAATCCACGGCTTCTCCGCTGTTTTATTGTTCATTTATTACGATTATAGTTATTGTGTAGGTATTTTAGACTTACTTTACATTGTTCAGGTACCCATTTCCTTTATCATTCCAGCCGTACCCGCATTAACATGTCTATCGAGGTGATCACCATCGATCAAAGAACTGTCACTTACTGAGTGGTTTCCATGCCCGGAGATGACACCTATCTTTTCCATTCTCTGTGTTACATATTGCACGGCCATATCAGGCTCACTCTTGATATCTGGAGAAACATTGTGTCTTATGTATTGAATGACTGGGACAGGTTCAAGGTGTGGACTGATGACGGTACAGGAGATAATTATACTACACAGGAGCACTAAGAGTGAAATGCTTAAGCCCTTCACGTATGGTTCTGCATGCGAGTTGATGGCTGCCGCTGAATTGTTCGGTTGTCGCTTTCAAGTGTACCGAAATGGCCAAATATTTTACATCTTTGGACAACCGCCAATGCCTCTTAAACATCTTAGATTCACAGATGACGATTTCAGTAGTGGACACTTTGATGTTTATTAATGTTTAAACTCTCAAAAGCTGGATGTGAAGTTATCGATGAAACCGGTTGTATACTTACAACGCTTGACAGATGCCGAATGTCTCTTCAACACAAGTCCTACAAATACTGTCGTAATTGAAACAAACCATGAAACTCAAACCGATTATGACAGCAGCAGTCCAAGCTGTGAGATTTGAAACAAGATTACTGTTCACATGGCCAACTGTACGTTACATGCTCAAGAGTAAGCTCAGCTCACAGCTTGGTCATATTACAACCGGAGGGCCGAACTCACAATGTGGTATACAAAGAGATCCTTAACAAATAATTATTGGTATATTTTCCCTCAGTATAAAAAGGTTTAATTTTCTTCTTAATAAAAATTTTAAGGCAGTACTTCGCCGCTGCGAAGCGCGGGTATTTTGCTAGTTCAATATAAAAGCTGTATGTCATTTCACTGTGATTCCCTGTTGTAAGCAAGAATATTTTCTAGACATGGTTTATTTAACAATATTTTAACCAAAGACAATAAAACATATTTTGGATGTTGTATGTCTGGATATGGGTAATATAACACAAGTAATTTGAGATTTTGTCATGGAAGTTTTGATACTGTTTGCTTTTATCCAAATGTTTTCCCCTTGAAGCCCATTGTATTAAGAACTTTGTTATCTCTGTTCGTCACAAAAACATAAGATTCAAAATTTGTTTACTTTAAACAACATGGTGTAAACAACAGAAAAAACACATAGTTTTTGAATGCTTTATCCCTTTACATTGGCTCATTATGAGTGAATATATCCTGAGTTGGTTTCTGCTTTATTTTTGTAAATCACTCCAGTTGCATCTCAAGTCTGGATGTCACTGCCAGAGATTTTTTCATGGACATTTTGATATTGTTTGCTTTAATCCAAATTTGGTCCCCTTCAAGCCCATTATACCAGGAACTTTATTATCTCTGATCTTTGTGAAAACATGAGATTGGCAATGTTTCTTAACTATCACTTCAAACAAAACAGAGAGAGTACTGAATTCATCTGAAGTCATTTGATAGCTGTATCATTTTTGCAAATATAAAATATGTAAGTTTTTGGCTTTCTTAGTTTTACTCCACATAAAATTCCAACATGATTCATTCATTGATGCCTTTTAAATGAGTAGGGGACTTTGCCCCCTGCTCTCTTTGCTCGCCAGCCTCCGGGTGGGCGCTACGCGCTAGCCACTTCGCAGCTCTGCCGCTAGCGTATGGGGAAGGGGATGTAAATTTAAACAGATTGTTATTTTCATGGGAATTGTTACATATGTAATTATATGGTTAAATATCTTGACAAGCACAACCTACTGTATAGGTTTATTTTTTGAGTTATGTTTAATTCACATGTCATTTCCTCCAGCTGTTCTTTTATAGCTGTGCAAAGAGTGAGATAGCTTGCTTTTGGCTTATTGCTTGCTAAATCTTAAATATTAATAATTAAATATTGCAGCAATTAAACCAGTGATCATTGAAAACTACTGACTGATTTAACTTTTTTATTTTTATGGAATTAAAATGGAGATTTTAGAGTCATTTCAACATTGGGTACACTTTTTTAGCTGACTTTGGCAACACAGAACTTCTTCCTAATTGCGGTACAGTGTCCAGCATGTCTTGCTTTCTTCATTCTTGCTTGCTGCAGTGTTGGTAAATATCACCCAAAACACTGAGCTTAACTTAAAAACAATATTTATGATTTATACATTGTAACAGAAAGTGAGCTCAATGATAAAGAGTTGGGGTGCCAAGATGGCCACCCCATATGATTGAATGTAGCGAGATTAAAAAAAAGATGCAGTTATTGCGGTATTGTCTCTATAGATGCGAGTTTAAAACAGAACTGTCCCAAGATGGCGGCACTTCCAATTTTGGGCCCTCCTGACAGGAAGAGGTGTGTCCAGTTGGACAAACACCAGAAGTGATGTCAGAGGTGTTCTAGCCATCAATCAACCTGTCTGCAGAGGGAGGAAGAGAGAGTGGCATTATGACCCTTGGAGTGGTGATAGAACTGCAGTCATTAGGACCCTTCAGCTGCCACCTATGCACACCCATGTGACAACATCAAGTGGAAAAAATGTTAAAGACTCAAAATTATTTTAATTTAACATCTCACTCTTCAAGTTCCTGTGTACCTTGTCGTGATGATATTTCTGTGCTGATTTGCAATGAAGTATCACTTAACAGGTGCTACCATGAAATTCATAGGTTTATGTGGTGATCTGTGGCTTTACATAATTAATACAGAGATTAGAAGAGATTCTGTGTTGCTCTGTTTCTTGGTTTTAGAGAATGCAGCTGAATAATCAGTGTTGAAAGAATGCAACTGAATCAGTTGTTTACAATACCTTTACTTGCTCACTCAGTCATTTGGCTTTTGCTGAAGAACACCTTTTGTCATATCTCTTACTTGGCTTGATTCTATCTTACATTTGCTGTGCAAAAAGACAAGACAGTATTTATTGAAATGAGTATTTCTTACTGCCAGCATATTTTATTTTTTCTTCAATGTGTGATTTTAGATGTATGTGCTAAATGTTTGCTTTTAACAGAATAAATGTAAAATATATTTATTTATTTTTTATGCATGGCCTAATGCATTTTGATTCCTAAGTATCTTTAATAATATTTCTTTAAGCAAGAAAACATGGATACCCTCCAGAATAAAGACGTGAAACTAAAAATATTGTTTGAAATGCTGTAGGATTTCCCAATGTATCATCGAAAAACTGGTTGGTGTAGAAATGTAATAACATTCTGCTTAAGATTAATATATTTTATTAGCGTTCTTTAGACTGTATTTTTTGTTTGTTTTATGATTTAGCATCAGATTATTTTTGTTTCTTGTATTTTGACGGTAAAGAAAAGCTTAAGGTAGTACAATCATTAGATATCTCTTATGCTGCATGACGCAAATATAGATGAGTTATTTTATATTATAAAATGAAGAATCTCCTTTTAATACTAGTATTTGTTTTCTGATTTCATTTTGTTTAGTGACTCTTTAAAGAAGATACTATGTCAGTTGAGAAGCGTCTTGCATTCTCCATTGTCCAGTTTCTTAGAGATCAAACAAGATCAGAAGCATTGAATTCAGATGAACATGAAAGCTTGGATGGTAAGACATTGTGCAGCATTTCAGGGTAATAAAAGTACATGAATTGGTATATGGTATATACAGTATATAGTTGAACTACTGTTTTTTTATGATAAATAGCTTGTAAGAGTCTCTGTATGTAACAATAATTTAATATTACTGTTATTTTAAAAAGTCAAATACAGTGTGTGCAAGTGTATTTATGTGTATATATGTATGTGTGTATATATATATTGTAAGAAAGGCGCTATATAGGCTTCTGATCTGACACAGACTCACACCGGAGGCACGTATAAAAATAAACAAAAAGGTTTTATTTTTCTTGTGGGGCACGTCTTCCCCGTAATCCTCACAGGCACAAGACAGTCCCAAAACACTAACACAAACAGTCTTCTTTCTTTGCACCACCACTCCTCCTTCGCCAAGTGTAGTCCTTTTCCTCCCAACTTTGGCCATTGAGTGGTGGTTGCTGGACCCTTTTATAGTCCACCTGGAAGTGCTCCAGGTGGTTGATTACCGAGTTCCGGCTGCACTTCCAGGTGTGGTGAATATGCTGCCCATACGGTCTCAGGAGTCCCAGCTGCAGCATCCCCTGGCAGTGCCTGCAGAATCCAGCAGGGCTGCACCCAACTCCAATTCCCATGGAGCCTTGCGGGAAACTGAGGCACCGCTCCAACCCAGGGCAGCGGCCAACTTGCGTCCAGGGCGAGGTATTGCACCGTCCATGGCTGCTCGCCCTGAACATATAGTGAAGGGGGCGTCCCAGCTGGTCATGGACTCTGGACATCTGCTACATATATATATATATATATATATATATATATATATATACACACACACACTGTATATATACAGTGCATCGGGAAAGTATTCACAGTGCATCACTTTTTCCACATTTTGTTATGTTACAGCCTTATTCCAAAATGGATTAAATTCATTTTTTTCCTCAGAATTCTACACACAACACCCCATAATGACATTTTGCAGATTTATTAAAAATAAAAAATTTGAGAAAGCACATGTACATAAGTATTCACAGCCTTTGCCATGAAGCTCAAAATTGAGCTCAGGTGCATCCTGTTTCCCCTGATCATCCTTGAGATGTTTCTGCAGCTTAATTGGAGTCTGCCTGTGGTGAATTCAGTTGATTGGACATGATTTGGAAAGGCACACACCTGTCTATATAAGGTCCCACAGTTGACAGTTCACGTCAGAGCACAAACCAAGCATGAAGTCAAAGGAATTGTCTGTAGACTTGTAAATACTTTCTGGATACACTGTATATATATACATCTATATAGTGTGTGTGTATATATATATATATATATATATATATATATATAGTAGCTCAAGATCCACAAAGGCAGAAAATAAATCACATATCTAAAAAAACTTTTTTTATATATTCGCCAGGGTGAGCCGAAAAGTACCACATTTCAAATGTTTATTTTACAAAAACGCTACAAGATAAAATGAATTTCAATACAACACAAGAAAGGGTATACAAAATAGGTTTTTTTCAGTGTGTTCTAAAAATGATGTTTTCAAGCCCCCTCTAGGCATTCTACCAAACATAAATGTTTCAATCAGTCCTCATGGTTTTCAGGCTTCACATGGAAAAATTTGATGACGATGGTCATGTGGACCTCTGGCCTTCAATCCTTCAATGTAGGGACAGCATGGTGCATTGATCGCGAGGTGTTGGCAAAACTGGAAAAAGAACAGCAGAGAAAGTAGGGGTTAGTATGGATTTCTCAGCCACCATGAATACTAATGATAATTAAATACATATATAGAATATCAGAGTTAAAGTAAAATGAAGCTATGAGAAAGCCATGTTAAAATAATACGTTTTTAGCAGTTTTTTAAAGTGCCCCACCGTATATTCCTGGCGAATTTCTATTGGTCATCTATTCCAGATTTTAGGTGCATAACAGCAGAAGGCTGCCTCACCACTTCTTTTAAGTTTAGCTCTTGGAATTATAAGCAGACACTCATTTAAAGATCGAAGGTTACAATTTGGAGTGTAAGCTGAAAAGCGTGATGATGGACTCATGGTTTTTGAAGAAAAGCTTTGACTGTGAAAGCACAGTGTGCACTGGTCTATAGGCATGTTGCCGACTGAAAACTATAACGGATCGCCTATCAAAAGTGATATACCGGTATATATATATATTGTATATATATGTATACACAAACTACATTGGCATAGCATCTTTTGCTAAACATATAATATATAATTTCCTAGAAATGTTAATGATATCATTTCATTTTAATCATTAAGAAATGTACTGTATTTTGTTTTATGTTTTCCAAGTTGCCATACAGTGCCTGGAGACTACATTTAAAATTAGCCCTGATGATACCCACTTGGCAGTTTCACAGCCTCTAACAGATATATTCTTAAATGCTCTCTTTAAGGTAGGTATGTTCTCTTGTATAGACACTAAACATATGATAGAACAATTTATTCACCGTTTTCTTTTTGTTGTAAACTTGAGATAGTTGTTTTTGTAGCCTCTTGTATTGGTGTATTGGTATTTCATGATTCTTTTCTCTTCAACATAACTTTTATCTTAAACAATGAAATTTTTTTTTATAAAAATATATCTTAAATTAGCTGTTAAAGAAATTAATGGTATTCAAAATGACATAAAAAATTCTCCAGAAAATTCAGCAATGAATGTTCTAAATTTCACGTTTTCAGGATGTTCTTTCTGCCAGATATAAAGCTTCCTTCCTTGGTTTGTTGTTCCCTGTCACCTAACTTGAAATTCAGCTGGCTTATTTCCCTAGTAATTTCATTCATTTTATTCACTTATAGTGTAGAGTTATGTGGTATATTGGTAGAATATACTGGAAATGTACTGGAAAACACAAATTTTAAAACAGTATGGTACCATCAGTTCAGAAGTTTTGTTACCTGAAATGAACATAAGCTTTCCCTTCTACATCAACCCCCCCCCAACTTGACACTTGACAGTTTAGAAATGGAAAACTGCCCATTTTGTAGACTTCATGAAACTAAACCATGTGCTTCAACATGATCAAGACCTTACTGGGAACCCCATCTCCCCTCATTGCTTTAATGAGATTTGGACTTCACAGGGGAGACCACTCACTTCTCCCCATTTCTTTGACACAAAGGGAGAAGCGGTGCCTGACGTGGTACACCAAGGTGGCTGGAGTAAGATGGGCAGAATTTGAGTTATCTGTTTTTTGATTCTGAACCATTTTGGTACTGGTCCGAAAGCTGATATCAATAGTGAAATCAAAATTTTACTTCAGATTCAACACTACTAGAGTATGAGCATGATCTTGTCTTATTTCTTTACTGGAGTCCTCTGCACATCTGAAATTAAGACACCCTGAAGTATTGCAAAATTGTGCTTTCAGCCTTCGCTGCATTCACAAATTAAGCATTCATAAGTGACATTGTGCCTCGGGCAAAGGTGACTGATTTAACGCCTGTGTGCAGGATGCAGCCTTTGGATCTTTTTAAAGTGGCTTGCGTCATCCATATTGAAAACATGTTATATTTGGCCAGTTTTACCCATTCCACTTTGCAGCACCTCTCAAGCTCCATCAGATTGGATGGGAAGCGTCGGTGCATAGCCATTTTAAGATCTCTCCAGAGATGTTCAATCGGATTCAAGTCTGGGCTCTGGCTGGGCCACTCAAGGACATTCACAGAGTTGTCCTGAAGCCACTCCTTTGATATCTTGGCTGTGTGCTTAGGGTCGCTGTCCAGCTGAAAGATGAACCGTCGCCCCAGTCTGAGGTCAAGAGCGCTCTGGAGCAGGTTTTCATCCAGGATGTCTCTGTACATTGCTGCACTCGTCTTTCCCTTTATCCTGACTAGTCTCCCAGTTCCTGCCGCTGAAAAACATCCCCACAGCATGATGCTGCCACCACCATGCTTCACTGTAGGGATGGTATTGGCCTGGTGATGAGCAGTGCCTGGTTTCCTCCAAATGTGACGCCTGGCATTTACTCCAAAGAGTTCAATCTTTGTCTCATCAGACCAGAGAATTTTGTTTCTCATGGTCTGAGAGTCCTTCAGGTGCCTTTTGACAAACTCTAGGCGTGGTTTCGAACTTCTTCCACTTATGGATGATGGAGGCCACTGTGCTCATTGGGACCTTCAAAGCAGCAGAAATTTTTCTGTAACCTTCCCCAGATTTGTGCCTCGAGACAATCCTGTCTCGGAGGTCTACAGACAATTCCTGTGACTTCATGCTTGGTTTGTGCTCTGACATGAACTGTCAACTGTGGGACCTTATATACTGTAGACAGGTGTGTGCCTTTCCAAATCATGTCCAATCAACTGAATTTACCACAGGTGGACTCCAATTAAGCTGCAGAAACATCTCAAGGATGATCAGGGGAAACAGGATGCACCTGATCTCAGTTTTGAGGTTCATGGCAAAGGCTGTGAATACTTATGTACATGTGCTTTCTTAATTTTTTTATTTTTAATAAATTTGCAAAAATCTCAAGTAAACTTTTTTCACATTGTCATTATGGGGTGTTGTGTGTAGCATTCTGAAGAAAAAAAATGAATTAAATTAATTTTGGAATAAGGCTGTAACATAACAAAATGTGGAAAAAGTGATGCACTGTGAATACTTTCCGGATACACTGTATGTCTGTCACGTGTAGTAGTGATGACATAAAAACTGTATGAGACAGCCCATTATTGTTATCAAGTGCATCTGGTGAAATGATTACAGTAAAAATGTCAAAAACTGCTTTTATTTCACTGTAATTAAAATTAGCAAGTTTTGCAATTCTAGAGATTGAAAGCTCTGCACTCTAAAACATACATTTTGATGAAGTAGTCTGCAGTTTACTGCAAAAGAAATAGGATTTGTACTGTGTCTATTATTTCTGTGTGTATCATACAGTATAACAAGTACTGCATACGAAAAATTCATATGCATAATTAAACCTCAAGAATTATCAATCAATAATTAGTACACTGTAAAAGAACACCTGTAAAATACATTGAAAGTAATTTAATATTTATTGATAATGAGTTTACAGCTTTATTTTCTTACGTTATAAATAGTTAAAAAGAACACTCTTTGCACCTACAGTATCAATCAGCAGACTTGAATAATCTAATTATATGATACTGTAAGGTGCATGGCCACATTCTTCTACAGTTGGAAGCCTCTGTGGTGCTGTCATCTTTCTTTTGGAGGCCATCCTGGTAGTACCTTCCACACTTGAAAAATCTAGTGACCTCATTTATCATAATGGATACAATTATTGTTGTTGATTTTCTTTAGTATCTCAGGTCCCCTAAAACCCTGCATTAATTTTTTTTAAAAAGAAACAAGGAAGGCAAATGTATTTAAAATACCATCCAGTGGAATTCGTTTTACATAAAATACTTCAAGTTCAAGTTTATTGTCATGTGTACATGATAACATTAAATTCTTACTTGCTTATCCCCACTTGCTAATGACACTAGTTCATTACCAACAGCAGAAGATGACTACAAACAACACCATACATAAAATATAACACCAGACAACATATTTAAGAATGCACACAAGGTATGCACACTTTTATGCACAAATCTTATGACCTAATGTTAAAAACTGACCCCGAATCTTTTTGTGCAAGTGCCAATAATAATGTAATATTTGGCAGAACAGAGTGGCAAAGTGTCTGTGTGGGATAGCTGAGGTCTTAAACGGAACTGTTTGCTTTTCTGGGTAGAGTATGATATGTATGTCATGGAAAGAAATGAGCACACACACACACCCACCTCACACTAGGGACAATTTAGGATCGCCAATGCACCTAACCTGCATGTCTTTGGACTGTGGGAGGAAACCCATGCAGACACAGGGAGAACATGCAAACTCCACGCAGGGAGGACCCGGGAAGCAAACCCAGGTCTCCTAACTGCGAAGCAGCAGCACTACCACTGCGGTACCGTGCTGCCCAATCATGCATTCACTGTATAGAAAAAGAAGGAAATTCATTAAGGAACTGAGGCAAATTACCTTTGTGTCATGTTAATGTGCTGATTACAGGTGAAAGTAACATTCTTAAGAACTAATTGCTGTCTCCTTGTCATTACCTCAAAACACTGCAAATGTTAATGTCACTTTTTAAATAAAAAAAGTGTTTAGTGCTGTGTTCACTTCTGAGAGGAATGATCATAAGCAGTCCACAACAACATTTATAAAACTAACTCAATAGGGAGACATACATCCATATATACATATATAAATAAATTCATATATGTGTCTATATGTTCGCTTTTCCACGCTGGACTTTTGTGTCCCTCTTTGTACTATAATATTGTGAGCTCGGCTACATTCTACATCCATCTACTTTGCTAAGTGCCTTGTTATTAATTTTGATGTGGGAGGTGATGCTTCTTACTGAACAGATTACATTTAAGTAATAAATGTTGATTATAGGCTGTCAACTAAGTTATTTAAAATCTGATTTTCACGGAACTCTGACTTTTTAACTGCAGCAATAAAGATGCTGGTCACAGGATTTATTGCAAAACTGTAAGTGACCTGTATATAATTTGCCTTTTAGATGTATACAGCATTCAGACAAAATGCAATTTAAATGCAAACAGGTAAGCAGCACAACAGGCCTCATGGAAAACAAATTGTCTAGGTCTGCTATGTTGGAAATTGTTTTCCTTCTTTGTCATTCTAGCTCCATAGTCTCTTCACCTCACGAGCTTGTCTGTGAGTTCCTATTCTCTATCCCTTTCTTACACTTGTATTTTCTGTCTGTCTTTTTGGACTGAATGTTGTGAGATGGGAGTTGAGAAAAACATATTTTTGTACCACAGAAATTAAAGCTCTCTGTGATGAATCAGTGCCGTTATTTCACATACTGCCTCAATAAAAAGTACAATAAATAGTGGCAGGCATATCATTCGGCTCAAAATTCACATATGGACCTTTGCAATACTTACAACATTATCATATGACCCATAACAAACATTTGTCCCCCACAGAGTCTACAGCGTATCAGAGAGCAGAAGAATGAAAAGCTGAGCATAAGGTCTTTCAAAACTACTGTTTACCTCTGGCACCTAAATTCCCAAAATGCTGGTAACCATGCTGTTTTAAAAATTTGGTTTTTCTGTAATTTTTCATTACCAGTTGTGATCACCAGAGGGAACCAGAGAGCTACAACCATAGACCAAGTAATATACCACACGTTAACAGAATAAAGTATATTTATTCCCAAACTGTACCTTTAGACACCTTCTTGCAGCAATGTAATAAATCAATACAATAAACTGACAAATCCTCCTCCTACCATCCTACAGCTGTCTTCCCAACTCTGACTCGTCCATGTGTGGCAGTGGGCTTCCTTTTATGTCAGACCAGGGAATGCTTCCAGTGTCATGCCACATTTTCCAGGAAGCACTTCCAGGCCATAATAAAAGTACTGGGGTCCAGCAACTTCTGTTGCAAAATACGTACTCCATATCCCAAGCACCCCTGCAGCTGTCACATCTGGGTTCCCATATAAGGACCACTGTCACTTTGTATATGGGAGATGGAACATTTCCCGAATCTCAGCTTCCTCTGGTCCACCCATTATCTTCTGCCATCCGGACAAAAAGTTATTTCTACACTCCATTGGCCAATTTGTTGTCACTCTGGCCTTCCGTCTGGATAGTGTATTTTTCCCCATCTCTTCTGGCATGCCTGTTTTCCTCCTACACAGTATGCCATGTAACCCTAATGGTGACTCCAAGAATTTTTAAGGTGATGATCTAATTTTTTTTAACTGTCATCAGTTCCATGATATTTTTCTTTAGAACTCTTTCAGCCTCTTTCTTTTCTTGCTCTAACAGCTTGGCCACTCAGTATGACAAGCATTCCAGTTGATCACTCTTTCTTTTGTGTACTGGATTGAGCACACAAAAATAAACAAATTACATATCAGTACTTACAGCAGGTTCCACTGAATAAAATGAGGCCTTGCACGTATCTCTACGTGGAAGCAGCGCTGAATAATCCGACAAAATGCAACAACGTGGCAGAGGTGTCTCGTATCTACCAAGTGGTGTTTCTAGTGAGACATAGCTCTAGTTGGAACAGCTGTTCTACTTCACTTCAACTTTTTTCAGTGCATTATTCATAGTTTCCTACTTGCCTTTCACACCTGATACTTTGAATATCTCTTGTTAACAACATTTGTGGAAATTTATTTCTCTCTCTTTGAACTTGCTCTTCACTATTTTCATGCCTTTGACTAAAAGACACCCTTACAACCAAGAGATGTTGTGATACACAATCAACACAATCTTCTCCACCTCCACATTTTTCATCATGCTTCAGTATACAAGTTTCTTCACCAATAAATTGATTCAAATGTTACCAACTTTTTTCTTCCTTTTTAAATATGGTGTTGCACACAACCTTTTCCATTTCAATATCAAAGTCTAGAATCTCCTCACCCTTAACATTCCTGCTACTGAAGCAAAAGTGAACTTACACTTAATTATCAGCACTGGTTCCAACATGCCGGTGCAAGTTGCTTCCCATTAAAGCTACCCTTTCCAGTATAACCGTAGACATTATTTTCATCAAACCCAAAACTCATCTCTGTCTTCATTGCATCCTCTGTATTGCAACACACATTTACTCTCCTTCTTGTCTGCAATTCCACCACTTCATCCACTTTTCCCATCATGTTCCCAGTAATACAAGTTGCAATCCTTATACTATGTCCTTCACACCTCTTACTCACTGCATGTCATTCATCTCCCTTGCCACCAAGCTGGTGTTCCCACAGTGCATCTGGACTGGAATCATCATAATGTGGGTTTCATCTGCCTGTGGTTTGGCTCTGTTTCTGTTTGGTATATTCAGGTCTTGGTGCCCACAGGATACTATATGGTGTACTGAGCCCATTCTTTGTAGCTGTCATCTTTATATCTTATCAAAGGGATAATGGAGGACTAATTTTTAAGGCCAGATGCTCATCCTGATGCCAGCCTCCTTTGGTTGTATTTAATGACATGCAGTAGAAGTGTTGACTTATTGTAACCTCATGTGGCGGGGGTGTATTACTTCTAGTACACAAATAAATATAAATACAGTAGCTGTTTATAAATATGTTTTCCCAAATCCTTCTACATTTGGTACATTGTAGAGTGGGAGCTGCAGTTTTTTGATTAGATCAAGCAGAAAACAGTAAATGGATATGTAAATATTAAGAAGTTAAATTAACCTTTAATGCTCATGTTACTCATAATTAAATTTCTTAGCCATTGTTTTGCTATGTTATAGCTTTTCTTACTGTTACATTTTTAAAATAATTAGTTTCGAAAAATGTTATTACATCTAAGTTGACACTATACAATAGTTTTGCATGTAATGAGTAATTTTAAGAGATCACATTTATGTTTAGATCATGTAATACTCATAATGAAATGGCTTTTTGATTTTCTCTATGTTAATAGTCTATTTTTATATTTTAATGCTTTCCCTTTGTTTTTTAGCTAATGTTGTGCATACAGTAAAAATTGGGTTGGGCTAGAGTTATTCAAGGCTGGAACCAAACCCGGATTAGGATTAAAGCTTGGTGAAGCACATTCACTCAGAAACCTGTGCTCATATCCTTAGCAGTCAACATACCTTGCATGCTTTTGGGAATGTGATGATGATTGGGAGTATCAGGGGACAAAAACCCAACATGTGTGTGGGTATTGCACAGGAAACTCCTCACAGGAGCTGCAGAGTTGATTAATAATTGAATATACTAGCATGTAGCTGTTAGGCAGCTGTCTGTTGATTCACTCCGCCCGCTCCCTTATTATTTTATGTGTTTTGGTAGAAGTAATTGAATGTTAACAGTGAGTTTCTTTTTTTCTTAAAAATATTTTTTGAAGAAAGCTGTGTAAATGGAGAATAGTTGACATGGTATAACATAGTCTGTACAAATACATTCTATAAGCTGTCTGCATTACATTTTTTGTCATTGTAATGGCTTGTTATTATATATTTTTTTATTTTAATATTTTACCAGATTGACAGTCTGTCGAATGCAAAAATTTCTCCCTCTCCAGAAGATGCAGAAAAAGCTGAGCAGCTGAAGAATGAAGGTACATGCAAAACGAGTAGCATTTATTGTTTGGTGTTTAATAGTGTATACTGTAGTTAAATTAAAGTTCAGAGGTTTTTAGTCCATCGTCGCAAACCTGTGAGATTGGTTTTGAGGGAGAAAGTTTTTTTCAAAGTTCAAGAAAAATTATAATAATGGACTTTTAAAAATGAATTGAGTTACCATTCATACTGTACAATATGTTTAGTTTTAGAAGCATTCAGGAGTTTTCAATATCTGCTGTTTACTGATGTGATTATTTTTGTGACCAATTTTTTATTGATTCAAGGAATTTAACATAGAGTAATAGAATGTTAATTGAAAAAGAGAAAATGTAAGTATATCCCAAGTGGCACCTAGTACCCTTCCCACAAAGCCACCTCCCATACTTCCCTTAAAGAGCCTAGAAGCAAAGTCAACATCAACAAAAACCATAGATGAAGAGGATGAAAAAATAGAGGAACAAAATCATTATGCACACCGCCAAAAGAACCTAAGTACTAATTATAAACAAGTCATATAAGTCATAACATTATGTTTAATGTTTTCTTCCACACTATGATTATAAATTTCAAAAGTACAGTATTTCTCAGTGTATCTGAATTTACAGTATATTAATAATATAAATAAATAGAACTTTTATAAATATAAGTAGCCTTTTTAGCCATTCATTTTCTAAATCCATTTATTCCAGTTTAATCCAGGGCTATAAGGAGTGGGAAGCTATTTCAGCATTATCAAGTGCAAGGCAGGAAACACCTTTGGATGAGATAACACCGCACAGGAAAGCACAATTCCATATACCCATACACACAACACACCAGATAAATCTAGATATGCTAGTTAACCTAACATGCATTTCTCTAAGTGTGCTTTTTAATAACCCGGTTATTCACAGAAATCAGGATTCTAAAATGCCATGTCAAACCGGGTTGTTGGTCTCTGAGAAACCAGGTTAACATACATAGATTTCATTTTTTTTTTTTTAAATGTTATTAATTTTATTACAATCATTCCTTACAAATCAATCAATTTTTACAAAAGCTAAAATTAAGAACAAGTCGACCCCCACCCCTGAGAGAAAGAGCAAGGCAAATGGCGTAAAATTTAAGGCTTGTAGACATACCTAAATGAATAAGTTTGATAAGCCAATAGAGATATTAAAAACTGCATATGTTCACGAAGGTTGAAAGAGGTGGTTCTCTTGCAGAGGTACCACAGATAAAAGCTTCTCCATCTTAAAATGTTTTCTACATTGGTTCCATATTCTAAGTGAGTGAAGTACAATTGGGTTATTAGTATACAGTATTGACGATAACTTGTGTTTATTGGGGCACAGAGGAGGGAATATAAAGTACTGCAGGATTTTACTTCTATTGCGGACCAAGCCTGTGTATGTTCTTCTATTTGTGTCCAGGTTTTTATCACTTGTATATTTGCTGCCCAGTAGTAAAACTGGAAGTTAGGTAGAGCTATGCCGCCTTCTGCCTTAGGTATTTGTTGGGTCGCTCTTTGGATACGTGGATGTTTTAAGTTCCAGATAAATTAGGTTATTTTTTAATCTAATTGCTTAAAAAATGATTGTATATTGGGATGTTTTGAAACAAAAAAAGGAGCTTGTGAAGAATATTAATCTTAACAGTGTTAATTCTTCCAGCTAGAGTGAGATGAAGGGTTGATCATCTATGCAAGTCTTGCTTAATTTTTTCCATGCAGACGGCGAAATTTTGTTAATAAAGAGCTTTATGTTTACTTGTGATGTTTACCCCGAGGTATTTAAACTGTTCTGCAATGATAAAAGGTAGGGTATCTGATCTAATATTGTATGCTTGAGAATTCACTGGAAAGAGTATACTTTTATTCAGATTAATTCTGAGACCAGAGATCCTTTGAAATTCTGTGAGTGCTGTTAAGACTGCAGGCACAGAATTTTGTGGGTCTGATACATACAGTACCATATTATCTGCATATATTAAAATTTTCTGTTCCAGTCCTTCTCTGATAATCCCCTTTATCTGATCAGTATTTCAACAATGTATTGCCAGTGGTTCAATGGCGATTGCAAACACTACCAGTGACAAAGGGGCATCCTTGTCTAGTACCACGTTCTAGTTTAAAGTAGTCTGAACAAATGTTGTTGATACAAACTGAAGCTTCTGGATTGGTATACAGTAATTAGATCCATGCACAAATGTTCAGGCCAAATCCAAATTTCTCCAATGTAGTAAAAACGTATTTCCATTCAACCATGTCAAATGTTTTTTCTGCATCCAATGATAACAATATTTCTGGGGTGTTTGATTTAGTTGTTGAGTATATTACATTAAACAGGCGTTGAAGATTTGAAGATAAGTGTTGGCCCTTGATAAATCCAGTTTGATCTTGTGATATTATCGAGGGGAGCAATTTCTCCATCCTTCTAGGTATGATTTATGAGAGTATTTTAACGTCATTATTCAGAAGTGAAATTGGTCTGTATGATGCACATTGTAATAAGTCTTTATTTTGTTTTGGAAAAACGGTGATTAGTGCTTGGCAAAAAGTTTGAGGAACAGTTTGATTGTCTCTGGCTTCTGTAAATGTTACTAATAGGAGGGGAGCTAGCTGAGCGGAGAAATTCTTATAAAATTCTGCAGGGTAGCCGTCAGGGCCTGCTGCTTTCCCGCCTTGAACTGACTTTATAGCATCTAGTAATTCTGATAATACCAGAGGTTTATCGAGTTCCTCTGCACTAAAAGTGTCTATTTGTGGTATCTGTAATGTATCCAGAAATACATTAGATTGTATATTGTCTTCTTTAAACTCAGTAGTATATAAGGATTTATAGTAGTCTCTGAATGTGTGCATTATATTTTTGTGGTCGATGATTTTGTCTCCGTTCATGTTGGTGATTACTGGGATTGCGTTACGGACTTCTTGCTTGTGGATTTGTTGAGCTAATAGCTTATTAGTTTTCTCTCCATGTTCATAGTAATGATGTCTGGATTTAGAAATTAGTTGTTCAGTTTCTTTAGTTGTCAAGAGGTTTAGTTCTGAATGCAGAGCCTGCTTTTTCCTATGTAGAACCTTGCTTGGTAGTCTGGCATGTTCTTCATCTATTCTAGCAATTTCGTGTTTTATCTCTGCTACTTTCTTGGTTTCTAATTTATTTCTGTGGGAAAGATATGAGATAATCTGTCCTCTTAAGAAGCTTTAAGAGCTTTAGCTCCAAGATCAGAGGTGCATGATCAGAAGTAACAATAGCATCGTAGTTGCTAGATTTAAGGCAAGAAATTATTATCTATAAAGAAATAATCAATTCTTGAGTAGCAATGATGTACTGGTGAGTAGAAAGAATATGTTTTTAAGTTTGGGTTTAAAAACCTCCATGGGTCTGATAAGTTTTTGCAGCCGGAACTGATCCTTGCTTAGTAAGTGGGTCTCCTGTAAAAATGCTATTTTAGCGTTTAGACCTGTTAGGTGAGAGAGTACTTTCTTTCTCTTTAATTCGTGATTCAGGCCTTTAACATTCCAGCTCACGAAGTTAACTGTCCCATCATGGAGACATTGATTCTGAGTTTTTGATGTCATTTTATAGTCTTAACTGGAAGTGAGACAGCTTCAGCCTTAATTTCCTATTTCCCCAAGAGTTATTGCCATGCAGCCTATTATTACATTGGTAGTTATAATTATAAAGATTAAAAGAATAGATTAGGTATAGATAGAGCCTGCTCTCTTTCTCTCCTCCCTTTAACTCCCCCACCCTCCCATTTTGCCTCCCCACGTGAGGCTGGACCCCACTTCACACAGTCCCGGTCCTCTGACATACTCAGAGACAGAGCACGTCCAAAGCAACACAAGCCTCCACGCAGCGGCGTTTTAGGATTAAAAAATAGAGATATCTATTACCAATATAGTCTAAATACTATATGCATAGATTTCTGCACGAATATTTGGCCATGTGATCCCTTAACTTGGTTACAGTTTATGATTTTGTAGTCTGTGTATGTCCATTGCAGTGTCATACTTTCTTCCTGCACAGGTGGAAAATGTTGTAAGCATCCAAAAAGATCAATTTACTAAGGCAAATGTTTGGGTGATTCTATTATTCCTTCTCGTGCTTGGAATAATCTATCTCAATATTTCTTAAATTGCTAAATTTAAATTAACAACCTAAACCTGGCTTTAGTCAGGAATGTAAAAAGGGATGATTGTGATTTACTTCACATGATATGATGGACTATATATATTCATACAACACAAGAAAATTATTACATTTGTCTCTGTTTCTGATCAGTTTCATTAAGGTTCATGTATGGGCTTAACTCTTTCCTGCACGGTTTAATGACATCGGTGTTTTGCCATGGGAAGACTCCATAAGTGGGGTTTTAAGAAACCAGATTTCTGCCTTAACCAGATTACTTATAGTACAATTTTCCTGTGTTGGGCGTGTATGTAGATGCAGTCTTTGAGATGTAGGGGAAACCTGAAGTACGTATAGAAAGACAATTTACAAATATGGGAAGAATGTGAATTTTCACACAGACAGTGACCATATTTGAATTCGTAGATAAACAAAAAAAGACGCCCAGATAATTTATCATAATGCCAAACAACAAAAAAAGTTTTGGAGGCATTTCACTTTTTAAACAAGACCCTTAACTATGTCTCTCCTATATACACTTGAATATTTTCTATTTGTACATCCCTTCTGAGCTTATTAGGTGCGTATAACCATGTATTTTTTTAAGAAAGCCCTGTGCTTCGATGGTAATTGCACTTTTTAATGAAATCTTGACTACAATCTGCAAAAGCCAGTTAAGTTAATGAAATTTAGCTGGAAATAACAAATTAAGTCAATTAGTTTGCCTTATTCAAAGTTGCAGAGCCTAGAAGCTAAATAGGCCAGTAAGAGTGATTGTGTTTTCTGCAATGGCATGATGCCCTGTCCAGAGTTGATTTCTGCCTTATGCCTGATACTGCCAGGGTAGAAACCACAATTTACCTAGCATGTTGGATTTTCGGTCTAAAAAAAGAATTACAGTAGCTGTATCATCCTCAAATATATCATGAGCCTCATACTTCGTAGATATTTGTCATCAATAGGGGAGTCAGTGCCCTTAGTTATTTAGGGCATTCTGGAAGCCAAAACAAACAAGGTGATGTCTGTGTTTAGCTTGTCCAATAGTTGAGAGCAGTGAGACTTTATGTCTGATACATGGCTCCATGTTACTTATTACTAATTATTGACCTGGGGTAGATCTGGCCTGTTATACAGGTGCAGGGATTTGAGAGTTAAAATACATCTGAGTAAGTTAGAAAGATTCTAGGTAATTGTTCCCTGGAGTCCTGGGAACCAGTCTGAATCCTGGAAGTAATCAAAGGCTAGAAGAATATAGTCAGATTTTTGGACGTCTTGCCACAAATAATTTTTAGATATTTATTTTTGAAACAGTTTTGCACCAGGTGACTAACAGATACACTATAATACATCTTTCCATCCATTTGATTTTTTTTTGCCATTCTGCTCTGTATTACTTAAGCCTTTTATAAATTACATCACACAAAGCTTTTTTACATAAATGTCCCATGTCTTTAAATATACAGTACTACTCTAAGACAACCTTTTCAAAAGCATCTATACCTTAGCTCAGTAACAAATAAACCTACATTAAATTAGCAGGTCTGTGTAAAGTGATCTTTTTAAAAGATAGGTGGGGTGTTACAGTTAAAAACTGTGTTTTTTTTCAGTGGAATAAATTAAGGGGGAAAAATAAATTTGCAATATTTCTTAAAGCTGTATTTGTTGCTTTTATAGGAAATAATCATATGAAGGAAGAGAATTACACCTCTGCAGTTGAATGTTACACCAAAGCTATAGACCTAGACCTGAAGAATGCAGTTTATTACTGTAACAGGTAAAAAACATGTTCATTGTGGAATGCTGCTATCCTAATTAGAGTTGTAGTGGATATGAAACCAGATGACTGGGAACTGTTCTTTAAGGGATTCATAAAAATGCACTCAAATACAGCCAGATATGTAGTTTATTTAAAGTCACCATTTTTCTAGATGGACATTCTTTTGAGGAGTTGGAGTAAACCAAAGTCTGTGAAAAAGTCACCATAAAGAAGAGAAGAACATGCAGGGTCATATTGAAAAAAATTAAACAGGTTGGGTGATGGTATAAAAACAATCCATACATACATGCACACAGACACTTGTGCTGCTAAAAATTGAAGATATCTGTTTACAAAAGTAGAAAGATTACAAAATAATAATATAAACTTGTTTTCTCTATGAATATTAACAAAAACTCACATTTCCTTAACATACATATATTTAAAATATTTGACTGTATAACAGTGCCTCTAGAGTGTCATTTTTCTCATACCCCCTGCTTTAAACTCCTGAATCTTTGCCCAATTCACTAATTCAACAGTACCGATATAATAATGGTTTGAACTTTTATATTTATTATAGATTTTAAGCAGTATATTTTATTTACTGGACAGTAAATGTCAGAATAAATGTAGATATATGAACATGCTTAAGATAAATTAGGTAGTTCTTAATGATATCATTCTTTATAAACTTAACTGAAATCTCCCCCTATTTTTTGTTACACCTTCATCCCCTCTTCTGCCACACATTAAATTTCAAGCCTGGCATTGCATTTTCATATTTACTGTATGAATGCCAATACTTGTTTAATTAAACGATAGTTGGATAACTTCTTGATAGAAATACCAGTATTTTAAAGCTGTTGTTAATGTTGGTATTTGTATATTTTATATTGTATTACAGAATAGAACAGCTTTAATAAAATGCCATCAAATATAATTTCTGTTTTGCCATAATATTGAAAAGTATCAAGTATCATAAAATTTCACTGGTATTGGTACTGATTACAAAAGGTCCGGTATTGTATCATCACTAGTCCTCATACAAGATTTAAAATCTGGATGCTGAATCTGAGAGACAGCATCACTTTTTACTCATTGTGCTAACTATATTTTCTAAATGAAAACATTTGTTTTTATTCACTAGAAAAATTAAGGGAAGTAATTACATGAAAAAATTGTATTAAAAATTTGCTTGAGTAAGCACAAGCAATCATATAACTTCTCCATCACTAAGTTTAACACTAGAATTATCAGAGCCTACAAAAAAACTTGTAAATCTGGCCCACCTCAAATCCCTTCGCACCTCTCCGTCAACCTCTTTTGTCTTGTAAATGTGCCAATTAAGCAAGTAAACGAATGGCTATGGTGAACAACTGGAAACTGGTTAAGAGGTAATTTTGGGTAAATATTAAAAAAATACCATAGTGAAAGTTTAGATACTGCATTTAATATGTTACCTTGAATTATGGTTAGACATAGAAAAAACATTTCCACTTAGACATTGTTTTGAAAAAACAAGCCAGTACTGTAGAAAACATTAAGCTGTTTATCTTGGATTGCACTGCAGTATTCCTTGTCATTTTATTATTCCATGTGGAGATAGGGAAAACAGCAAGTAATGTTTTTGACACCTAGAGGCCAAAGTTCCAAAATATTTCAACACATAAATAATAAAAATCTTCAATATAATCTAGTATTAGATAATTGCATATTTGTGATAGCATTTTCTAAATATTTATATACTCTTGTTTGTAGAGCTGCAGCTCACAGCAAACTGGGAAACTACACTGAAGCAAGAAGTGACTGTGAGAGGGCAATTGAAATTGACCCAACCTACAGCAAAGCATATGGACGGATGGGGTGAGTTAAGAAATTACCTGTCAGTTTAGCTTCTTGTTTTGCGTTTTCATTCATTAGTAAATATTTTACATAGTGTTTTGATGAACACCATTTCTAAGCATTTTATATCTTCTTTCTCTTCATCTCTTCTCAATTAAATGTGGGGATGGATGTACCTGATCTACACTCTCCATACAGCTCAACCCTTCACCTCCTCTCCAGTCAGACCCCCTTTCCTTCAGATCTTCTTTTCTTTATTCATTGTTTCCCCTTGTCACATGTCCATTCAACTTTAACACCTACTTACCTGTACTCTGTCTCAATCTGTCCTCCTTTGTAATTCTGTACATCCATCAAAAGATTCTCATTGCTGCCACATCCAACTTCTCCTGTGCTTCTTTATTTGTCAGCTTCACACATCATTATTGGTCTTACAGGTATTGTAAGCACCTTAACTTTAACCTTTGCCTTAAATCTTCAGTCACACAACTCCTGATATCTTCTTAAAATTGTTACAGCCACACTGCACTCAGTATCGCTGCATCCAATTTTATATTTTACATTTTAGGCATTTTATTAATTTTACATTAATACTGATTCTAGGTATTTAAATCTCTTTTCAATAGCTCTTCTTGCAGACTAATGTTCTTTCTGCCATTTAAGAACATGTGCATCATGTCAGCATATACTGTATGTTGTCTTCATTAAACCTTAATAATTTCGTAGACATGTATCATATGTACTAAAATTCCTTGGTGAAGAGAAATGATCATGAATTTATATTAAATAAGTGACCCAACTTTTAGGGGATGCTTTTAATTTTATTTTTAGCATATTCATTTGTGTTTAATAATTGGGACTTGCCATAACAGCTTGTCTTGTGGTTTGTGGAAAGAAGGCTGTGACAGTGGATGGGTACATAGCTCATACACCTGTAACTGCAAAAGTAGGGTGAGAAAATAAATAAATAAATAAATAAATAAAATCTGTATTCCATACGTACGTGGGTTGTCCAAATTGGAATTTCTGTTGTGTCTTTATTACTGTCTTCATATTTGCTACATTAATTTCCTCGTGTTGTGCACTGCACCCACTTCTGAATGTTTGTGCAGCTTTATGTTATACATTGCTTAGAAATATATGCATGTAAGCAGCTGGCATAACACCATTGAACCTAGGTTGTTGATAGACATGTCTGAGAATGTTTTGGGCAATAAGGATGCATAACACACAGCATGGATAGGTTAAAGTGCTGTGTGCTTTTATTTTTACAAATTGCTCCAAATCCAAAACAAAATACAAAGCATCATAGGAAAAAAATGAATAAATAATCCAGTAAATAAGTTAAAATGCATATGGGAGAGGTAAACTCTTTGTCACGCCTTATTTTTCTTTTGACTCGTTCTCATCAGGACCTTGGGAAATCCCTCAGTTGTAGCACGTTGCATCCTCATGATCCATCACTTCTGGTACTCGTGGACCCAAACTTCTACCTTCACTGTTACCCACAGTTGCCATGGCGTCATGCATATCCTTGGGTGCTGCGACATCGGAACTTCTTCCTTCCATCAATTTCGGTAGTCTGTATCCCTTGATGACAAGAGCATTTTCACCTATCTTGGAGCTATCACTTAGCCCTCTGCCTTGCTCTCTACAGATAATCAGTAAGACAGGTGCCTCCCAGATTGTCCTCCTTCAATTTTACCTTTGACACCCAGCGACCTTTTTACTTTTTCCTTCCTGTTCTGTTCTAGTTGGGCTCTTTATACTCGTGTGGAGGTGCCACCTTCTAATTACTTTCCTTGAAGTGCTGATGTTGATCAAATGACCAATTAAACAATGCCTCCACACTGAACACTCCGTGCCACTCAAGCTCCTTAACTGTACCAGTCCCTTTAGAATCATACTGTTTTTAACTAATTAAAGCTAGCACACTGCCATGGAACCTTAACATGTCTCATCACGGGAAGGAATAAAATAATTGCTGTCCTGGCCAATGATAAATTCTGGACTTTTTGTCTAGCGCTTAAATCTAAGTATAGAATTGTCATCCATTTGAAATGAATTTGACAGAGTGTAAAGAACATTATCATCTGCAAAAAGGTGTGTTACAGATAAAACAGTATCTTCAATTTATATAGGACCAAAAGTGAAAATTTAGTAATTGGAAGATCAAGGTTTTAGCATAGGTAATTTCCCACGCTAATACAATTCTTTTACCTAACAACGAAAGGTTATACTATATAATGCACGGCTACATTAATGCACTTAAGAAATAAATACACAGCGGTAAATTCATTTTAGTTTATTTCATTAATTGCAGTTAATGGAGCAGTTTTCTTACCATGACTAAACTTGTATAGCGCCTATCACACAAGCTGCTGTTGTATTTTATCATGTGACACTTATTTAAAATAAAACAGAGGAACTTCATTACCAAAATCTCAAAGAACAAACTTCCACCAGTAGTTGCTCCTGTTTCTTAACAAACCTGAATGTTTGACTGAACAAGTACTTTTGAATGTTTGCTAGTCACCCACATAAATCAGTCTGCTCTGAAGTTCTGGGTATCCCGGGCATAGATAGCAAATCACCATGCGATATTTTCTCCATGTATTACCAGAACCAAGTTCTCCATAGGTCTTATAGAGCGAGAACCTGTCAGAAAGAAGAAAGCACTAGGTGCAAGGCAGGAACATTGTGCATTTATTTGTGTATTTTGTTCCACTAAATGTTTGCAGTTTCACAAGATTTGAGTTCTGAAATTGTACCTTTTTATTTTTATTGCTTTCAAAATGGCATTCCAACACAAAAAATATATTTCTATAAAACAAACATTTATAATTATAAGACAAAGTAAGTCAAACAAACACTGACATAGCCAAAAGGAAAACAAAACTTTCAATGTATTTAATCAGTTGAAGACATTAACAAATGTCTAAAACATTCAAAGGCATTTTTGAACTGGCCCTCATAGGTAAATTTAATATATACAAAAAAAAGATGAATGCTTCACAGAATTTATCAAAAATGTGCAATCAGATGGCTCATAATGTGTTATTTCCAAAAGCTGTAAAAATGTTTTGGAAAAGAGTTGTGAGATTGGGGCCCTAGAAGCTCTACAACCATCTAGAATTTCTTTTGGTTGTGGATCAAACAATACATTCACAGTTTAGCTAAACATGTTTAATGTTCTTGAACACCATCCTTAGGGCTTTAAATGCATGTATATGCAATTCATCTATCCATTTTCTAAATCTGCTTAACTCAAATTTAGTATCATTTGAAACTTGAGCATGTCCCAGCAGCATTAAGTACTTGGCAGGAACCAGCCCTGGATGCGTTACCAATCTGAACTGGTTCACCAAAGTGCATACCAGGAAAAATAAATAGCTACTGAAATAAGATAAAGAATCAGGGAAAAAGATAAAAATAAATTATTAGAACGAGTTACTAATTCATTCTAATGGATTTTTTTTGCCTTACACCTACAGGACTGCATAGATTTATAATTTCAATTTAAAAATCAAATTTGAGCATTGATTGAGTGTTTGTTTTGATAACTAAGATATAAAGTTTTTTTTCACACAGAAAATGTATTTGCCAGCTACTCCAAGTGTTTTGATATCTTAAACATTGTTAGGCTTATTTTAGTTTAATTTTGCATTCACTATAAATATGTTAATTATTAAGGTGATTTATTTTGTTATCTTAGGCTGGCACTGACTGCAATGAATAAATATACAGATGCTATCACTTATTTCAAAAAAGCACTTGTTCTGGATCCTGATAATGACACCTACAAATCAAATTTAAAAGTTGCTGAGCAGAAACAGAAGGAAGCCTCCAGCCCGGTGAGTTGTTAAGTTGTCCTTCAATGGAAATGGTTGAAAATTAGAGTGGTAATCAAAAGCACAGTACCAATATATGATTTTTTATATATAATTTTACTTTGTATTGAACTGCCAAATCAAAATAGAAAATTAATGACATTGTTTCAACAAATTGCTTGGACTAAGATGGGAATGTGGGCTTAACTTTTATATAGGAATACAGGAATACTGAATTAGTTTGACTTTCTGCAATTTGCTTTATAATCTGCTATGCAGTGTTTTTAAACTTTTAATTGCTCCTATATAATGCATTCAATACAAGAACTGTAGAAAAATGAATCTAATGGTATTTATTTTTTGTGGTATACGCATTACTTTGTGTCTGCTGTCGTTTTTTAGACCATATTTAAAATTATTATTGCCTTGTGTAGTCTGATGCCAGTATATTAATAAAGTAGTCAAAAAGAAATTTTCGATTCAATAGTATAATTTTATCAGTATTCCAATATTCTAGTATAATTATATTACATATTTTCATATCTATCTATCTATCTATCTATCTATCTATCTATCTATCTATCTATCTATCTTGACAGGTCATCATGGGCTAACACTAACATACAGTATTTGAAAATTAAACATAAAACCAAAAAGGTGCAAAAGGATGGGATGATAACTTTTAGTGGTTTCTTTAACTACTTTAATGTCTGGTCCTGGAGTGGACATCTATGGCAGAATAGTAGTTCTTTCTTTAATGTTTTTTTTCTTTCACATCTAGTTTATTGAAATGTCAATTGGCAGTTGTTGGAATCTTACAGTTTGAGTTATAAGTGTTTCTCTCTGTCGTACTGAAATAAAATCTTCATCATATGTCAATGCTAAAATGTATGCAATAGCTTGTCTTAAGATTAAGATGATCGTCATTAAGACATTTTCCTGAAAGTCAAAATATTGTTGCTACTGACCTGTGCAACAAAAAAACATGTTTTCACTTTAGATGATTTTTATTTTTTGTAAAAAGTAATTTTATCAGAAAAAAATAAATGGATGCCAGAAGTGAAGTGTCAGTAATTTACTTTACATTTACAGTACATAGTACTTTCATTATGATCATTGTCAAAGATAACATTACAACACAAGATCACTAAAACACTAATCGTACATAACAGAATGTTAAAACAAACTCTGTAATAAACTTATTAGAACATTTTTGATAAAGGGAAGAAAAATGAATCTGTCTAGTTTAATTGACTCAAGTATCCCATGTAGTCTTTTTTTTTTTAAAAGGCACAGTATCCACTTAAGTGTAGTCCATTCAAGACAAACTCTACTCTGTACATTTTCTTTTCTTTTAACTACATTAAAAGTGATAAAGGTTTATAGGGTCATTACTGTACTGTCATTTGTACCGGGTACAGTGAAATTCCAACTTGCATGTGCTTATCAGCATACAACACTTCGCTAATCTCCAGTATCATGATTTATTGAATATACCTTCCTTACCTTTCAAAATGTTTGTCTTCCTTAGAATTGTCTAATAACCAAACACACAGATGTGGTGTCACGTTTGGGAAATGTAGTGATTAGGTCTTCAATGAAGAAGTACCAATGAACTTTCCCTGGAAGTTACAAATTTCTGTTAGCATTGTTTGTTTGTAATTCACTAGTTATACATTGTCAGCTAATCAGGTGAATGCTGATGGCAAACTTAGCTATATATAGGCTACTGTAAAAACGTATACAGTGAAATATCACAACATTCTGGACTGTGTTAAACTGCACTGGTACAGTGAGTCCCACCGAATGGTGTTTTTGTGCAGCCTCATGTAAAGTTATTGAAGCAGCCTCAAACCTTGTGTGAATGCATGAAATCACATTGTGAATAGTGAATTCCTTCCTGTTATCTTCTGTTAGTGCAAAAAAGTTGTTAAGTGTTACTGTGTACCTGAGCTCGTAACACCCACCTTTACCAGTAATAGTGTGGGAAATATAAGGTAATACAATTCCAAGCTCTTAAAGATTCAGTTAATTTCAAACTTAAGCCTGTGTCGGTATTGCTGCTTTACAGATATGCCACTCTGGGTTTGAATGTTATGCCTGGTTACTCTGTGTGTGGAGTCTGTATGTTCTTCCTTGTATGACAGTTCTAAATTGTTACTATGTCACTTTGTGTGTAACCATACAGCATCCTGTACTACACACTGTTGTGTTGCAGTCGGGTTGTTGTTGTTCATGTTGTTTAGGTGTAGTTTCACCTTATTAATCCCAAAACAATTCAGGGTTGTTGGTTGGGTTGGAGCCTTTCCTTGCAACTCTGGGTTCAAGGCAGAAAACATCCCTGAACAGGGCACCAGTCCATCACAGGGTTCACCCAGGTACACACTCATACAGAGCTAATTTACAGTTGTCAATTAAAATTTGAACTGCACACATGCAACAACTGAGTATGGGATTTAAGCTGATGATTTTGAATCAATGAGGTACCAGCATACCCCTCTGTACCGTATTAACATTTCAACACTCATGATTAATTTAGGTTAGATTAGATTACATATACTTCATTTGTCTCTAAGGGGAAATAAAAAGCTCAAGAGAACTAAAATAATAATAATAATAATAATAATAATAATAATAATAGTAATAATAATAAAAACAAGCAACAATCCCCCAAACACACATAAGAACTTCTGGCTTCAATAATGAAGAGATGCTGCTGTCGATAGCAGGTGGCATTAAGATTATAAGATCTGTCCAAATATAGCGGCAGGTCCAGCTTACGGTGTCCATGTAAGGTACATGCCATTAGATCCAAGGCTTCCTGGATGAAGACACCAGCGTTCAAAATGACTCATCTTACGGGAAGTGATAATGATAAACCCTTACTTATTAAAATGTTCAGTCTATGACATGCTTTATAATAGAGTGTACTAGTTTCAGAGGAATAGACATAGATTGAATTGGTTATGGTCCTTGTGCTCCTTGTTATATAATGTGTCTGCATTTTAATTAACAATAATACCAGATCTTTGTGTGCCATGTGAATAAAACTGAAGAACTGAAATCGTATTAGAAACAAATTCAAATAAACATTGCATATCTGTCTGTATTCCATAAAATGCTAAAAAGAATTTTCTTTGAATAGTCTAAATGAACAGTACACAGAAACACAGTGATTGATGGTGCTGCTTCAAAGTTTGCTGTCCTGGGTTTGAATCTGGTTCTCACAGTGCTCTGGTTTTACTCTCTCCTGTAAAAGACGTACATGATGGTGATTATAAGTGCTATGCATGGATGTGTGCATAAATGGGCCCTGTGACAGACTGCTGTTCCATCCAAGGTTCATTGCTGCCTTACACTCGGTACTGGCAAGACAGCCTGTAGTCCCTGTTAATCCTGAATTGGATTAGGTGGGTTGGAGATTGTATACAGCATATGTAATGGCCATGGCATAGAAGGGATGTTAATTACATTTATGAATCTGGTGACTCAGTGGTAACACTATTTCTTTCTTCCTGTTACTAGTTTTTAGATTTATGTTTTGTTTTTCTCTACAGACAGGGACTGGTCTGGGTTTTGATATGGCAAGTTTAATAAACAACCCTGCCTTCATAAGTATGGTAAGTATCTGTTTCATAAACAGAAAAATTACATAAGTAAGATAAAGGGCTCACAAATTATCACTGAGTACTGCCCTCCCAGAAAGAAAAACACCTGTATTATTTCACATATGTCATTTATATTTTGTATCTAAAATTATCAATCACTTAATATAAAACAATTTGTAAATGTATGTCATTTTGTACTATATGAATTAATTAAAAAAGGTTTTCCATGCTAAATGAGAAATTCAGATATTTTTAAAGGTAAACATGTGGTATAGTTTATTACCATATAGTATTATTTTCAGTAGAGAGCAAAGGCAGTGCAGATATTCTTAACTGTGATACAGATTATCCTGTTTTTTGATTACCACTGAAATTGTAAAAAAAAAAATCTGTATTTCAGTTACTGCATTTGGAATAGCATGTTTCATATACTTCTTAAAAAAATACTTTTGTATTTTAGAAGTATTGTTCAACTCAAATGGCATTAGATGAAAAATAAATTATATTTATGTTAAGAATTTGCAAAGCTTGTATAAAGTTGTCTGTAGTTGTTTTGTTTATTAAACAAAATCTCAGATAAAATTTATTTATGAAGTGAAGGAGAGAAAAATGCTCTTTGATCCCTATATCAATGGTATCAAACAAGCAACTGAAGAAGTTCACTTAAGCATTTCCTTTCTGCTCAGAGGCGTCTGCATTGTAGTCTCACCTCCAGTTTTTTTCTGTGTCATATGCGTTGATCTTGGAATTTGTCCAAAGTGTTCCCTTTTGAGGACCCTTTTCTGTTGTAACCTCTTAGACTCTCTGCCTATATTTTTGGGTCAAGCTTGGTTTAAATGATTGCAGATATTATTTGGCAGTACAAAACTCACATTCTGGTATCTCCTCAGCAAAATTAGAGGAAGTAGCTAGTTAATTTAACACTTGTAATAGAAAATACAACATAGTAATAAAATTAAAACACACATTAAAGCGCTCTCAATTGTGAAAAATTGATCCTTTTCTGTAATATATGCTAGTTTCATTTTTTATTTTTATTAATTTTAATTAAAAGCCAGTAAAAATCCATACAATCAAATAAAACATAACAAAACCAAAATTCAACCCCCACCCAAAAGAAGGAAAGAGAATTGAGCCAGCCAACAATGCAAATCCTTGAATCAGCAAGGAAGGAAAAATATCCTTTTCCCCAATACAGAAGATTATTCTAAAATATTATTGATTAAATCCTGCCATATTTAAAAAAAATAATGTGTAGATCCTCTAAGTGAGAATTAGATTTTTTCCAATTTGAGATAGTATAGGACACCAGTTACCCACTGACTTAAAGCTGGTATGTTGGGGTTCTTCCAGTTGAGCAAGGTAAGCCTACCTGCTAGTAATGAGGTTAGGCAAGTATGATTTGTTTTTTCTTCTCCACTTTAAGCCCATTTGGGAGTACATCAAACACAACTGTTAATGGGTGAGGAGTGATTGAGACACTAAGGCTATCTGGTAGGTATTCAAAGATTTTTGTCCAAAACGATGTTAATATGATGCACACCCAAAACGTGGCCCAGTGAGGCTGGAGCTAGATTGCACACAATTGGAATCTTGCTCTGGAAACATTTTGGATAGTTTTAATCAAGATAAATGCACTCGATAGATAATTTTAAGTTGAATAATTCAGCACTTTGTGCATATGGACCCAGAACATATTCTGTGCTTGGCTGCCTTCCACTCTGTGTTATTGTGATATTTCCCTCTACTTACCCTTTACCAATTTTCTTCATGGATAAGTGAACTTATCAGATTTTTACCTGGTTGGTCTAATGTCGCACCTTAAGATTAACACAGAGGTCAGATCAGGTCAGGGAGCATGTACTGGTACAGTGTGTTGCCGCACCCAACACACGATGAACCAGCTTGGGATCCTGGTTGGCAACCCCCCAGGCAGACATGCAGTCCAGTGCCACCCTCCGGAAATGACCCTCTAACTGCCACAACCAATGAGGATCCTGCGAGCTAGATCACCCTTGCCACACATACACATACACACATACATAGTTATACTCGTACTCACAGACCCTAACCATAGAAGTACCATATGAAAGATGTATACACATGCACGTTACTCCCTAGCACTTTACCCAACACAAGTACCGAATGAATAACACATGTATAGTCCGCTTTTCCTAGTACTCCAAGAGACTTACTTATCATAGGAACGAACAACATGCTATGTCTTAGATGTATCTCAGACCTAAATATTACCTTTGGTCTCCAAGAATATATTCAGACATACAAAGGTTCAACATCCCTGGATCTAGGCCATTTATCAACTAGTGAATGTTTTACTTTAACGCATTGTTCATTATTGGATAGAGATGTACATCTTCAGCTTGATAACTGACGCAGATCAGATCATATGGCACTTCCTACTGCTCCAGGTGCTCTAAAAAATGACCTTATTACCTCAGTCACTCTAGATATGAAGACAAAATATAGAAAAGTAAAAACAATGTAGTGTTTATTAAAGAGCAATAACACCAGTAGTGAAAAATAATAAAAGAAAACGTGGATAGCAAAGTCTGGATATACTGTATATATATATATATATATATATATATATATTGTAAAGGACCGAGAGAGACAGTAGCAAGGGTTGGGGTTTTCCGCCCCGTATATTGTACAGAAAACAAAAACAGGTCAAAATCATAAACTAAACAGTTCATATATGCGCGACTCCTGGCGCCGCGCCATTTTATTGGGGAGGAGCCGAAGTGGAGGAATGTCGGGAAGGACCGCAAGGGAGGATGGGAAGGATGACGCCAGGGCAAGATGGCGGAGGAAGGGCGGAAGTATCGCACTGCGGTCATCCATGCCTATGGTGCAGGACGGTCTTTTTTCCTATGAGGAAGCAGAGGGAGAAAGTTAATACCCCACCATTCCCTGGCGGCAGTGGTTTCCCAGGTGCTGTCGAATCAATCCGCTGCCTCCTACTCAGCGTGCGTGACACGATCCCCCTTAGCCCAGGACCGCCAGGTCGGGCGGACCTAACCGAGAGGTCGTGAATACGAGAGAGGGCATCGGCATTGGCCTGAAGGGTGCCCGCCGATAAGTGACAGTGAACTTATACGGCTGTAAGTCCAGGAACCACCTGGTGACCCGCGGATTCACTCTTTGTGCAGGGACATCCACTGAAGTGCAGCGTGATCAGTCACCAGAGCGAACTCGCACCCAGCAGGTAGTACGGAGGTGGGTCACTGCCCACTTAATGGCCAAGGCCTCCCTCTCCACTGCCGCGTGCGGGTCTCCCGGTCCATCAGTTTCCGCTAAGGTACATCACAGGGTGCTCGACACCATCGACGCTTTGGCTCAGCACGGCACCCAGGCCTGTGTCCGCGCCGGTCTGGAGAATAAACGGGAGCCCAAAATCGGGCGTCCGTAACACAGGTGCCGACGTTAGGGCCTTCTTTAGGTCACTGAACGCTGTTCTGCTTTGTCGGTCCACACCACGATAGGGGCGCCCTTTTGTCAGGTCAGTCAAGGGTGCTGCTCTTCGAGAAACGGGAACAAACCGGCGGTAGTAACCCGCAAGCCCCAAGAAAGCCTGCACCTGTTTCTTGGTACTGGACGGGCCATTCTAAGATGTCTTTCACTTTGGAGCTCTGTGGCCGCACCTGTCCTTGTCCCACGAGGTAGCCTAAATATTTGGCCTCCTTTAATCCAAAAACACTTCCGGGGTTTATGCGGAGGCCGGCTTTAGCCAGTGTTCGGAGGACAGCTGCGACCTGCAGTAGATGCTCCTCCCAGGTGCCGGAATAGATGACAACGCCATCCAGGTAGGCGGCACTATAGGACTGGTGAGGCGCCAGCACTCTATCTACCAGACGCTGGAAGGTCGCCGGGCCCGTGCAGCCCAAATGGGAGGACCTTGTACTGCCAGTGCCCGCTAGGGGTGCTAAAGGCCGTTTTCTCCTTTGCGGATGCCGTTAAAGGAATTTGCCAATACCCTTTGTCATGTCAAGGGTAGTCAGATATCGAGCCGCACTCCAGCCGCCAAGGAGGTCGCCAATGCGGGCATGGGGTAGGCATCGAACTTGGAGATCTGATTCAGACGCCTAAAGTCATTACAGAACCTCCAGGAGCCGCCTGGCTTGGAGACGAGGACAATAGGGCTGGACCAGGGACTATGGCTCTCTTCAATTATGTCCATGTCCAACATACGCTTCACCTCCAGTTCGACCTCTGCGCGCTTTGCCTCCGGAGTCGGTAGGGCCTCCCGGACGATTACCCGGGCTCCGTGACTATATCGCGGCTCAATCAGCGCGTCCGCCGGGTGACTCGCCACTACCTCGGGATGGCTCGGAGTGTTTGGGCTAACTCCTGCCGCTGCTTGGGGTCAGCTCTTCACCGAGGTTAAGGGCAGTTGTGCTTGCGAAAGGGAGAGTGACCTACGGGGCTGGGAGCTCCTCTCTATCTCCAGGGCTTTAACAGGTTGACATGATAGATCCTCTCACTCGGTCGACGTTGGGCTGTTTTACCAAATAGTCGACGCAGTCCTTTCTCTCCTTAACCTCGTAAGGCCCTTGCCAGTGAGCGAGCAGCTTCGAAAGTGGGAGGTCGGACGAGCACCATAACTCGGTCCCGGGCGGAACTCCCTGAGGACGGAGTTGCGGTTGTAACACCGGCCTGCGCTGCTTGCGCACGAGTCACGTGCTCTTTTAGGAGGGGCCTGATCTTTGTGAGTCGGTCGCGCAGTTGCGCACGCTCAAAATATTAGAGGAGGGAAGAGCCTCGCCTCCCAGCCTTCTTTAGGATGTCGAGGATTCCCCGGGTTGTCGCCCGTATAGTAATTCAAAGGGGAGAAGCCCGTAGAGGCCTGGGGTACCTCCCGGTAGGCAAAAGCACGGCGGGAGGAGCTGGTCCCAGTTCCTGCCGTCCGCTGACTACCTTGCGGAGCATCTGCTTAAGCGCCTGATTAAATCGCTCGACCAACCCGTCCAGTTTGCGGGTGATAGACTGACGCTTTCAGGTGCTTTATCTGCAGTAATTTGGCCACCTCCTTGAACGTATCCGAAGTGAAGGGCGCACCCTGGTCCGTGAGGACCTCCTTGGGTATGCCCACGCGAAAACAAGTTAACCAGTTCCCGTGCGATGCTTTTAGTATTAGCGGGCGCAGGGGAACCGCCTCTGGGTACCGGGTGGCATAGTCCACCATGACTAGGATATACTTGTGGCCACGGGTTGAGGGCTCCAGGGTCCCACCAAATCGACCCCTATCCTTTCAAAGGGGATGTCCACGAGGGGAATAGGGACTAGAGGAGCACGGTCCCTCCTAGGAATCTGGCGGGTCTGGCACTCGGACAGGATTGACAGAACCGCCGGACCTCCTCATTGATCCCAGGCCAGTAAAAGCGGGCTTAATCCTCTCCAGTGTTTTTCGCCCCGAGGTGGGCCTAGGAGGTGAGCATGTGCCAACTCGCATATCTCCCGCCGGAAGGTACGCTGAATTAGCAACAACTTCCGCACCTCGCCCTCATGGGTAGCCACTTTCGGTACAACAGATCATTTTCAAGGACAAAGAAGGGTTCCCGGTGTGGATCCGTCCGCTGTCGAGCTGTTAGGCAGAACAATCGTTCCGGCAAAGCGCAGGGAGTCATCATTCCACTGCTCCCTCTTAAAGGAGGCGGCGTGGACCGAAATTGATGGTCCAGGCGCCGAGGGTCTTGGGGCCTGGGCCGGGGAGAGTTCCTGGCTAGTCCCTTCTCCGCGGAATCTTCGGGTCAAGGTCCGTAGCCACGAAAGGTCCCCGAGACACCAGCGCCCATAGGGCCTGCCCTTGTGCACGGCGTGGAGGCCGCGGGAGGGTGCCTTTTCCCCTCATGACAAGATCCAACGAGGCCCCGGAGCGCGGCGATGGCTTACCGCTGATTCTTTTAGACCAGTCTTGTCCCAGGATCACTGGGAAGGGGGTCAGGTAACACAGCGACCGTCATTTGGATTGGTTCCCCCTTCCAGGTAAGATAGCAGTGAGCGGAACGATATGACCTAGTCCCCCCATGTACACAGGTAACCAACAAATGTTGCTTTAACCACTGTTGCGGTAAGACAAACGGCGAGCAACAATGGTAATGTTGCTGCCGGAATCAAACAAAGCCACCACGGCGTGCCCATTTAGCAACACCACTCCCGTGATTCGACTCGCCAAGGGATGCGGCGGGTACAATACCTCTCCGCTGATGTCCAGCTGCAGTCCATAGGCTCCGGGCGATGTGATGGGGCAGTTTGGCAGCAGGTGGCGGTCTCGCCACACTTGAAACAGCGGCGGACCCGGCCTCTCTTTGGCTCTGGCTGGCGCTTCTGCAGCGCCGAGGGGCTCGGGTGGCCGCCCGTCCCTGCCGGTTCCCGCGAGCAGGCTTTTCTGACCCCCCAAGTCGGAGGACCGCCAACTGACGCTCCAGGACGCCGAGGAGGCCCGACATGTTTGATAGGCGTGCCTCCGGACCTGCTGGGCGAGGGAACTGGGCATTGCATTGACCAGGCCTTCACAGGCCACCCGCTCGACGACTTTCCGCCCGTCGGGCTCTCTGGCCGTAGCCAGCGCCCATCTTGCCCCAGAACTCGAACGCCTGGGCGCGAAGGGCTTTTCGGGTCAAAGACCCAGTTCCGCCATTCGCCGCCTGCTGGCCCGGCTAATGCCGTAGCGGGCCAATATTTCGGGCTTGAGGAGGTCGTAATTAGCGCCTCCTCCTCAGGGAGGTCATAATAGGCCGCAGCGCGGTCCTTTAGGTATGGCGCCAAGATGGGCGCCCACTGGACCGCTGCCACTGCTCCGGGTGGCCGCCCTCTCAAACATGCCCAGGTAGGCATCGACGCCCTCCTCGGCCCATCGGTACCATAGGAGGAGGCGGCTGCCTGGGCGGGTCTGGTCTCGCCCGTTGGGCTTCCACTAACCTGGCCTCGTGGCCTCCAGCTCCCGGTTGGTAGCGGCTTGCGCTTGCTGCAGGGCCTGGAGCTGGGCGCTCATTCCCTGCAGCACGGTGTTCAGGTCCTGTCCCTCCGTCATTCCGGGATCTCTTATCCTGCCGACTACGCCACTTGTAAAGGACCGAGAGACAGTAGCAAGGGTTGGGGTTTTCCGCCCCGTATATTGTACAGAAAACAAAAACAGGTCAAAATCATAAACAAACAGTTCATATGCGCGCGCCGACTCCTGGCGTCGCGCCATTTTATTGGGGAGGAGCCGGAAGTGGAGGAATGTCGGGAAGGACCGCAAGGGAGGATGGGAAGGATGACGTCAGGGCAAGATGGCGGAGGAAGGGCGGAAGTATCGCACTGCGGTCATCCATGCCTATGGTGCAGGACGGTCTTTTTTCCTATGAGGAAGCAGAGGGAGAAAGTTAATACCCCACCATTCCCTGGCGGCGAGTGGTTTCCCAGGTGCTGTCGAATCAATCCGCGGCCTCCTACTCGCGCGTGCGTGACAATATATATATATATATAATCTTACGAAAAAGTTAAAGATGTCAAAGATGAATGTCCCAGGGTAGTTGTTTATGTTGATGAAGATGTTTATGAGATGCTTTAGCTGATGATCAAATGACAGCAATCCCACATGGCTGGTGCCCTCTCCTGGCATTGCTCTATTTTCTTCTGATGTTGCTGTCAGACGAGGCATATTTATTGTAATATTTTCATGGGGATTTCGCAACACGTGATTGTTATATACTCTTATTGGCTGGTTATTAATATGAAGGATAAATTTGATCAAACTCTTTAATCTGTTTCAGTAGTCCATTTCCCAGTCAATAAACTTTTTGATGTTTTAAGAGCCTTCTTTTCCCAAGCTGTAAAATTAATTTAGTCCTGGCGCCCATCTCTTTACAGGTGATAAAATCATCAATACAGCTTGAGGCATCTCCTGAATTCCTGCTCAGTTCAAAGAGATGTTACAGTGATTGATACTGGTACAATTCAGGAAAACAGATGCTTTGTGGTTAAAAATGACCATGCAAGTGTCCTTTATTGAAGTTATTCTTGTTTTGTCTTGAGCAAAATATAATGAAATATAAATACATTTGCAGATCTTGCACACCATAACACACTCCTTTTCTGAACTGTTAAGTGAAAGATCTTTCCCCCATTGTACCCTAGGATCTTTGAAAGGAAGGGACTTTTAAAATGTTTTTATAAATTGTGGAGATGCTATCTAATCAATATTTCTTCTGAAATAGAAATAGGTGGAAGGTGAGGAAAAATGGGCAGGTTCAGTTTAGCAAAGTTTTTAGCTGAGAAGTAGTGGAAACTGTTGGTTTCTTCTCTTCTTGCATGTACAGGCTGCCCATTTTTGAGACAATTCTGTCAAAGTTTCAGGAAACATTGATGCACCTTTAAATTGAGAAGTAGACTACTACAAGATGGTGGGTCAATTGACGTGCCTGGCAGAAGCAAACGTGGCATCTTTGGGTGCCAGTTTTGGTGCCTAGGAAGGGTTTTTTTGGTGCCTAGGAAGGGTGTTTTTGCTTTTCTGTTTGTTTTGTTCTGTTTTCTTCCAGCAGAGTGCTTCTTGAATTCTACATTTTTATACTAAACCAAAAACCTATTTTAAATAAATAATATTGATTTCTGTAACTGTTCTATTTTTTATCTCTTATAAAAATTAGATCACAAAAAAGTTTTTTTCATAGTTGTGTTATTTCTGTTTTTTGTTTTCAGGCTGCAAGTGTAATGCAGAACCCTCAGGTGCAACAGCTGTAAGCTGAGTACATTTATTTTGTATGATATTAATGCCTGGCATGTCACTGCTATTCTCACAGGAATTATAGTTTATCTATTCTTTTTTAAACAGTTCTAATTATTTCATATATTTTCTGTCTCCTTGAAAACAGAATGTCAGGAATGATGTCTAATGCAGTTGGTGGTCCTGCAGCTGGTGTGGGTGGCCTCACAGATCTTTCAAGTCTTATTGAAGCGTAAGTGAAAATAATTGTCGATCCATTTTCTGAACTCACTCCAGTGATAGACAGTCTGAAGCTATCCTGGCAGTATCTGGAGAAAAACACAAATTGCTTCATTGTCACCTGTGCTCAGCTTAGTACCATTTTTTGTTCTTTACTTCCTACTCATATCTTGATTCTTAAATCACGTAATACTGGTAAAAAAAACAAAACATGGTTTTGCGTTCGGGTTGTCTCTGAAGTGACCTCTGGGACCATGTTTATAATAAAGGTCTGGGGCTACAGTCTGTAGTGTTCTTTGTAAAACTCCAAATATGTGGCACATTTGGATTTAGAATTTATAGTTAAACAGTTAGGTGCCACAAACTACTCATTACTTCATGTTTCTTCGTATTTTTAAATCAGAATAACAGTATGGTTCTTTTTAGATATTCCTGCAAAATGCAGCCTACTCTACAGCAATTGCCTTATTCTGTTGTGGTCACTGGCCTTCATTTTAACTGAGTTAAAATAAGACCTTAATTGAGACCTCCTTTGTCAAATGTTTGCTATTTCAGCACCCAGGGACAATATCTTATTCAAAATAGGGTTGTTTTTAAAATAAACTTATCAACATTCTGAGTGCTTCTTCATCAGAATCTGCTCTACCAACCTATTATTTTAACTTGACAATCAAGTATTTCCCAAAAATTCAGAGAGATGATTATATTTGCTGCCTGGCACTTGATGGTAATGTTTGCTGCATGACTAGGAGTTTGTAAGTATTTCCAGCGAAGACGTGGCAAACCTTAACTTATTTAGGAAACCACTTTGTAGTGTAGGAGGTGGGAAAATGAGATTGTGTTGTGAACAATTAATTAGCTGTTTTTCGTAGGTGGCACACAGTGTCTGGAAATTGTTCTTTTTTATATGCACAGGTACTAGCCCACAAAAAAGACACACCTCAGAATGGGAAAAAGGTGAACAAAATAGCCCTTAGCTTGATTTTTAATGTTGCTTAAACTTGGAAAAAATGGATGTTAAGGCATTGATAACTGATTCTGTAATGGTAGTGCTAAAAGATGGGCTAAGTGAGAGAGAGTTCAGCTGATGTCACAAGAATTCACTGCACATGCAGTACTTACTGTAGATCCAGTCTTTGCATGAAAGGGCATTGGAGTTCTGCTATTCATTCCTGCTGTAAAATAACTGTTTCTGAGGGTCTTTGTAATCTAGATATCATAGTTTTGCTACTAGCCACCAGCAGTTACCACAGTGCTAAAGCCAAGACTTGGGCGGGTTGTGGTATGATTCGACAATAAATGACATTATTTTTACTGTAAACTATAAACAAACAATCTCCATCTTCATTAATGCCTGCTTCTTAAGTTACTGAGATCAGTTATATATGTGTTTCAGTGATGGAGAAATTCATTTATTGTTTCCCTGTTCCAATCAAAAGTTGGATTTGTGCTAAGATGGGTTAATACAGCATCTTGTTAAGTAGTTTAGAAGAAGCAGATAAATTAAGTTTTGAAAAACATTGGGCAGAGAGACTTCTCCTGGGACAATAGGATACAGCAGTTACAGAGCAAGATCCACAGTGATGAAGAAATATCAGAGATTATATGGTTGGAAGAGGTGGGCAGTGTAAACCAATAGAGAAAGTTTAAAATTCTTGCAGAAATCCAACAAATTAATTAGAGAAGACCAATCAATGGGAACGCAGTAGTCACCATTGATAAGAACATTATTTGTGATTTGTAATGCAGTTGCCAAAAGTGTGAATGAAATAATGATAGGAGAATAAAAAGTCAGTTGTGTTGTAAAGATTTAAAAAGGTGGGAGAGAAGTACTGTATTTATGAGATAATTTAACAAAAGCCTTTACTTGGCTAATAAAATGATACATAAAGAAACCATAGCCTTAACTTATTCAAGGTGAAACAATTTATACATGTGCATTTTTATTATTTATACCTCTTTTATAGATAGTCATTTTGTCTAATATTTTTGAAATGTGTGATGAAATTTAGTTTTTATGACAGTTTTGTGTAAGAATAATAGTATAAAATACACATTTTTTTTACTGTCTGGTCTCTTGCAGTGGTCAGCAGTTTGCCCAACAGATTCAGCAACAGAATCCAGAACTGATAGAACAACTTAGGAATCATATCAGGAGCAGGTCTTTCAGTAACAGTGCCGAAGAGCACTCATGATTTACCCAGTAAGTTCTTGATTATGTAATTATGCAAAACATTATGAATTCACTGAGTGTTTACAAAACAATTAACTGTAGCCATTTAGAATGTTATATTCACTCACTTAGTTCTGAAGGTAGATGGTCTATCAAAGATAGAGATGGAGCTTTATATAGGTAATAATACCAGTGGATATACCTTTTTATAAAATTAACACTTTTTACATGTAAACTCAATTTAAAAAAACAATGGCAGTACTACCTGGCAGTTTCTGTATCACATCTTTCCCAGAAACCTCTTTACTCTCTGTTCTGTCAAAAAATAAGGACAGAATAACAAGGTCTTTCAGTTTTAAATTGTAAAGGACAGATTCAAATATTGAAGCTATATAATACAGAACTTCAGGAATCTATGCAAACCTTAATTAACTGTAAGAGTTCTTTGACAAACAGGCATATTTATTGTTGTACTTCACAACAGAGAACAGGCAAATCATGGAACCCTAGGGTGCCATTGCAAACCTCCCTGCTGTTACAAGCCACAAAGAATGCTACCTAAACACCAAATACACCCTCGCCTTGTACGCTCTCGCAAGTACGTACATTTTCATTATGAGCCATACTGTCATGCACCTGCTGATGTGTGATCAAATATTCACATTCTTCTTCAGCATGTGTATCCTAAAGTGCTCATTGTCCATACACAATTCTTTGGCTCATCCATCCATTTGTTGATATCCACTTAAGGGTCCTTCTCACACATTCTGTTCCTCGCATTCACCTCCTACTGACAGAAATACCAGATTGTCAGACTATTATGTGATTGTGGCACTACTACTTAAAGCATCTGCACCTCTAAATGGTACTTCCCAGAAAGTTATGGGACAGATTGGATGCATCTAGAGGGTTCACTATCTATCAGGTAGCTGGCTCCACTGTGTCTGGAAGTACTTCAGTGCCTTGACTGCAAGAAGCTGACTTCACCTATTTATAAGTGCATATATTATGTTATATTATCTATCTGTAAGTGTTGCAGGTGCTTAATCAAATATATTAATCAGATGCAACAGCCTATTATAATTATGCAGTCAATACCAGTGTGATGCTCTAGGTCAGCTTCCCATTCCCAGTTGTTCTAGGGAGCCACTTGAACCGGCTGCATACTGCTACATACCTGAGGGATGAGCCTAACAGATGAAGCCATATACAGCTAGACAAGGGGTAGGTGCATAAAGGTGCTAAAGTGCTTTTACTGAAATAATTTAAAACAAATCAGTATCTAAAAGTGAAAATCTTCAATAAATAAATAAATGATCCATAAAAACAAGGTGAAAGTGAGGGTTAAAACCCTGTAAATATCCATTTACACCAGAGGTTAAAACCGGAGACAGTCCACTATTCCTTAAAACGTGCATGTCCCAATGCTGCCTTCTAAAAGTTGACGTCTTCTCAACCAACCCCGCATGGGATCTAACAACTGAAGAGACACCCAAACAACAGGTGCAGTCAACCATCCTATCTAGAGTCTGTTCCCTGCCGCCTTCCATCGGCTTGTGCAGGGTGCCCAGTCAAGCCACTTCTCCCGCTGCTCATATTCAGCCCTTGCGGGAGACACCGTCAATCGGGCCACTTCTGCTCCCTGGCATTCTTTCCACAGGATCTCCCTTCCTTGAGCCTTCTCACCCTGAGGCTCCACCCCGGACCACCTGCCTCCATTCTATCCTACACGAGCTCTCCATCTCCTCTCTGTCTCTTGTTTCCACATTTTTTCTTTCCATTCCTTTTAACCTCCGTCCTTTCTTTCTTCACTCACTCAATCGCTAGCTGGTTACTCTGTTTTCTTATTCTTATTCTTTATTTCTTATTGTCCCTTTCTTCTGTTTCTACTGAGCTTGTTCGTTGTTTTCCTCCCCTTTTCTCGTGCTGGCTCTTCCTTATATCCCTCTGTGGGTTCAGCATCTCAATTGTGCACTGCAGGAAGCCGATGAAGCAACTGAGACAGACGTCACCCTTGTGTGTAGGTGTGTCTCTCCCCAATTGCTCCACCAACTCCCTGAGCATGCACACCCATGGAGATCAAGCCAGCAAATTATTTATTTATTTATTTAAAAATCGGCTGCCTTTTTCTTAACCATGACCTGCTTGCTATACCACAAACAAAAGTAAGCATCAACAGTACAGATGAAACATGCGCATATAGTGTAAGTAATGCAAACACTGTGGTACACATGCAGCAAGGCAGAGAAAGACAAAAATGATAACTGACCTTGTGTGGAGCTTCCTCAGTAGGTCCTGTTTAGGATTGTCTGTGCTCACAATTGTCTGTGTCATCCACAATGGGCAAACCTGGCATGTGTGAATTAATCTGACATTGTTTGGCACCTTCTTTGCATCCAATACTAGCACAAGCCTTGTTTCTACAATTAACTACATTCTGTTGCTATGAATGTGTTTTCCACTTGGGGTCATGCATATTCTAATATCTGTTCTGTAATTTTTGGAAAAATTATGGTCTCTGCTGTGCAGTTATGAATGATTTATATATTAATGACTTTGATTGTATGCACAAGCTACCTCTGTCTAATGGAATGTTGAGTTACTGCTGAATAACCAGCCTGGTCATGAAACTTAATCATAGTTCCTAGAAGTGTGCCTATCAAAAAAAATCTTGTTACAAGAAAAAAAATCATTAAAGAACAGGCATATCAGTTTGATAGAAGTCTGACCTAGACTGTCTTATAGGTTAAGTTGGTCCTTCCTTACTTTTAGTTAAAAATCTACAGGCTATCTGCCATCTTGTAGATCTTCAAACACTATTCTTTGTCCTCTTTGTGACATTTAATCAAAATCCTGTTCCACAATTTGATTATACTCAATACAATTAAATTACTTGCTTTTTTTGTCAATGACTCTGTTGTCGATCAAGAAAATGCATTATTAACTACCAAATTAATTACTTTTATTTTTCCCTAAGTGGTTTAATGTAATATTACCATTCCATACTCCATTATTTGTTTTCATTAAACCAAAAATCTCTTTTTCATTTTATTTGAAATATCCGGATATTCAAGCAAGTAAGAATTTTATTGTACTGTGTACACATGACAATAAACTTGACTTGAGATTCATCATTAATTTCTTATGTACTATACTATTCTTATCTGACTCCATTTCAGGTGTAAATGGCAGATGCATCACCTAATAATTTTTACTTTTAAGACTCAGTTCAGAGCTGAAGTGACCTCTTTTTGTATCTGATCACTGTCCATTTTGTGATAAGCCTGTAGAACTATAAAAAATTACATACATTATTCAAACATAATCTGAAAAACGTATACTTATTTTCTTCAGTAGTTTTTACAATTTTAAAGAATATCTAGCCAAAGTTATTTAAGATTTTTTTTTCTCTAGAATTGCAAATTCTACCTGACCTGATTGGGCAGAGGGCGGCATGGTGATGCAGTGGGTAGCGCTGCTGCCTCGCAGTTAGGAGACCCGGGTTTGCTTCCTGGGTCCACCCTGCGTGGAGTTTGCATGTTCTCCCCGTGTCTGCGTGGGTTTCCTCCCACAGTCCAAAGACATGCAGGTTAGGTACATTGGCGATCCCAAGTTGTCCCTAGTGTGTGCTTGGTATGTGTGTGTGTGTGAGCCCTGCGGTGGGCTGGTGCCCCGCCTGGGGTTTGTTTCCTGCCTTGCGCCCTGTGTTGGCTGGGATTGGCTCCAGCAGACCCCCGTGACCCTGTAGTTAGGATGTTTTGGGTCGGATAATGGATGATTGTGCAGAGAATTTTAGGATTTCACTTTCTTAAACCTCTAAACTCTTCTGCTTGAACTTAAAATTGAACAACACTTTTGTAGACAGGTTCTTCTGGTCTAAACTTCATATATGTCCTTTTCTTTTAAATGTCTACAATCAGTGTTGTATTACTTTGGACACTACTGTAATATAATACAAGATTTTCTAGATCACAATCTGGTATTTGCACATTACTTCCAAAAAAAGTGTATTTGTATTATGCCTGCATAGCTACAACTGTTGTCAGTAAAAGGGGCTGATTGCAGCTTGCTAATATAAAACCATGTAATAATAATAACTAAAATCTGGAGTATGGAATTGAGGGAAGGGTTGTTGTGGTGCATGAACGGTAAATTGAACTTTATGGAAATGCAAATGTGTTGTTTATTGGTCTCACAAATTAACATAACAAAAAGGAAAGTGTATAATTCATGCTCAGAGTTTCTTCTTATCTTTTGCACACAATGGTGTTATATGAATTTTGCACAGGAAAGGAAAAAGTGAAACAACTTATGGTTGACCCATAATAAAAAATAATGCAAACAAGGCATCTGTCCCAGATGGAATTTCAAGGAGTGTTTTAAAAACCTGTAAAAACCAATTAGCCTGACATCTTTAGTGGCATCTTTAATACTTCACTGAGAGAATATTTATTACCTTTTCCACTTCAAAAGGATAATTTTTCCTTTGCCTAAGAAAACATAGTAATCTAAGTGACTATAGACCAGTGGCCCTCATTCCAATTGTGATCAAGTGCTTTGAGGGACTCGAACACATTAAACAGAATATTCCAGATAGCTGTGATTACCTGCATATCAATTACAACTGGTCCACAGAGGATGCCATATCCTTTTTCATAATCCCCTGGCACATCTATATAATGCAAACAGTTGTGCCAAGGTCCTGCTTATAGATTAAAGTGTAGCTTTTGACACAGTTGAAACAGCAGAGCTAATGACATTACTATCATAAGCCTGATCACCAATACTGATGGAGATGAAGTGAGTGCAACACTTTTTCTCTCATGTCAAAAAGGCTCACCAGAACCTCCATTTCTTCAGACATTTGAGGCCAGCTTGCACTTCTCCATCTGTTCTCACAATTGTCTACTGATGCACAGTAGAGTCCATCCACACTGGCATGGCATCTGCTTGAATCACTAACGTAAAACTCTACAGAGTTCTTTTCTTACTCCTCCCTTCTGGAAAATTGTACAGGGCCATTGGCATTCACACCAGTAGATTCAACGATTGTTTCTATCCATAAATCGTAAGGTTGCCATATGGTCAATCATAAGAATTTAAATACTGTAAAATGACAGTGTGTATAAATATATAACTTAGAAATTCATAATGTATATAATTGTATATATGTGTTGCATGCTAAATGTACTTTCTGTTTATTTGTATCATGTTTTTATCATCTGTCTTGAAGACACATGCAAGCATGAATTTATTGTACTTCAGTGTTTGCAAATTATAATAAACTTGAATATAAATGAAAGGAGGAAAATACAAGAGTTCAGTTCACTGTTTTTCCACTAGATGTCAGTAACAAGCATTTCTGTATATTTGCTCATTCAAGTCTGTCTATTTATTTATTTCCTGGTTGAGGAAATTTTTTTCCCGTTACATGTTTGACTGTTAAAGTGAAAAATACTGTACTTGTAGTTAGTTAAGTGACTGATATTGAGAAAAAATATTTAGTTTTCTCTAAATAGTACCAATTTTTATGGTTATTTTATGATCACTTCTTGAAGTTTTTACACTACCATTTTTTTCAATCAGCCTTTTTGATAATGTTTTCTTGTTGTTATTAAATAAATTTTTATGATGTGAAATGTTTTTTTCAGTCTCACATTACTGTAATTTTATTTCCCTTTCTTTTGTTAAATATTTTTGTTTAGATCTGAATCCAGCATTTTTCACCCTCTTAATGACCTGGGGCCTCATGTATAAACGGTGCGTACGCACAGAAATGTTGCGTAAGAACTTTTTCACGTTCAAATCGCGATGTATAAAACCTACACTTGGCGTAAAGCCACGCACTTTTCCACGGTACCTCATGCCTTGTCGTACGCAAGTTCTCCGCTCGGTTTTGCAAACTGGCGGCACCCAGCGTCAAAGCAATGGTACTGTTCTTGTGTGATTACTCATTATTTTCATGACGCGGCTTTATAAATACACAGAAACTAACCGCATATTGTTTATTAGTGTAATGCATCTGATTGTAATTAACTCGTAACAATATAATGGTCCAGGGAACAGCCATAGTATTCCAAATACCATAACTGCTTTAGCGTTGTTACTCTCACTTCTTTTTCTTCTTCTTCTTCTTCTTCTTTCAGCTCCTCCCGTTAGGAGTTGCCACAGCAGATCAGCTTTTTCCATATTACTCTCACTGCACGACTCGGAGTATTTATATCACTGTCTGAGTGTGAATCACAGCAGCAGCTGATCGCAAAGAGAATTATCAGTATACAGTATAAAGCACACGCTGTCTCAGCCATGGCAAAATGTTTCAAAGCCTTTCCTGTATGGACCTCGCGGTTCAGAAACAGTTTAATCCCAAGAACTTTAAATGCACTCAATCAATTGCTCCTTGTAGAACGGTTTATACTTATAAGTACAATCACCCCACTGTAAACTTGCACTACAGTTATAATATCTCACAACCTAGGCCACTTTATAAAGCGCGTATTTACATATGATGACGATATCATTTTTAAGGTGAAATGCAGCAAAATATGTTTGTTAAATTATACACATAAAACTTTAACTTCATTTAAATTTATCTATATTCTTCACTGGGAGTGTCGTGAAGGATAGAATAATTAAACATGTACTACGAAGATATTTCAATGTTCTTTAAACGTTTTGAAGAATCGGCGCTAAGCTTACAGATGGCTTAACGCCTATTACAGAGCTGATTGTATGGCGTCGGTTACTTGGGGAAAGAAAAGCAAGGACTCTTGGGGCGGCCACGCCAATATATATTGAATATAAAACAGAAAGAGAAAATAACAACACAGCTAAAAACGCAGCGGCAATTTCGACAAAAGATAAATGCTTGTCATGAGCACGAGGCTCATGAAACACATGTTTAATAATGTGCTTTAGCTCCTATCATCATGAAAGTGACATCACGTATACATCTCAGTATTTTAGTTATTCAGAGAGCTGTAATATCACAAATGTAATGGACTCTGTGTCCAGTTGGAGGAAGAGAGCCAGTTTAAGAAGCAAGTAGTGATTCACACACATAGATCACATACGAGTAGAAGATCAAATACAAAACAAAGCATTTAGCGTGCTACTTTAATTACAATGTAATTTTGAGAAACTGGTTAATTAAACAATTTTAAGATGAAGTTTATAATGTTCTACTAAATGACAAAATAAACTACGTGATTAAAGTGGAAAATTCGAGATTAAAGTTGACATTTCGTGCTTTTTCCCCACCGTGTGCCTTTTTTCTCTGTACCCTAATAAACTTTCATATGACACTCAGACAGTGGGCTTACAACTCTTCTTTTCACGGCAACTTTGATATGTGACTTCTTTTTTATTTCCGGCACTGTGCGATTTTGTGAATGTGAGCTTTCAAGTTTCTCCAACACGCTATGTCACTCGATCAGCTTGATTTTGTTGATTATACCACGGTTTAAATCAACAAATAGTATGTTTTTCCTTTGCCTCCACTTGGTATTCGCTGAAATTCTTATATTTTCCCTGTGCTTTTCCCATTGTCTTTTCACAGAAGGCTGCGCTTAAGGGCGATTTATATTGATTTGCATATTCAAATAGGCGTAATTCTGGGAGGATTTGGGGCGTTACATAATGCGCGTGCACGAGCGTCAGTTTTCACGCTGATCGGGATTTATGTAACGGAAGGACGTGGAAGTTGGAGTACGCACAGATTCCTGCATCTGGATTTTTCTGTGCGTAAGCACATTTCGGCTTTTGTGCTTACGCCATGTTATAGTGCGAGTTCTACGCACGGCGTTATACATGAGGCCCCTGGTGGTTGGCACATTCAAAGAGTGCTTAGCACTGCTGCCTCAGAGATCCAATTTCCTGTGTTTAAATTCTTTGCCTGGCCATTGTTAGTACAGAATCTGTATATTCTTCCTGTGCCTGCTTGGATTTTCATCAAACATCTCCAATTGTAGAAGTTAACTGGTGATTTAAAATTGTTCCAGTGTGAAGGTGGTTGTGTGCCTGAGTGAGCTCTTTGGTAGACTGGCACCATATCCGGGGTTGTTCCTGCCCTGCACCAAATGCTATTGAAAGGGGCTTTAGACCCTGTGACCATGGACTAGATTCAGAGGGTTTGACCATGTAATGTGTACTTAGCTATGCTCACGTTTTCCTGTACTTGTGTTTCAGTCATATGCACAATTGTCTACATCATTTCAAGACATTTTCAAACACTTTCAGCCACTGACTTGTCAGGTGTACGTTTTTGCTGATACTGAAGTTAAGATTGCACACTTTCAGTAGGTCTGTTATTATGGATAAGTAAGGGAAAGCCTTTAAAGTACAGTATATATTTATTAGTTCTTCATGGTTAATATTTCCAACACTTCTCTTTGGAATTGGATGTTAACTTGGTTTTAACCTTCAGATCCACCCTATATGGGTTTGAGTCTTGAGTCCAGTCATAGTTCATCAGGGGTTCTCACATTCACTTTGTTCTTGCATTATTCTTTCTCCCACATCAACCAAGGTGTGTGGGTTGAAATAACAGATAATCAAAATTGTACAGTGTGATTGTGGGCATGTAAATGGATAAGCCCTGTGATGGATTGACTCCCGATCCAGTGCTGGTTTCTGCCTTACATCCAGTACTTCTGGGATAAACTCTAGCACCATCATGTCCCTGAATTGGATTGAGAGGGTTAGAGAATGTGAAGTTACCTTGCATCCATATGGGCATAGTTTGAGATAAAGAGTATGTGTATTAAGTCAGATGAATGAAAAAACCCACAAGGATAAGACATAATGTTCTGAGAAGATAGATACCCCAAAACTGGTTTCATTCATCTAATGTTAGATGATGGCGTTTCACTCCATTTTGTCATGTCTTTGGCCCAGAATATTTGGTGCATGATGATTTAATGCATTTTATTGCCACAGTAATAGTAGTTAATTTTTTTCTGACACCAATGTAACATTATAGTGTTATTTTTATATATTATTTAAATACATAGTGTTATTGAACAGAACTCACAATAAAAATTTTTATACTTTAAAAAAAGCTGTTTGAGTTACTTATTAGATGGCACGTGCAACAGAAAATTCTTTGGGCACACAAACTTTGCAATGATTGAGTCTAGCAAGTTAGATCTTGCACAAATGGTTGCAAATCCATTTTAACTTTATAGTGGTGAGATACAAATATTCCCTTTGATCTGGTTCTACATATGTAAATTATTTTGTGAAAAACAAAGATGGTTAATAGATAGTTCATAGGTGGTGTCCCTCTGTTGATTGGCTTCTATGAGTTAACTCTTATTTAATAATGTGTTAAGAAAGGTGTCTATGTAAAATGTGTTTACATAACTTTTAATGTTAAGTCAGATCCTGATACTGAAGTATTCCCTGGATGGAGTATAAATAATCGGTGTGCAACCAGGAGCATGCAAACATGAACAGTATTTACAAGAGGAATTGAAAATTGGCTCATTAGTAGGGACATATTATGTCTGAAGTCTGCAATTAAAAGATAGACACAAAATAGGAGATTAAACAAGAGATGCCCTTTTAAAAAGGGCACATGGTACCTTTTTAGCTACAGTGAGAGAGCTGGATGGCTAGAATTGTTACCCTCTTTTACCTTCAGTGAAAAATACACAGTATATATTTGTGTCATCAGGTTAGTGTTAGGTTCAAAGACTGTGACAGTAATTGTCCCAAACTCTGTATACTTTGCAAATTGGTGGAGATTTTCAATTTAAGTAAGTCAGCACTTGATGGCTGGTGAATATTTTTTAATAGAAATAATCATATTGGGTAGAAGTGAATATCTGGGGATGTGATCTAATTTCATTTCATGTTGCTCTTTTTCTTTTTCAGGAAGAGAAGCTGAAGATATTGTGAAATAATTGACCATTTCGTACTGTCATTTTCTAGAGGACACCACCATCAGTAGCAGTAGTGAAATGTGGGAATTGTTTTTATAAAGAAGCACATGTATATTATGGCAGACAGTATGAAATGGTAGCTTGTGCTAGAGGTTTGATCTCTTGGATGAGTATATTGTATTCAGGGTAATGTAGTAAACCTATAATCAACAGAGAAGGCTGATGTCATCACATCATAATATGAAAACACATTTAACAATAGTTTTATATGTTTTTATATGTTCTAGCAATGAGTTCACTATTTGTGCTACTAGTTACTCGATTACGTGTCTGGATGCCAGTTACTAACCCTGGTCAAGTTAAGTTCCTTGTGGAGAAATACAGTTAATACAAATGATCTCACGCTCATATCAAAATGGTACACTTTAACAATAATTATACAGGAACAACTTTCAATATATTAATAACTGTATGTGATATCATTACAGTTTCAGGAAAGCTAGTTCTTAGTGTTTGCATATAATGTACAAGGTATAGTACATAATGTGTAATTACACCATATCTATATTGTTATTACAATGTAATTAATGTACCTGTATTTTGATGTGAATTCTTAAATTCCTATATTGTTTTAGGAAATAAAAAATAATTCAACTACAACATTATTAACCTTTTCACAATACTGTTACTTGCAGTGTCTTACTATCGCATGAACTTCCAGACAATATTGAGGAAAAATGTAATGTTAGAAAAACTTCAGTGTGTATCAGAAGGCGCTGCCGGGGCTGACTCCAATGTTTCCCTAATAAAGCCTGGGAACGTCACTGAGTGCTCTTCACTATCCACTGGTAATTCTTTTTCACACTTGTTGTTTCTGGACACCAAAATGTAAATTAAGTAATTAAATACTTAAAAGTGATATATTTTCCCATGACACATGCGTGGGAGTAAACTTCAGTTTCCTTGGTTCATTTATTATGGTAAATGGCTTTGAAGCTGTTAGTTTACAGGGGTAGATAATTTTCTAGAATATTTCTAAAAATATAATCTGTATCTAACAGTTACGGTGTCTCCCATCCACAATGAGATTCTCTCCCAAAGCCAGGGATGACAGTTTAGTCAAAGTGGTAATGACCCCAGGTACTGCTGTATAACACAGGGATGGAAGAAAAGGAAAAAGTCAGAAATATCAATCCACATGTGTCAGAATATTCTAGGCTAAAACAGCATGTCAGACACTGACGGGACTTCTCTAATATTGGGAGGTAGGTCAGTTCAGAGTTCTGAATGTCTTGTCCTTCTACAGTTGTTTTATTACAGTAACTAATTCTGTTTGGTTATAAACTGACATTTTTCTGCTATACAGTAGTATGTAAGCACTTTATTTTTTTTTGTTTTAAGCTGAAAAATGCAGTTATTTCTGTTAAATTTTGGCAATGACTAATGGTTGTGTACCTATGATGAGCCTATCTGTTGTGTGTTGTTTTAGAGAAGTTTAAGAGTTGGCACTATTGTTTATATATTTTTGAATTTTCACATAATAAAAGAACATCTTTTTTTTTAATCTAGGGATGAAACATTTTCTGTCATACATTTGTTTACCTCCACTAAAATAGATAATGAAACATATAATAGCGCTCAGTTTTATGGTTATGTACAGCTGAATGTTGTTAGTACTCAAGACTTACAAATCTTAATAGCAACATGTGGGAAAAATAGTCCTGGTCCCAGCACTGAGTTCCAAGGGACGCCACATCTAAATCAAGATGAGACTGAGAGAGGTCATCACTGGTGTTCTGCAGCATTGAAAACAATTGAGTAAATGCAAAGTAACTCCCTTGGATGAGTGCCTGGTAGTCATCGTGCATGTGATTGTTGTGGTCAGTCATGCTTGTACAGTCCCCGGTCAGCCGATGCTTGAGTATTATTAACACAGTGCGTTCAGGCTTTTCTGGCCTACATCAGTCCCACCACTTGACTTGCAGTACTGCAGATTGCAATGAAAAAGATATTAACAATTGATCTGTAGTCTTAGAAGGATGTTCACATTGAAAGGTACTTTATAAAATAGCATTTTTGTTTTGGTTATGCCCATATTGTATGTGTATCCATTAGTTTTTGGACATAAACCAATAAGTGAAACTCTCATTGGCCCATGTTATTAACGGGTCTGTTCAGATATGGTTCCTTAATAGTGACCCTGCCTAGACCACATTCAGCATTGGATGGGTATAACAAGTCAGCCAGGAAGAGCTGGGGGTAAAAGGGACTTGAGGCCAAATAGGCCATCAGAGTGACCAAGTGAGTAAACTCCTAATTAAATACTGAGGCTGGATTTTTAAGAATGGGACATACTTCGGAGCATTTCGGAAAGTAATTTTACACTTCAGGAACCATCACAAAAATGCATATCAGTAATAACTGTGATCTGAGACGGTCAAAATAGAAGAATTTTATAACTCAATGGGCTACACTGCTGAATGTGAAAGTGGGCTGCGTTGTGGACTGTCACTGCTAGTCAAACACAAGGCAAAAGGCTCCATGGGTTTATGAGATCAAATGTGAAAGGCTGAAGATACTGGAGACACAGACAGGAATAGTAAATGTGTTTCTGTAGTCTGCCACACAAAACAGGGTCATATGTCTTTGGAATGTCAAATTCTACATCCAGCAGGAGAAAATATGCCGCGATTTTAACTGCTCTGACAGTGCTCAGTGTTGCAAAACATCTCTTGGTTGGGTTAGGAGTTTCTAGAAACTCTTCAAAGAGAGCCACAAATCATTATTTTGATAAAGAATATCGAGCATGTACTCAGCTTTTTGCTCTGGGACTTTCTTCAGAAAATTTGATTCAATGACAGTGTACAGTGTACTTGAATGGAAGGTTTATATTGTGCATCCTGGGCTAATCAACAGCATTACAAGAAAAAGGAAAAAATACCTGTGATCACATCTGGATGTGAAGTTTAAATAAGTAAACAAACAAACAAAAAAAAACACAATGATGGAATGAAACTGAAACGTTATTCCCTGTAACATGAAGTTTTTTGATCCCTCAGAGCCTCAGGGTTTTTGAACCAGAAATCCATCTTGACAAATAACTCAGTGTAATTTACTGCTATTTGGCTCATAATTTGAATATTCCAAACATATCAAAATTACTTTCCTAACTGTGTTTTGTTTTCATTAATAGCATATAACAGTGTTCCTTTTATAACAAGTTTTGTGTTAAATTAACAGCATATCTCATGCTTGCTTTCTGTTTATTAGGGAACAGCCCCAGAAAACACCCTGCACACCTTGTAGTTTGCATTTGTTTTTACTTTCTCACCTTTTTATTTTCATTCTTCTACTCATCTTTAAATTGTAACTGTCAAATTTAAAGTGCAGGGGTTCAAATGCCATTTTCAGTGTGTTTGGTTTCTGTTAGTTTTGATGTGTCTGTGTGTCTTCCTTTATGTTCTGTGGGTGGTCCCCCAAGAGGCAGTGCCCATCACTGTCAAGGGATTGCTGTCAGCCCAATAAAGGTTGGGACAAGCCACAGTCCCTTGTGGTTCATTCCAGATGGTGTTGTGAGATGGCATTCCAAGTTTATTCTGTGCTTTTGGCAGTATTTTGGATGTTTTAAACTATTGGTTTTTTTGTCTTTGCCTCTTGGATTTTGTATTGGGACTAAAGTTACTATTTGGATTGCCAATTTTGGAGACATTGCCTCCTGTGCCTTTTGCCCCTTGGAGCTTATTTTTGTATTCCCTAACATTTTTGTAAAATAAATGTTTTCATTTCTAAAGCTTCTTTGTTGCCCTTTTTATGTGACTAGCCAGTGCTCTCCCTCTAGTGGGCATTTTGAGCAATTATTGGGACTTTTGTGCTTAGGAACTCTCAAGTTTATAACAAGAACAACTCTGGTGCCTTTAATTTTGGAAGATAAAATGTGTGGTAAGCCATTTATATTTTTCTTCCATGTTATTTGGCAACAGTTTGTAATTCCAGTGCATTCTTAGATTTCCCTGTTTAAACTGCCATATTGCCAAATTAAAAAAATTGATTTTATTCTTCACTGATTTCAGTAGTCAGTTTTCCATTCTCTATAATATAAAGATTACATTAAATATTATTAGAACACTGAAAATCTTACTCTACCAAAGGTCATTTTGAAATAATTCACGATTACTATAGAGGGGGTTAAGGGGCAACTTTCCATATGGACAAGACCCACTATAAAATAAATTAATAAATAAAAGTAATTGCATTCCAATCCCAAAAACACATAGCTTAAGGTTACTTTGTAAGGAAGAAATAATGACGGCATTTTTCATGTTACCCACTTTTAAATATTTGTACAGAAAATCAAGCTGCGTTTCAGATTTCAGACTTTCCTGTTTTTTATTAATTCAATATTGTGTAATGCTAATTATTTTAAAAACATTAACAGTATGTTTGAAGAGAGAGAGCACCGTCCATAGACAGGTGAAAACACATTTTCAAAATTGCTTAATTTCTTGTGCTTTTATTTGGAATTCTACATGTACAAGAAAGATCCTAAAAATGTTTGAATTCCTGCTCTTAGATGGTCACACTTGGGGCCTGGCAGCTTGCATCATGGAAACATACCGGCATATGCATTTATTTTCATTCAGAAGCAGTATGTCGAATAAAAGGAAAAACACAAAAAGTGGATTTCCTTTAGATTTCATTTTTCCTCTTACAGTCTAAAATAGCAGCTGCTTAAAGACTTTAGATGTCCCAATTTGACAGCACATGTATCTGTCCAGTTATTTAACAGATGCTATCTACACCATCCATTTGCATCCACATTTTTTTTTTCTGCAAATCCTACTTGAAGAGCTTCACTCCCTGTACTTCTTTCAATACTATTTATTTGATTAGCTATTTTAAGTGCACTGTTGATGTTCTCTTAATTTTATGGCACAGTGACTTGTGGAAGTGACACATTCAATTTAGTATATAGTACAGTACAGACCACACACCTGCACCAATATGTGGAATAAGTGTGGCAAACAACATACATTTTTGGACATTAAAGACAAGAAAAGAATAGATTCAGAGTAGTTTTTTTTTTTAACATTAGTTTATTTAGCAGATCTTGATCGGAATCCACATCAAAAGCATAAATACAATGAATATATATGCAAAAAAACACTAATAAAGTGGTAAAATTCTCCTACTAGTGCAAGTCAAAATATCAGATTTTCATATGAAAAAACTAATTCAGAAGTACACTATTGACAATATGTACAGTTATGCAAAATTTTATAATACACATGATAAGACATTAATGTGCATTTTGGTAGCTTCGGCATGTTAAATCGGAGTATGAGGTTTTGGATTTTTCTGCAACTAAAGCTGGATTTGCCTTTTTTAATGGCAGTCTGGAATTTACTCTAACACTGCAGTTCCAGGACAGAGAAGCATTGTGCACTCCAACTCTCAATCTTCTTACACCAAGGTTTGAATCCCAGGTATCCAGAAGAGGATCACAAAATTGAGAATTTCATTCAGGATTATAAAAAGACAAACAAGCTGTTGCATTATAGAAGAGTATGATAACACAGCCTCGCCAGAAGGATGCTTCAGTAATCCATCCTAGGCATGAGTCAGGTATGGCTGAATAGCTGGGATGTCATACAAGGCACCCACTGACACAGTAACATTGGTTTTCACTCCTCTGGCTACAATTAAACAACAGTAAACCCCAGAATGTAGTCATGAAAGGATAAATGAAGCTTTGCAGACGGTTAATGACAGTCCCAGAAAGTAGACGGCACAAAATACAGTACCTCAAGACACTCGCCAATCTATAAACGTAGTTTACCTGTTAAAAAAAAAACCAAAAAACTTTCATAGCATCTTGCAAAGTTTTTCTTCTCGGTCAAGCTGGTCACAAAAGAAGCGTACATCTTAAATTTGTGTATCCTGAATTGACATGCTAAAGCACACTTTACCCCAGACTGATGCATTTTCTGCTAGGTGCATGCAAAATGGGGGTTTCCCCAAGCAATGCACAAATGTTGAAGATAATCAGCTCTGCCAATTCTGCGTGTAACTGTAATCTTTTGTTAAATAAGTATGAATTCATGATTTACTAACACCTGACTGATCACCACAGATCCAATTACTACTACGCCCAGTATTTCCAAAGTGCTCTATGGTCTTGAAGATGTCATTTGAATAAATGCTAGGATTGAGTGCATTACCTGCAAGTCATTCAGCTAAAACACTGACTTGACATGTTTTTTCCAGGCCAATATGGATATACAGTATATAAATAAAGAAATCTGAATTGCTGAAATTCTTTAATATTTTGTTTTTAACATTACATCTCATTTATAATCTTTAAAATCTGAATCAATGGTTCACACATATCAGAAGATTTCTGTTTTCCATTTTATGTAGGGTACATTATTTTGTATCTGAACAATTGGCTGTGGTAAAAGAAATGGAAAACAATAAATGACAGAACTGGAAGCAAAGTGGTAATCCTACATTAGCGTTTTGTTTTCTTGGCAATGAGCAGTACATATATAGTGCTGACAACACAGCACCTCAGACTGGTGCAACCCCCACATTTCATAACATGAAAATGCTTGCATGACTTAAAGAAACCATTTCCTGCCTAAGGACTGGTTGCCTAACACAAATACCAACAATCCCAGTAACATTTGCTGAATATGAAAAACATGACACTTAATTTGAGATCCAACTTGTTGACTTCTTTTGTATCACAGCAGAATGTGGAGAGTTTTCTCTGTAGCAATGGAGTGGTATAACTCAAGTACTGTATATTTATTCTTAATTAAAGAAGTACTGATAGCAAAAAATAAACCAATTTTAAAAATGATGTTTAAAATAGAACAGCTCAGCTCATGTTGGTACAAGAAACAGTTTTCTTCAAGACAAAAATCAAAGTGTTTTGTGATATTGACAAATTCTCAAGTCATCTTTTAACCTCTCATACCTATAAAGGTAGAACAGATAAATGTAGCAATAGTTTATTCACATTAAAATTAATATATAATTTATATGCCCATATAATTAAAACATTCAATATTTTAAAATCAGTAACATTAACATTTTTTTAATAAAATGATAAATGCAGCTGATGATTCAGAAGGTTCCAATGTTGGCCAGTGAGATCCAAGTTAATGGTTAAAACACGACAAACTTCAGCTATCCGGATTCATATGTGAACATACTACACATACTTGGGCGATATCATCATATTCATAAGTTCTTTTCAAAAATGTATCTGTAAGCCTTAAGCCAGATATACTCTGGAACAGAGATATAGAAAATAAAAGAAAAAAAGAGGTTATTATAAAGTGAAAAAGAAATGTGAACCACACTGTTAATTCCTTGTCTTATTCTGTTGATTTAACATGTGAACAAAAAATGTTTTAGCACTAAAGCACTTAACCTGATTGAGGTTATGAATACATCTAGATACAGATTCTGGATTAAATCATTTACCAAAGAAGTGGTGAAACGTTTGCCCATTGAATTTGAAGAGCTCAGTTTTTACTCCTTTCATGGATCATTAAACATCTATAGTTGACTTGAAAATGTAAGTGATTCAGTGATACTCAATACTAGTAAAATACACTATATATATATATATATTATATATACACACATACACTGTACACACACACGAATAACTGAGAATCTTCCTTTTTAATAGTCCATATACAAATAAATGGAAACTTTCCAAAGAAATCTCATATCTAAGGCTCCAAGATGAACTTTTTTTTCTATTGTTACTTCAGACTTGTCTCTTGCAGCTATTATTTCTAATGTAAATTGTGCTTTAAACAGGATAAAGTAAAGCTTACCCACTAAACTGGAAAAAAAATGTATTTACTTAAAAATATTGACCGTATAGTAAAGAATTCTTACTTGGAGGCCCTGAACTGAAGATAAGAGCTTGAGAGTGAGTGAGAGAGAGGAACTCGGATTCAGCTTCCCCAGTTGCCTTCCTGAAACTCCACACCAGTGGATAGAGTTTGTGTTGCACATTTCCAGAACCAAATCCATAGTCCTCTCACTGCTAAGTAAAGAAATTCAAGTTATTTCAAGGCAGATTTAATACGGTTTAAAACTGTTACAGTGACACAGGTCCATAAACAAGATGGTGACTAGGATACATACTAGGGAATTTGCTACATCTGTAGTTGGTAACAACAAAACAACAGGAGAGTACAGACCTGGAAACCAATATCTTATGTATAACAAAGAAAATAAACCAATAATCAGTGATGGGCAAAACAATAGGCACAAAGTTGAATTTGCAGAAGAAAAACAAAAAAAAGGTTTCACTTCACAAAAAACAAAAAGTGAAACAAAATGTTTTGCCACAAGCAAATTTTGTGCCAATATTACAGATATTTTCATCTTTCACCTTTTTTCTTCACGTGCAAAAGCTTAGCAAAAATGTATTCCAGTGCAGAGCATGGAATGGGAGATGAGTTTAGAGAGCACTTATCTGCAAGCACTTCAGTGTGCTTCTAAGAATCCAGGCTGAGAATGGCTTATGGCACTGGGATGGTGTTGAAGTGTGGCCAAGGATGGAAGCTGTTTTGGCTGCAGAATGACTCTTAGGCAGCAATATCTCTTGCTTTCTACCCACCAAAAATTTTTTAAAAAGTCTTGAAACCTAATTCTAGTGAGGTTTGCAATTGCAAAGTTGCATGCAAATCAAATTAAGGACAAATTATATGAAACTGTTTACAACATAAAACATTTTCATTTAACATAGCCCAGAATTTGAAAAATTTACAAGAATCTTAAATAATTACTGTTATGAAACTAGCTTTGTCTGATATGAACAGGTTTAAACAGTATAGAATATAAAATGAATTAGTTTAATTAGTTTGTAAGAGTAGCAGAAGGAACATTTAACTAACCAAACTTCTAAGAGCTTTACCATTACCACAATGCAAGCCTGCAGTTACAGATGCTTGTCAATAGCAGTGAATATGACTAAATAAACACAGCACAACGTCAAGCAATTAGACAGTTAAGCAATACACAGTGTTAGACACCAAGGAAAGTTAAGAAGCAAGCCTCATTACCTGCAGTTCGTAATTTTACAGGTGATATCAAATGGTTCTTCAAGATTGACAGTGTCAGGTATCAGTTCCAGAGAAAGTCTGACATCACCATAACCAGGAGCCTTACAATATGAATATATAAAGGTCAAAAATTAAATATTTCTCATTTTCTGACAATGCAACTATAGTAGTACTAGAAACATTTACCTTTTAATTACAAAATGGGCCCAGTGAACTGTAGAATTTCCTGTTAAAGGTTCATAGCGTGATGTGCCTGTGGCCTCCAATTTGAGAAGAACTGAATCTTCTGAGAGTTATACTGTTTATGTACATCAGTATAGCAAAGTAATGAGGATGAACCAGCACCAAAATTATTAAACTATAACTTATAATCTTCAAATAATTACTGGAATATTTTAGCCATTAGCTAGTGTCTATAAACAAATGGAGACAGAAACACGTGTACTTCCACTGCATGACCCAATTGTTAAATTACTTACTCTAAATTAAGTTCAGCATTTGGTTTCATTTTGGATTTGACATTCTAATAGAGGAAAAAAAATGTTTAATATGAAAAAATTGCTAATTGTAAGCATCTTCATTGCAATCAAGTGGTCGGGCAACACTACCATCTGGAACTGTCTCTCCAAATCCAGCTAATAGAGGTGCTTTGATACTGGTTTACATCTCATTTAGAAATGACAGACAGATGCAAAGAGAAAGTGGAAAGGCAAGAAACTTCAGCTGACACCACCTGTCATATTCAGCTGCTGGTTTTACAACCTTCTGCACATGCATTGTTTGCTCCTGCCTTTAGTGACTAAAGTTAGCTTCCAACTAAATTTCCAGAAAGCTTTGCCAGGAAAGCAAAGAAAGCTAAGGTACTGATGTGAGTGTGTGTTACATGCTGTAGCTGTGTAATCCCAATTATACTGTCAAAGTGCTTGAAATCAACTTCCATAGTTAAGAAAAAAAAATAAATGATCAGAATTGAGATGGCAGTTTTTCTTATTAGGTGTAATAAACCATAATGTTTTGTCCTTTAGGGATGAGACTTCAAGTTTAACTTAAGTCAAATAAAATAATACACTGCAATATATTATTAACCAAATCAACTGTTAAGTGTTTCAACTTGACACATTTACGTAAGTTCAGATAAACAGATTAAATTAGACATTACAGCACTGAATGTTATTTTAGCATCTTTTGCAGCCAAGTGTGCTCTTACTTATCTTGTTTCGAAATGCAGCTATAAGTTCAGCTAGAATTCTACTAAGAGTAACCCAACAATACTGAATATGCTAAACTAGCATTAGGAAGGCAATAAAACAGTATTCTACAGACATGCTTATGCCATTTTCTAAAACAGAGGACTTACCATTCTTTGTAGCTGGCTGGTTTGAAGCCGACCCCTTTCTCCCAGGTTGGTTTTCCAAACTATGTCAAGCTTGCCTATCACTGTAACACCTTTGATGACCCCAGCCTTCTCTGCAAATTCAGGTTTGGGCTTCAAGCAGTATAAATACTGGCGTGTGTCCATCGGCTGCAAGTATGACATTTTTCCAAATGTGGATACTCTAAAATAGTGTTAAACATTTTATTACTTCAGATAATAATTAGGTACATTACTGTTTAATTAATATAAATTTGAGAGCTACTATGTACTGACATGCCACATAGGTAAATTTGCCATCCCAGTTATCTGCTCTTTACTTTGGCCAATTAAGCAGCGTACTGTCCGTTATTAGAACTGATATGATGCCAAGACAGTCATGAGGTTAATCCTGAATATTTTCACAAGCCCCATAAATATAAATACAGAACAAAGCATTTATGATTACTGATTGACAAATCCCATAAAAACCAACAAGACCATAAAGTCTCCATTTCAGCAGTTTGGGGATTACATTGCAAAGGTGTACAGTATTTACGGAAGACAGACTAAATATATGAATTAATTTTATTGTTTACAATAGCACACTGGTAGAGTACATTACCATAGAAATGCATTTCTCAAAATTATTTATCTTACAATTTTAACAAAAGGCACAAAAATAAACAGCTGTTGTTAATAAAGTGAGACTGCGAAGTCTAATCAAAAATTGGACCAAAACACAAGAGTTTATTACCCGTCCTCGCCTGTGGAGACAATATTAAGTTCCATAACACTGTACATAATAGAGGGTTCTAGGGAAACTTTCTCCATAAACATGGGGGAGGTGGTGATGTTCTGAATCTGCGCTTCCAGGAAGACTTCATCCGTCTGTTAGAGGAAGGTTTAAAAAAAAAAAAAAAAATTCTTACTCAGATTTAAAGTTTTATGAAAAAAGTGTGTTGTGGCAGAAACATAAAACTGTGGAAGCGCCATCAATAAAAACATTAACACCACAGAAAGTTATTGCCCTGGGTGCTATTCATTAAGTACTAAATCTAACAGATTCTGAAACCTGATTATTTTGGGCACAAAATAAATGTTATTCCTGAACAGACCCACTGACTTGCATGTTGTTGGGTTGGTATCTGTACTTTAGGAATTGTGTCACAGATATGGGAAATAAATAACTTTAAAAAAAAATCATATTTACAGAACAAATCTCTGCTTATGTTTTGTTACAAGTTGATAAAGGGAATATAGTAAATGCATACTTTGATACTGATAAGTCTGAATATGCCATAATAGCAAACAAACTAACTTAAAAAGTGTTATCACTTTTTTGCATATATCAGCAATTGATATCAGGAGGCAGAGCAGGCTGGGATGACAGCATATTGCAGTGCATGCTCACACATATTCATTAACACTGACATTTTAGAGCTGTCAGTCAATTTAACATCATGTATGCAGATCTGGGAGAGGAAACCAGGCCCGAGAGAATGCTACGGTCTTGGAAATACTTAAAATGCTTTATTTGAATTGTACTTAATTCTTCAAAAGGCAAACACATACCTAAAACGCTTAAGCCATACATCTTTGCTATTCAGTTAGCAAAAAAAATATTCTAAGATGGACACAAATACTATTACTGTTCTAGGACAAAGTGGGGGACAAATTGGGCTTTGCCCATTCTGCTAGGCTTTAGTGGTTCACCAGGTCTGTTATACATTGTGCTGCACAAAACCCACATGCATTCCAAGCTAACTGACTGACCAGCTTGTACTAGGATCTGCTTGGATTTTACCTGATAAACGTGTAAATCAGAGTTGAACTTACATCTTACCAGAGTCCCCTCGGCAAACTTGTTGAGCCAGAAGGTGTGAAAGGGATTCAAGCATGAACAAATTACTATAATTCAAGGAATGACAAATGGGGTGAACAGAAAATCTTGTCTAGGAGTAAAAAATGATTTTGTAACTGGAATTAGGAGAAGCTATAAATTCCCTTAAAACTCATTGCACCATCCTAAGGACACACTCTGGCTCCCTCAGAGGAACTCTGAGGAGACTCTCAGTTGGATTCCCTAGGGCCAGGGTCACTCTTGAGCACACTCCCAAAAATGACACAAAATCTGTGAAACAACCTCTTTTTCTCTCTCTCTGCAACCAGAAAAAACACACACACACACATATACATACATATATACATATACATACATATATACACACACACATATATATATACATATATACATATACATACATATATATATATATATATATATATATACACACATATTTATATATATATATATATACACATATATATATATATATATATATATATATATATATATATATATATATATATATATATATATATATATATATATATATATATATATATATATATATATATATATATATATATATATACACATATATATATATATATACACATATACATATACACACACACACACACATATGCACATACATATATATTATATATACATAAACAGTTAGGTCCATAAATATTTAGACAGAGACAACTTTTTTCTAATTTTAGTTCTGTACATTACCACAAAAAATTTTAAATGATACAACTCAGATGCAGCTGAAGTGCAGACTTTCAGCTTTAATTCAGTGGGGTGAACAAAAAGATTGCATAAAAATGTGAGAGAACTAAAGTATTTTTTTAACACAATCCCTTCATTTCAGGGGCTCAAAAGTAATTGGACAAATTGAATAACTGGAAATAAAATGGTCATTTCTAATGCTTGGTTGAAAACCCTTTGCTGGGAATGACAGCCTGAAGTCTTGAACTCATGGATATCACCAGATGCTGGGTTTCCTCCTTTTTAATGCTCCGACAGGCCTTTACTGCAGCGGCTTTCAGTTGCTGTTTGTTTGTGGGCCTTTCTGACCGAAGTTTAGTCTTCAATAAGTGAAATGCATGCTCAATTGGGTTAAGATCAGGTGACTGACTTGGCCATTCAAGAATTTTCCACTTCTTTGCTTTAATAAACTCCTGGGTTGCTTTGCTTGTACGTTTTGGTCATTGTCCATCTGTATCATGAAACGCCGTCCAATCAATTTGACTGCATTTAGCTGGATTTGAGCAGACAGTATGTCTCTGAACACCTCAGAATTCATTCGGCTGCTTCTGTCCTGTGTCACATCATCAATAAACACTAGTGTCCCAGTGCCACTGGCAGCCATGCACGCCCAAGCCATCACACTGCCTCCACAGTGTTTTACAGATGATGTGGTATGCTTTGGATAATGAGCTGTTCCACGCCTTCTCCATACTTTTTTCTTGCCATCATTCTGGTAGAGGTTGATCTTGGTTTCATCTGTCCAAAGAATGTTTTTCCAGAACTGTTCAGGCTTTTTTAGATGTTCTTTAGCAAAGTCCAATCTAGCCTTTCTATTCTTGAGGCTTATGAGTGGCTTGCACCTTGCAGTACACCCTCTGTATTTATTTTCATGCAGTCTTCTCTTTATGGTAGACTTGGATATCGATATGCCTACTCCGTGGAGAGTGTTGTTCACTTGGTTGGCTATTGTGAAGGGGTTTCTCTTCACCATGGAAATGATTCTGCGATCATTCACCACTGTTGTCTTCCGTGGATGTCCAGATCTTTTTGCGTTGCTGAGTTCCCCAGTGCTTGCTTTCTTTCTCAGGATGTACCAAACTGTAGATTTTGCCACTTGTAATATTGTAGCAATTTCTCAGATGGGTTTTTTCTGTTTTCGCAGCTTAAGGATGGCTTCTTTCACCTGCATGGAGAGCTCCTTTGACCGCATGTTGTCTGTTCACAGCAAAAACCTCCACATGCAAGCACCACACCTCAAATCAACTCCAGGCCTTAATTGATAATGACAGAACGACGGACTTGACCACACCTGCCCATGAAAAAGTCTTTGAGTCAATTGTCCAATTACTTTTGAGCCCCTGAAATGAAGGGATTGTGTTAAAAAAAATGCTTTTTTGTGGTAATGTACAGAACCAAAATTAGAAAAAAGTTAAAAAGTTGTCTCTGTCCAAATATTTATGAACCTACCTGTATGTATGTATATATATATATATATATATATATATATATATATGTATATATATATATATATATATATATATATATATATATATGTATGTGTGTGTATGTGTGTTTTGCCATTTTTTTAATCTATTGCTGGCAGTACTGGAGGCAAAACCAATAATTAATTAGCGGAGTTAAATCTCTCTTCCTTCCCATCTTATTATTACTGTCCCTGGGTGGTCAAGTAAAATTTAATATTTTTTTTGCTTCATCAAATATTTGCTAACAAATTCTACAAATATTAAGAAAAATGAAAGTATACTGAAAAGCATCTCTTGGCATTGGTAAGCTGTGTTTACCTTAACATTTATCAGAAAGTGTCAATGGTTAAAGTAAATTATTATTTGGAGCACAAAATAATCAGCAGAAACAATCTAGATTTAATTGTTTTCCCTCTATATGTTGCAACCATAAATATTTAAAGATGTTTTCCAACAGTCAATAAATGTTAATATTTCATCTACTAGCAGCAAGTCTATCTCAATGTACATGACAAATACAAGCCATAATTTAAACATAACATTCTTGACATTTTTTCACAATTATTAGTGCTGTTTCATTACAAATAAAGAACAGTGCTATTAGTGCATGCCGCCTGAAATCAAGTTGCAAAATTAACAGGAAGATTAAAGCAAGTATTTAAACAAACTCATCTATATTTAAAAACATAACAAATAAAGTTAGTTAGTGGCTACAAACTTAATTACTTCCATTGCAATCATTATTAGAGTTTTCTGTGTCTTCACTTTCAATCATAAAAACCATTTTACAAAATGGAATTTTTAATACCTAGAAAAATTGCACAGTCACTATTGGTTATTTAATAAAGAAAACTTAAGACAATCACAAAAAAGCTACTAAAATAAAATATTCCAGTTAAGAAAATGATAACATACAAATAAGATGGCACATTTGGTACTCCAATCTTGCTTCTGAATTGCTTTAATAAAAACCACTGATGGTTTCATACCTGTGGCACACTAGAAATCTAAAATGCTTGCAATCAAAATGCCACTTTGAATTTCCAAAACAACAAATCTATGAAATCGGCATACACTTTCAAGAGAAGTCACAAGCAGCTCTTCTCCAAACTGCTTAAAAAATTAAGTGTTAACATTTTTTATTATTCACAAAACAACAAGGGAAAGAGTGTGTGACGTATTAGTACATAAACACATTAGTGAGACAGTGACCAATGAGCAACATTTAGTTTCTTTTAAGTCATTTTCTTCTCCCCAAAAACACCTGAAATCTGAGTTTGCCATAATTTGTATCCTCCCAACAACCAATATTCCAAGCAATTTTTAGTACAAAAATTAGATTAGAAAGATTGAAAGCAAGCAATTAATACCTGAAAGGAAAAAATAATGAAAAAGCATTTCTAATGTAAGTATACTTTAGAATATATGAATATGAATTTTTAAGGCATTATGGACTAATGAAATTTTCCAACAGTTTTAGGTTGCTGGTGAGTTAGGTGGCATGCTTTTCCATTATCTTTGAATTTGAGTGATTTGTTGATTATAGCCATAACAAACACTAATTAGGCTGCAATAAATAAGCACAGACATTGACAATTAAATAAAGGAAAAACAAATTACCACAGAACTGAGGTCACTCTAATGGGAAACATAAAAGGGAAACGTTAGAATATGGGGTGTAAATGAATGAAAATGAAAACATATATGAAGATTTCAGTTCAAATAAATTATATTTCGCCATTTTACTGCATTGAAAATTTGATGACAACATACACAATGTACCAGAGACAAATTAACAACAATCAAAACAAAAAAGAGAAAAAAAACCAAAACAAAACCAACCACGTTTGTATTGGGCTTATAATAGAGATGTCAAACTAAGTTATTATAATGAGTGTATAACTAGAGAGTGTCACATAATTTCAGATGCATCAAAAATGGTAATTAATCCATATAAAAAAAAGTTTCCATGCTGATACTAATTTTCATAACTACAGCGCCATAGAGCTTTCACTTCTTTAGCAGTGTTTCTAGAAAGGTCCACCATAATACATAATGGTCTTCACGCTAATAAAGAAAGCAAGCAGCATAAGTATTCATCGGTTAAACCCAAAAACAAAATTCTAAGTTTCTGAGTGATGATGGTCACAGTTAAAAAAAAAATAAATAAATAAGTCACTCTTACCGTCTAGATATAAAGTTTAAGTGGTTTGCTAGTGAAGAAAAATAATCAGGGATATATTGAATAAATATCACCCATCCAACAGCCCAGTATAATAAAGGGAGTTGAGGCATCAAAGCTTATGCCAGAAACATTAATCAGAAGGTAAGAACTAATACATGACAGGCAATTCTCATGAGCTTATACTCAATCATTCTTAGCAAGTAAATTTGAAGAATCAAAAAACTAGTAGCATATGAAATATTTTTAAAAAGTGAAGCCATTAGGTTTTCATGTTCTTTTGTGGATACTTCATTTCCAGATTAAGGTAACAGTCTTTACTCCTTTAATCACACTTAATGAATCTACAACCATTTACTGTTCCTTATTTTATTAAATAACAAAAAAACTACTAAGGATGACTTACTGATTACCTTGACTCCTTGGCAGGTCATGCGTGTATTTATATTTATATTCTTATATTTGAGAACTTTTTTCCAAAACAAATTATTAAAAAAAAACACCTAAAAAATAAATAATGTACTGCTGGTCTGTATCTGATGGGCACAGCAAAGACTCCAGCAGTTAAATTCTCAATTCTCTGGAACACATGTACTTTTTAACAACAATATTTGTTCTCAAGGTAAACAGGTCATCGATTTTATTTTGCAGGTAGTGTGGCGTTGTGGATAAGTAGTGGTTTGTACTTCAAACCCTGAGGTTATGGGTTCAAATCTTATTACTAACACCGTAAGACCAGGAGCAAGTCATTTCACTAGCCTGTACTCCCAATTGGAAAAACAAAAGAAATGGAACCAAGTGTATCTCAACTGTTGCAAATCACCTTGGATAAAGGCATCAGCCTAATAAGTAAATAAATATAAAACTAATTAATACAATCCTGAATCAACAGTTTAAGTGTTACAGCACTATAACCTTAATGGCACATGTATACATATATTTATACTATGTATACAAAAATAGGAAATAAACAGAAGTCTTTTCTTAAAAAAATAAAAAAAACACAGAAATCTTAAGTTGTCTGGAACAAAACACAAATAGTTTTAGAGATATTAGATTAGTATTTTTTAAAGCAAAGCAATGTGTAGGTGGCAAAAATGATGGACCTATAAAAGGATTATGGAAGTAGCTTAATTTTACTAATTTGTTAATAAAAATTTGCAAGCTCTGAATTTTGCTCTTAAGACAACAAAAGATACAAGAACAGACAACTGTGATTACAGATTGATGCCTCTTACCTCAGCATTGTAGAACTTGGTCTTGACATCCAGTGGTTTGAGGACCTGGTTAAAAAAAGTTTGGAAGCTAAATGCAGGCTTCTCGAGGTCCATAACTGTAAAATAACTACTTCAGTTTTTTTTTTTTTTTTAAAGTACCGGTGAATTGTTCAGTATTCCCAGGGCTAAATCTAACAAAATGCAATACACGGCATAATTTAAAGCTCTTATCTAAATTAATAAAGAGGACTGCTTGGTCAGGAATATGTACATGCAACTCTCAAATGACTTCTAAACAAAAAGCTGTGCAAATGTGGGTTTATTTAAAAAGTAAAGCCAAGTCCATCCCTTCTTGCTCAAACACTAAATTGCTATGCTAATTGGATTACACATTCTGCCAAGGATGTGTCAGATAGCACAGAAATGACATATTATTCAGTATGGGTTATGTAGACAAACTGAACATTCTAACAAATTTGGCCTACCTGAAATTTAAAGAATTTTCGGAAATACATCTTCTCTCCCATCTGAGTAGTATAACTTACTGCGCACACTAATCTAAAGTAGACAAGCAGAGGTTAAATAAATAAAGAAATAAACTAACAATTAGTGACAGCAAGAACAACAAAAAAACTCTAAAACTGTACAGATTGTACTTTCTGACATCTTCTGTTAAATCAAAAATGGTAGAATGTATTGTAGTTAATTACACAGAAAAGCCTGAAAACAGGACATATAAATTCATTTAGTTTGTTGGTACAATGTATAGAAATACAATTAAATTGATGACTAACACTTAACAAAAAAATAAATAAAGAAATAGTCTGTAATCTGAGATACAATAGCTCTGGCAGGCAGCACTTCTCCAAATTCATTCTAATATTAAAAAAAAAAAATCTTTATTCCAACAAAGCATTATCTCAACATTAAATTTCACACAAACTTCTCAAAAAGGAGACCCTATTTCACAAAAGAGCAAAGACAGGTCCCCAGAACTTTTAGATTATAAACCTTACTTCTGTCCCATCAAACATTATGTAGATTGTATGTAAATAAAACTGTAATGCCCTCCCATCTGTGTTTTGATTATTTTTAGCTTCACTGAATGCTATTTACGTGCTTTACACGCTAATGACCTCATTTCAACCCTCAGATCGCATCTTCTGTTTGCTAATCACACACAGATGAATGGATTTCCATGAAATTTTGCATATAGGTTGCCGTTGGTCCAACTTTAAATAATGGGTATAGGGCGTTAAAAAAATGTAAGCGGGGTGTAGTGTTTTAATGAAGGGGCAACTCAAACATGGTGCATTATTCCAAAACAAGTGAATCAATCTTAGAGAAATTTAAACCAATTTAAAATCCAGGCTCTATGGAATTTGAACATGTTTTTCAGGAAAAGTGTTAGTAATGGTGGGGCAACACAGGGCGGCTGTTGTGCATCACTCAACAACTGCTATGTCTACCTTTCTATGTTTATTAAAGTTAACCCAACTTAACATAGAATTTATTAAGTCTCAAATATTTTATCATGAACATGGGGTTCAACAGAGAGAACACCACATAAAAACGATAGTTTCACCCTGTTTACATGACATATTAGTAATTAAGTTGTTCACTCATGTTTATTAATGTACACTCACCTAAAGGATTATTAGGAACACCTGTTCAATTTCTCATTAATGCAATTATCTAATCAACCAATCACATGGCAGTTGCTTCAATGCATTTAGGGGTGTGGTCCTGGTCAAGACATTCTCCTGAACTCCAAACTGAATGTCAGAATGGGAAAGAAAGGTGATTTAAGCAATTTTGAGCGTGGCATGGTTGTTGGTGTCAGACGGGCCGGTCTGAGTATTTCACAATCTGCTCAGTTACTGGGATTTTCACGCACAACCATTTCTAGGCTTTACAAAGAATGGTGTGAAAAGGGAAAAACATCCAATATGCGACAGTCCTGTGGGCGAAAATGCCTCAGAGGAGAATGGGCCGACTGATTCAAGCTGATAGAAGAGCAACTTTGACTGAAATAACCACTCGTTACAACCGAGGTATGCAACAAAGCATTTGTGAAGCCACAACACGCACAACCTTGAGGCGGATGGGCTACATCAGCAGAAGACCCACCGGGTACCACTCATCTCCACTACAAATAGGAAAAAGAGGCTACAATTTGCACGAGCTCACCAAAATTGGACAGTTGAAGACTGGAAAAATGTTGCCTGGTCTGATGAGTCTCGATTTCTGTTGAGACATTCAAATGGTAGAGTCAGAATTTGGCGTAAACAGAATGAGAACATGGATCCATCATGCCTTGTTACCACTGTGCAGGCTGGTGGTGGTGGTGTAATGGTGTGGGGGATGTTTTCTTTGCACACTTTAGGCCCCTTAGTGCCAAATGGCCATCGTTTAAATGCCACGGGCTACCTGAGCATTGTTTCTGACCATGTCCATCCCTTCATGACCACCATGTACCCATCCTCTGATGGCTACTTCCAGCAGGATAATGCACCATGTCACAAAGCTCGAATCATTTCAAATTGGTTTCTTGAACATGACAATGAGTTCACTGTACTAAAATGGCCCCCACAGTCACCAGATCTCAACCCAATAGAGCATCTTTGGGATGTGGAGGAACGGGAGCTTCGTGCTCTGGATGTGCATCCCACAAATCTCCATCAACTGCAAGATGCTATCCTATCAATATGGGCCAACATTTCTAAAGAATGCTTTCAGCACCTTGTTGAATCAATGCCACGTAGAATTAAGGCAGTTCTGAAGGCGAAAGGGGGTCAAACACTGTATTAGTATGGTGTTCCTAATAATCCTTTAGGTGAGTGTATGTTTAAACATCCTTTTGTGAAATCATACTATAAAGTAACGTTCATCGTCCCAACCTAGTGAGGTCATACACAAAAAGCACAAATTCTTGACTCGTGAGAACAGAGAAATTGATAGTTATCAGAGAGGTAGATAGAATCAGTGGTTCTCAAGTTCAGTCCTGGCAGCCCCTTGTGGCAACCAACTTCTAAATCAGTTGGTTATTGTTACCTTTATTTGATCTCATTGTTTAAGCTTATATAAATAAGCTTACCAAATTTCCCTTTTATTCTGCATTTAAAAAAGTACAGCAGTGTTGCCTTTACACTTATAAGAAATTGAGACAAATTTGTAAAGGGAGATTCTAATGGGCAAGGCCTCGAGTTATGATGTGTTACTCATGTAATAATGTAATAGAAATTAAATACATACAGCGCATACCTTGATGGATATATAAATGATTCAGTCACATTTTGCCAAAAAAAATATTCAATTTGTGCCAAGCTGCGAGCTGACGTGTGACAGTTTGCCCCAGCTTGCTGGAAATAACCTTCACTGATCTCATGGTCATCCACTTCATTCACAAGTCAAAAAGAGCACCATGCCTGACTTGTTTGTACATTTATCCAGGAATACTGTGATCTTTATTTTGTTTTGATTGCTTCATTATTAAGACAGTAATACATCATAACTCAGGGTGCCTCTCCCATTAGAATCATCCTGTATTTTTCTGTATCTTTAAATGGCTATGTAATAGTTATTTTTTTTCTAATTCACTTTTTTGTGGAGCTTGCTTTCTTAAATAATGTCAGAATGCTGATAATTGATGATGAGCAGACCAGACACCAAAACAAATGGCTCTGTAAACAGCAACTGCTTTACAGTTACCAACTTGTGTGATTATTAGTAAATAATAGTCTAAATAACGAGAATATTTAAAAATGAGTAATTCTTACCCATCTAACAAATTTCTGCTTCATTCTGTAAAAATATAGCATATCCAGTTTGTCATTTCTAGATGGATGCAAAATACACAGAAACCGGGAAATAATAACTTGCTTAATTAAGGTGAGAATCTACCTAAGAGAAGAAATGGGCTGGGACATAAACCTGAAGCCACAGGGGGCCCCCAGACTAGACCAGAGAACCACTGGTGTAGATAATGGATGGAACACTTACTATTATATTTAATGCTGCTTTACTTTTAAATTTCTTGTGCAATTTATATTACTTACATTTTTTTTTCTCCAAACCATTCTTATATAATTTTCAAAAATTTTCATTTTATTGCATTTTAATCAAAAATTAAAGTGTCCAAATCTACTCTAAAAAAGTATTTCAAACTTTACAATGGATTTTTTTAGAAAAATAAAAAAATTAAAACAAAAAATAAAATCAATTTTAAAAATATATATTTTTTACAGGTCGTTCCTATGATGCCATGTGCATCCAAGGTTTTCTAGTCTGTGGATCCAAATACTTTCATACAATTTCCTCGGACTATCTGTCCATAGTTCATTGCTTTGTCATAATCTTATTTTAAAATGTTCTGTTCCATATTGTAATGATATATAGTATATATCCATTTCATTTAATCTTCTGTTCCATAAGTGTTATTTCACTCTAACAGAAAGTCTATTATTGGTTTCACCCACTTAGAACTTTCCATAATACTGGCACACAATCACACTTAGTTTTCTACCATAAAATTATTTTCTTTAATTTCATTTTTTTTTTCTGGCTTATTTTCAGTTATTTTATCAGTACACATTGCTTCTTGGTTTTGGATCTCAATTTTGGAATTTTGCACATTAATGAGGTTATCTGAATAAGTGGTTAGCAAAGGGCCTATATGTAGCTGTTCAGTTCCAAATGTTTGAATGTTAAAGGTGTTGTAGGCCTGTCACAAAAAAGCAGCTGAAATATCCCCGCACTCTCACAGCCGAAAAGAGTACAGAACAGGCTTCCCGGAAATCCTCATTAGAAAAGAGTCATCTAATATGGAGACTTTATGATAGTCCCATAAGTATGACTGGGATGGTAACTCTTCTTAAATAACAAACAATGGGTGTTAGACTCCTTAAAACAGACTTTTGTACATTACTTTGATGGATCTTGTTCATGTCGACTCATCACAGTATCTCTGAACTGCATTTTACTTTATCCATATTGACTGTAACCTTAATATTTTTTATGGAAGAAATTTATTTACCAATTTGATATTTTTTTTGGGCGACACGGTGGTGCAGTGGATAGCACTGCAGCCTTGCAGTTGGGAGACTTGGGTACACTTCCCGGGTCCTTCCTGCGTGGAGTTTGCATGTTCTCCCCGTGTCTGCATGGGTTTCCTCTGGGTACTCCAGTTTCCTCCAACAGTCCAAAGACATGCAGGTTAGGTGCACTGGCGATTCTAAATTGTCCCTAGTGTGTGTGTGTGTGTTTGTGTGTGTGTTTGTGTGAGTATGCGTGCCCTGTGGTGGGCTGGCACCCTGCCCAGGGTTTGTTTCCTGCCTTGTGCCCAGTGTTGGCTGGAATTGGCTCCAACAGACCCCCCGTGACCCTGTAGTTAGGATAAAGTGGGTTGGATAATGGATGGATGCATATTTTTTTTCTTCCCATGTTCCCAGGTAATCCAGTTATCATCTAGAAACACGTAATACTGTGTTGGTAAAATGGTTGCACTGGGAATGAGTTTCAGTTTACCAGTGCGCCACATATATTTTGGCATGAGAAGATGCTAATTTTTTTCCCCATTGCTGTTCCTTTGTTTAAATTATTCTCCATTAAAGTTTAAAATAATGTATCAGACTAAGCAATAAAAAATAAAGGGCAACCTTATCTGGTTTGTTGTGTTTGGAATTGTTAACCAGATATTTTTTAACAGTTTTTATTGAGTAATAACAATATTTTTCTTAGTGTACTAATTATCCACATCCAAGGAAAATAACAATGAACCCTTGGATACTGTAACATTCTTCATCTAATTAAGGAAGTTAGTTCTGTCCTTAATATACCAAGCATGCTGGATAGATAGAGAATTCAGATAATGATTGATGAATTCTGCTATATGGCAGTATTCACTGGAACACTTGGATACAATAGGCCTAACTGGAGGCATCTTGCCAAGAAGAATCCATACCTCCTCCATTTGGACGATAATTGACAGAAGGCCAAATTTCTACAGAAGCAAATGAACACCATTGTTTTATACATTTTACAGAAATCATTAGAGTTAATGAAATTCATATACTTTTTTGAAAATATATTTATAAATGGACAGGAAAGTCTTGTTAGACCTGATACACCAATACTACTGTGTCCTTTTCTGAAAATGAGGATAAGAAAACAAATTAGGATCAAACTCAATGCTTATGACTTCTGATGTCAAAAAAAAAAAAAAGACTGAATAACGTTACTCAGATAAAAGTGTTCAGTTACAGTGGTGGTCCTTACACTATAAAGATAACAGAAACAGCAGGCAAAAAAAGGCCAATCTGCTCATCTATGACACACAATATATTGTTGGTAGAAAGACAAGGTATACTGAGGTAGTGCTTACATGTGCGTTCCAATTTCTTTTACTTCATGATGTATAACATCATCAATACAGCATTCAGGTTTAAGTTCTGCAACAGCCGAATTAGATGCTGACAGATTTAGTCGCTGAGAACTTGTCTGAAGGTCTGCCTAAGAGAACGGAAAACATCATTTTATTCAGATGTTGAATAGTGTTTCTCATATTAAGAAACAATTCTTTTATAATAGTGAAACAAAAAAGAAAAATTAGATGCCACAGAAATATGTAAAAATAATCTTTGAACATTTTTTAAATGGTTTGGGTTTCAGCAATCCAGCATCTTTATTAGCTGTCAAGGTATATACACATTGTAGAAAGAAAAAATAATAAATATAATATATAATATATAAACAATAAAATATATGTCACACAAATGCAAATAGGAGGCAGCTGACAGGCTTAATGACTAGTAGTAACACATCAGCCCAGGGGGTGGCAGGGTGCACTCTTTTTCTAATCCTCCTGCAGACCTTTCCCGGGAAATCCCACCAGGAGCCACTGCCTCAGCTCGGGACACAGCACTTCCGGTCATGGCCCCAAGGACGACATCACTTCCCCCAGACTCCCTATAAAATCTCACTCCCTTCCTCTGGATTTCAGTTCTGTTTTGGACTCTGTCTTGTAAAAATTACGTGCTACCAAACCTTTTACTTTTGCAGCCAGGAACACATTATACGGGTGGCTGCCCCAAACCTTTGCAATGTCTGGTGTCCTTTCTTGCCACTATATATTTGTGCTTGAAAGTTTGTGAACCCTTTAGAATTTTCTATATTTCTGCATAAATATGACCTAAAACATCATCAAATTTTCACTCAAGTCCTAAAAGCAGATAAAGAGAAACCAGTTAAACAAATGAGACAAAAATATTATACTTTGTCATTTATTTATTGCTTTCAGTATCTGGTGTGACCCCCCTTTGCAGCAATAACTGCAACTAAACGATTCCAGTAACTTTTGATCATTCCTGCACACCGGCTTGGAGGAATTTTAGCCCATTCTTCCATACAGAACAGCTTCAACTCTGGGATGTTGGTGGGTTTCCTTACATTAACTGCTCGCTTCAGGTCCTTCCACAACATTGGATCAAGGTCAGGACTTTGACTTGGCCATTCCAAAACATTAACTTTATTCTTCTTTAACCATTCTTTGGTAAAACTACTTGTGTGCTTAGGGTCGTTGTCTTGCTGCATGACCCACCTTCTCTTCAGATTCAGTTCATGGACAGATGTCCTGAAATTTTCCTTTAAAAATTCTCTGATATAATTCAGAATTCATTGTTCCATTAATGAGGGCAAGCCGTCCTGGCCCAGATGCAGCAAAACAGGTCCAAACCATGATACTACCACCACCATGTTTCACAGATGGGATAAGGTTCTTATGCTGGAATGCAGTGTTTTCCTTTCTCCAAACATAACGCTTTTCATTTAAACCAAAAAGTTCTATTTTGGTCTCATCCATCCACAAAACATTCTTTCAATAGCCTTCTGGTTTGTCCACGTTATCTTTAGCAAACTGCAGACGAGTAGCAATGTTTTATTGGAGAGTAGTGGCTTTCTCCTTGCAACACTGCCATGCACACCATTGTTGTTCAGTGTTCTCCTGATGGTGGACTCATGAACATGTGAAAGAGGCCTTCAGTTGCTTAGAAGTTACCCTGGGGTCTTTTGTGACCTCGCCGACTATTACATGCCTTGCTCTTGGGGTGATCTTTGTTGGTCGACCACTCCTGGGGAGGGTAACAATGGTCTTGAATTTCCTCCATTTGTACACAATCTGTTTCACTGTGGATTGGTGGAGTCCAAACTCTTTAGAGGTGGTTTTACAACCTTTTCCAGCCTGATGAGCATCAACAACTCTTTCTCTAAGGTCTTTAGAAAACCCTTTTTGTTTGTGCCATGATACACTTCCACAAACATGTGTTGTGAAGAGCAGGCTTTGATAGATCCCTGTTCTTTAAATAACACAGGGTGCCCACTCACACCTGATTGTCATCCCATTGATTGAAAACACCTGACTCTAATTTCACCTTCAAACTAACTGCTAATCCTAGAAGTTCACATCATTTTGCCAATCACAAATATGTAATATTTGATCATTTTCCTCAATAAATAAATGACCAAGTATAATATTTGTGTCTCATTTGTTTAACTGATTTCTCTTTATCTACTTTTGGGTCTTGAGTGAAAATCTGATGATGTTTTAGGTCATATTTATGCAGAAATACAGAAAATTCTAAAGGGTTCACAAACTTTCAAGCACAACTGTATATAGAGTGTTTGTTGTACATGCACATATACATACATAAATATATACACACACACAAAAACATGCATACATATACACTAACCTTTTATACTTACATATATAAGCAAACACACCACAAATTATCTTTATCACTCATACATACCTTGACAAGGATGTCTTTGACAATCTGATTACTATCATTGTGAACACTGATGTAGCTGGAAAATGTTTCACCAAGAAATATATTTCTAAAGAAATGCAAGACAAGTTTAGTTTTAAAATTTACAATAAAGACTGGAGCATAAAGCTATTATATAGATGGCAAGCTCATTGACTGGCCCCAAAAAGTCTTCAGTGTTCAACATAAACAGTTTAATCCCAAAACAATGTTTTTATTTTATAACAGCTTTGTACTTTACAAACAAGGGCAGTCATTTTTAAGTAAAATGCTATGCTTTTCTTTACTCAAGCATAATGAAGAAATATATTAACAGTAGATACTGTGGCTTTTACTCTCTTTACAGACCATAAACTATTAAAACACAATTTGTAATTTTATGTTCTTATCACAGAATTTTTTATTTACAGCAGCTCCCTAAATATCTTCTGTATAATAAGAGAAAAAGTATAATACCCAAAGTTTTGAGGAAGTGTGAGCATTTCACCAAGCATTAATGTCTCAGCTCCCTTTACAGTAGAGGGATCCTCCCTCATAAGTTTGGAGAAAAGGTCCCCTGCAACAGGAAAAATAATATAAACTGAAAACACTCAAACACAAATGAGGCTAGTGATGTAAAATATTAAGTATGTGATTTTATAATAATAATTCCTGTTGACTAAATAATTCAGGTTTTGATAAAACTGACAACAGAAGTTCCCAAGTTTATTTTGGGCTGCACAGTAGTTTGCAGTGCCAGTGGATGTGTACTGTCCAGATTAGGTTTTGTGTCTCATCTATGTATTCTTTTCATCTTATTGTGGCTTCGCCTTTTTCACTTCAAACCTATGTGGATTCTAAACTTATTGAGCTACCATTTTTAGGCAGTTCACAGTTAATATATTGTCCTGAGCAGCAAGTGGTTGCGGGGCTTTCAAATTTTTTTCATATGTTTAAATCTATATGACTGCATTTTGTTAGATGATGCCGATGTATCACAAAAATCTGATGGCAATTAAGACAGACCAGGCACCAGCATCCCACTGTTTTTTATGACATAAAATCTGTGTGAACTTGCATGTTTTGATAGTCATTAGCAAAAAGAGGGAAGACTTAATTTAGTCATTCAATGTTTACAATAAAGAAGTATGCACACGTATAAGAAAAGTCTGGTAAGGACATAACAGAATTTTAATGGCAGAAACACCAGTTTAGGGCACTTCTCTTCAGTCCACGAACACAGAACTATAACATTAACATATAATACTCTAAACATTCTGAAAGCTGAAGTGCCCGACTATCCATGACTAATCCAATTATACAAATAATTGTAATGTTCACAAAACTTGGTACTGTGGGCACTGCATTATTTTCTCAAATAAATACCTGGCAAGTCTCGGTCCTCACATGTCACTGGCATATTTGTGAATAAAGTTGGCTTTGTTAACCGCATCACTAGAAGAAAAAAAAGTACAATAAAAGTTTCCGCAACCAATAATTAAAAACATTCTAATAGTCCCAATATTTATAAGACAAATAATTGTGAAAATTCCTAAAACAAGTCTTTTATTTCAAATAGAGAGCCAAAGACTACTAGATTATACTCATTGTTAAGAAGTATACACAGTGTAGAGCAAAAAGGCACAGGTAAATAAAAGAAAAAAAGTTACATTTACATTATTTCTACACAATTAAGATATTAACAGCAAATTAATGATGGGTTTCAAAAGTTTAAATAATTTAGGGCCAAAGTGATACTGTCAGTTAAAGTATCAATATATTGGAGCACTTTAAGAAATTAAATCAGACTCATTTATCACATGAAAGATACTTACAAATCCAAGAGAAATTGTTTATACAGTTCTGCACGCGCAACAAAAGCAAGTTAAATGATTTCCTTGCAGTTACAGAGTAGACAGTTGTGGGGGTTTCAAAGGCAGTCTTGGGATTCAGAGTCTTTGGATTTAAGCCACATGGCTTATTACTGCCCAGTTGTAATGCTTTCCTAGCTGTCCACCAAGTGTACTTTTTTACAGAAATTAGATTGCACAAAATAGTGCATTGGGGTATCACTCTGTTGTCTTTTCAAAAATATTTCTCTCTATTATAAAAAAAAAAAAAAAATCTTGGGGCGAGACGCGATTTTCTCGGAGACACGAACTTCCCGCGAGACAAGGCAGCAAGACAAAAGGACAGCTGCAGTACAGGCTTTTAAATGTTTGAAGTGCTGTGTGACTTGCAGATCACGCAGCATGGCACAAGCAGCAACACAGCAGCTGATCGAGCATAGAGGAGGTAAAGAAAAATTTGTTTCCCATTCCATCACCGTTTAAGAGGTGGTTTCAGAGGAGCAACCGCATTTCCTTAGCATGCATTCAGCCCCCGTCTTCACAACGCAAGAGGCAGAGACGCAAAGTGGCTGGCGCGTAGCGTGCCCCTGGGTTGGAAGGGGATGGGCGAGCAGGGGGCAAAACCCCCTTGTAATGAAAAAAAAAGAAATAACCATGATACAGAAAATAACCATGATACAAAAATGTGTTTGCTTTGGTGGATTGAAATTTCTGCTAAAACAAAAGGATTCTATTGACCTCCTATGGACCACAATGATGATGATAAGATCTTAGATCCAAAATATTTCAATATGGATATAAATTTCAAATTAAGATGGTCACAATTTACAGAACTACTTGAGAGAAATACTCTGCTATCGGGCTCCACCTCAAAATAAATAGCAACCAAAAATGATGGTCTTATTTCAACTTCACTGGCATACAGTCACAAAAAATGACTTGAACTATTATCAAGAGATTCCCACTGCCCTGTAATTTTCAGATATAAAAGTTTATGTAATTGAGGGGAAAAAACAAAATCATAACAGATTACTCAATCTTTACATGAAAGATATTGTATATTGGTACTCTCACAAAAATTATATATTTTTTAAGTAATGTACATGTATAACATATTTACACTTCCATTAAAAGGGAATTCACTTTGAGCCCATAAACCTCTATAAAGAGGCTGTGGGTCAGTTTGTACAGCGAGAGAGAGGAAAATCGGGATTTGCAGAAGCCACTCCAAAACGCAACTGACACCAAAGTCCCATGATTGGTGATTCAAAAACTGGAATCCTCTGATCTCCAAGGACACACTATGAACCATGAAAAGTGCAAATTTCACTTGAGTCAGCTGTTAAAACCTTTTACAAGTTTATTAAATTCCTTTGTGAATATTGTATTTCTTTAAAATTCTAGTTTTCCCATAATTTCAATATTATACCAAATTTGTAACAATTCAGCTGTAAAGGGACATGAATTCTTTGCAGTGTATTACACAACTGGGTGGTAATGATCTTAGTCAAAAGTCCATAATCTGGTGAATGGTTTCTCTACAGGGACTATGGTGTTCTCTCACACACATACAAAGTCCATTTTCATTTTAGGCTAAACAGCATCCCTAAATTGCTGAAATACAAGTGCAAAAGTGATCCCTGTAATGAACTAGTGTCATGAGTCAGGTGGGCAGGGCTGGGGGCAGTCCCTGTTACTTTGTGACGCTTTCTACTGCCAAAACAGGCTTGTGTCACTCAGTGTGACACTTTAATAGAAAAATCATTTTCAGAAAAATGTGTCAAGATCTTTACATGATAGCAAGTTAGATTAATTATCATAATCCTGCAAAGAATCGAGTTAAAAGTATTTGCACTAAGCAATCTACTTTGTTGTACAAGTAGATATGTTTTCTGATGAATTATTCCTGCTATATTAAACAGCTGTTTACTGTGATAAGAATGGCTTATTTATACATAGATTTGAACATTCAGCCATGAACATTTTTAATCCCAGGCACACAAGTTTTCAGTTGAAAATGAATGAAATTAGACACAAGTGTAAAAAAAATACATTTTATTTCAAAAATGTATGTTACAGTAATACTTTGCATATACAGTATATTCAAGTGCTACAAAAAGTAGAACTGCCCCATTTTCCTTAGAGGTTTTCCACAGTTTAAAGCACTTTTACAGTCCAGTAGGCAGCTGCTTTCATCTTATACTGATCATATAAAAACCCTTTTAAAAACATAAAATATTCACATGTACAGTTGCTGTCCTAAAATCTTTTTTATTCAAACCAAAAAAAGCAATAAATATACTTATTTTGTATAAACTTTACAAGTTAAAATAAAAACTTAAATAAAAGTTACAGCTATAAACTAAATATTTTACCATGTTTACGTACTACTAAATTAATTTTACCATTAAGAGATAAATGTTGCTTTAGAAATATGCCAATGTTCTCACAGTATAAAATGTCACAGAACACCCATATCTGATCAATGTCCCTTTGAATATTTGCATTACATGCAGGAGGTCTTAAACGACACATTGCTTTGCTCAACTGAGCCCAAGTCAGTTCCAAATTATTATTCTTGCAGTTTGATATCTCAATTACCCATCTTGCTCTCTGTTGAAAATGAAGCTGCAATTCCTCAAGAACCTGTTGGAGCTCCTTCGAAAATGGCAACAGATTTTCAACAAATGCTTTTCTAGAATTTGAAACACTCCAGGATCTTTTAAACGGTGTGGCCTTACTTCCAGTACCTCTCACACATACAAAGTCTTTGTTACTTACTGGGGAAGACTGATGCAAACTGGTAGGCCACCTTAAAAATGCATTAAACTCTTGTAGGTTCTTGGTGCAGTCATAGCTGAAAGAACTCGCCAAAGGCTCAGATGCAGCTAAGGAATACTTCACTTTTTCAACTTCCTCAGATGACATAAATGGTGGATCTTTTTTTGGTTTCAGTACAGACATTCCATCACATTTATACCATGGAGAAAACAGTGGCACAGTTCTTTTAGGAAAATCCTCCATGGCCGTTTCTGCTATTTTCATCAATTCCGGAATTCCATTTTGAAGTCGGTGATGCAAAATTACTTCCATGACTGAAGTAGTACATACTTATGAATGTAACACAATCACATTGTAAACCATTAGTGATGCATTCCACACATCTTCACACATCATGACTGCTCAGGACCTAAAGCAAAAGTATTGTGAATACATAAAAATGAACTGTTGTTCATAATTCAATGGTTGATTTAAAAATTTGTTGTGTTAAGAAGCCATCTACGACACATAAGGAGAAAGCCAAACAAAGAATGAACCTTCATATAACCTTTACTGTGTCCCACTTTTGACCAAAACAATCATTAGCTGCAAATCTTGAAACTACTTAGTTTGAAATGCTGAATATGTCTAAGCTGAATGAATAAAAGACTGTTTAGCAACCAAACTAACATTTGTGCCAGTAACTTAAGTTTCTTTTAAGAACATTACTACAAAATGTAGTAGCTAAATACTGTATGTGAACTGTGACAGAAGAAACATTCAGAACATTTGATAGACTTGCAAAGATGTTTAGATGTTGCAGCCATTTCTTCTGTGTACAAAGAGTGGTTAACAGAATAAAGAATCAGTCTAGTAAATTTGTTAACTTTAATATTCATAAACAAATACATTTCTACTTATAACAATTTTTTGTGAAGTAACCTGCGAAAATGCGCAAACATTAAAGCTATCTCAATGATTCCAAGAAGCATTACTTACAGTCAAAGTACTTAAAATGGATCTACACTGATGTAATAGCAGAAATGTAGCTGGTGGTTTCATTTCCCTGCATTACTTGTTTTTTCCTGGAGTGCTAAACTTATTTCTTACTAAAAATGACACAAAATACCTCATCTTTGCCGCAATATTATCATAAATATGGACTACAGTTTTATACTTGGTAAAATAGTGTACAAGAACCCAAAAAAGTCCATATGTTCATGTGAATTATTTGAATTTAATGTGAAATATAAATTTAAAACATTCTGGTTTGATTTTACATGTGTATAACTTGAACAACAGCTTTACTTCAATAGCAATAATACATTTTATTTATATAAACAAAGCATTTGCTTTTAAATGATTCCACCAGCAATTATTTTTTTCTGTTTGTTCCCCAGATGTCTGGATGGTACCTTCACTGGCAACTACAGATGCCCTCCAGTTTTAAGACATGCACAATAAGTTAATGTGTGAAACTAAACATGTAAAGGTATAAAGTGCATGGAGGTATGTGGGACTGTGACTTTTGAGCTCTGCCTCATAACCCGTGGCAGAGGCTCTTCACATCTCTAACATGTATGCCAAGTTTGCTCATTGGAAGATTTTTTTAAATGTATTGATTAATTGCCATTGTTTTTATATTCCATTATACTCTCAGGCTGAGTTCTTTCTAACTGGAAAATCAGTCTTTTTATAGTTGTATCCCATGATTGATTACATGTCTAAACAGTGATTAAGACAAATGTTATTAACGAATGTTAATCAATCTGAATGGTATTAAATTCTAGTTTAGTGTTAAACTTTTTTTTTTAAATTCAGAAGCCCAGTTAACAGGGCTTCACCTCAGGAAACGAGGGTCAATTCACGTGAAATCAGATGAGGAATTCAGACTAACCACCTTCCATTTACATCGTACATTAATGAAATTACATTGCTGTACCCAAAAACTAGTGTGCCACATTTTTGGGCTTGTATGTTTATTAGTTTCTAGATATGAAGCCTTTAAAAAAAGGGGGCTGTGAACCTAATTTTACAAAAAAAAAAAAAGTGCCACTTGCACAGTGTCATTTTTAGAAGTCATACTTTTTAAGAACAGGTTTGTTCTTTAGCGTTAGAGGTATTTAACTTTTAATATAGTTGGTCTATAGTTGCATATTTGCCAATTCATGGTTTGCTGGACATAGCATAAAAAAAATAATAAAACCTGGGAATCCACAATATCTTTTAAATGTACATAGCTGTATGCTTCTACTTGCCAGTCAAATATGATTGCTGATGTCAGCAGAGCTCTGCTACTCTGCTCTACACAGCCATCCTGGTTAGTCTTATTTGGAGGCCGGCTTCAGCAACTGATACACCGATTTACTTTTGTAACTGTACACTATACAGCTCTGTGATTATATTATAATTAGCCTCTGTGTTCTGCATTTCTCTTTGAAGTAAAACATTGCACGTTTGATACCTTCGTAAATATAATTGGGTTCAATAAAAATATCTTGTGTGTTTAGTCACTAGAACATTGTTTTTCCTGTGGAATGGCAGTTTTTAATGGTTGAATTTAATTTGTCATACATGGCCAACATGCATTTGAAAATACACGTGAAATAAATTTGTTCCCATTTTAACACCTCCTAATTTAAAATGTTTAATAAAGAACTATAACATCAGTAATACCTATCAAAATCTGAAAGATATGATATGGTTTAGTGTGAAGATACAGAGTGCCAAAGTTGCTCTAAAGCACTGAAAGTATTTTTTAATACAATTTTCAGCAAGCCATAATTTGGCAAATATGCAACTGTGGACCAACTGTTTATGAAGTTAAAAACATCTAATAACTAAAGAACAATCGCAGAGAATTCCAGGCAGGTAGCATTAACAGTTTGAAAGTTATGACTTCAGGAACATTGCTGCTTTCAATAAAATTAGGACACGCCTCCTTTTTACAGCCTCTATACCACAGAAACTGCCGAGGATAAAAGCCTAACGCACTCGTTACTGGGTACGATGGCATTAGTTTCAGCAGGTAGGAATTATTTCGGAGATGATCTGTCGGGAATATTTTCTAGAAGCTACTGATCTGACACGAATTGATTCAATAATGAAATGCAGTTAACCACAATAAAGCGTACAGTTACGTTTGGACGATTTTAAAAACAACAATCTACTTTAAACCTGACTAAAGTGCATGTTTTTTTCAATATCGATGGCTGCTAGGGATTGCTGTAAAAATCGTAAAGAGGAGGTATTTTCTTATTCGGGTGAATTGATTACTGAGGAGATTTTGCCCCCCTTCTTACTTATGAATGACTGGACTGTTTAAAGGCCGGACGCTGTAACCGGAGCAGTCACCCGCCTTGTTGTGCCCACTAAAACAGAAGCTACTGTGGCGGAAAGGATCATCAGGACCTTAAGTCTGTACAGATATAAACAGCAATCACGCTTTCTAGTTGCCATTGTCTCCGGTTTAGTTAAACCCTGTATCGAACGGTATCAACGTAGCACAGCCCAAGCATGAAACATCTAACTAATTACAGGTTTAACACATTTTTACTGGGGATGGATATGTAAATGTATTACATTGAAATCGTAACACTTTTATTTCACCGAGTCCTTTTTAAATTCAGCCACTGTACTGGCACAGATCCGGTTCGCGTAAAAAATAAAATTGCTATGTAAATCAGCAAAACACATACCACGTTAAATGTATGTAGAAAAAATATGCGCATACACATTGCACAACATAAAGCTACAAATTTCTAAAACAAAAAAATGACAGAACCAACTAAAATTATTTTTAACTATACGTTATATATATATATATATATATATATATATATATATATATAAATTGTGTTGCACACTAACCATAAACAAATACGGCCAATTTAAATATATCTTCTTTTAAACACACATAAATTTAAATTGCAATATTTGGGCCCATTCTAGAGTAATAAGCACAGTAAAATACACGACACCTCTTCGATGTGTAATATTTGATAACAAAATACAAACCTTTTAAAGCAAGCAAATGCTCTTGTTTGGCCTGATTGACGTCCATCTTTCCCGACTCAGCTTGAACTTTGACCTGCATTGCAAACCGTTCTACGGCAACCTCGCTGGGACAAACCTGCCCTACAACGGCGATCGACAGCTTGCGTCTGTCTTCGACTTCAAACGTTTATAACGAGCTTTAAACTGACGAGATCGCAGATTGTGGTTAGCTGGCATATTGGTGCAATAAAGCGACTGAATTAAAAAAAATAAACAACATTTATTGTAACGGACTGATTTTGGCCTTATTGTGGTGGGTGGATGTATTGAGGGGTGAAAGCGGGTCGGATTTTGTGTTTACATTTTCTGACGGGTAAGGTTGCTAAATGTCCGGCAAAAGGAGGACATCCTCCTTTGTTGGTCTGATGTCCTGCTTCCGACAGGCAAAGCAAAAAAACCTCGACATTGTCCTTTTAGTTCAAGGCGTAGTGGTGTAGTCGAAAGGATCTGAATTTTTCACAGAGATGTAATCATATTGTGAAATGGAAAAAGATAAAAGTCCAATGAAGTTCTAGGACGATGCAAAGCTCAGTGGTCAGCAAGCACTGTTTTTTGCTGTTGACTTCCAGCACTCTTAGCTGCATACTGGCTCTCATTTTAGAGGTGTTCTGATCCAGTGACCTCCACACCCTGGTTGTGGTGCTGAAAAATGACCCCACTCTTCAATCATGGTGCTTAAAACATTAAGGGGGAACCCCACCTGCCCTTTGATCACTGTTCAGTGACCCCAAGGGAGAAATGTAAATAGAGATGGTGGTGCTTAAATTTCTAATGGGGAAATGTTTTTAACTTTAATATATCAGTTTAACACACAGAGCACCAGCACCTCTGTATACCCACTTCAAGCACTGCTTTACATATACATTCAAATCTGTGGACTTTAAAGGGAGACGGCATACAACTGATGAATAACACAATGAGAAATACTGTACTTGAGAAAACTGCATAAATAAATGAAAATGAAAATCGTAAACATCTAATAATGATGATATACAATACACTCAAATTTTACATTATTCCAACTAATTACCATTTTCCACCTGGTTCGCATCCCCTGCATTCTCCACCTTCTTCTTCTTTCGGCTGCTCCTGTTAGGGGTTGCCATCTTCTTCCATATCTTTCTGTCCTCTGCATCTTGTTCTGTCACACCATCACCTGCATGTCCTCTCTCACCACATCCATAAACCTTCGCTTAGGCCTTCCTGTTTTCCTCTTCCCTGGCAGCTCTATCGTTAGCATCCTTCTCCCAGTATATCCAGCATCTCTCCTCTGCACATGTCCAAACCAACGCAATCTTGCCTCTCTGACTTTGTCACCCAACCATCCAACTTGAGCTGACCCTCGAAGGTACTCATTTTTAATCCTATCCATCCTCGTCACACCCAATGCAAATCTTAGCATCTTTAACTCTGCCATCTCCAGCTCTGTCTCCTGCTTTCTGGTCAGTACCACCGTCTCCAACCCATATAACATAGCTGGTCTCACTACTGTCCTGTAGACCTTCCCTTTCACTCTTGCTGATACCCGTCTATCACAAATTACTCCTGACACTCTTCTCCACCCATTCCACCCTGCCTGCACTCTCTTTTTCATCTCTTTCCACTATCCCTATTACTCTGTACTGTTGATCCCAAGTATTTAAACTCATCCACCTTCGCCAACTCTACTCCCTGCATCCTCACCATTCCACTAACCTCCCTCTCATTTACACACTTGTATTCTGTCTTGTTCCTACTAACCTTTATTCCTCTCCTCTCTAGAGCATATCTCCACCTCTAAAGGGTCTCCTCAACCTGCTCCCTACTATCGCTACAGATCACAATGCCATTAGCAAACATCATAGTCCACTGGGACTCCTGTCTAATCTCGTCTGTCAACCTGTCCATCACCATTGCAAATAAGAATGGGCTCAGAGCGATCCCTGTTGTAATCCCACCTCCACCTTGAATGCATCCATCACTCCTACCGCAGACCTCACCATGGTCACACTTCCCTCATACATATCCTGTACAACTCTTACGTACTTCTCTGCCACTCCCAACTTCCTCATACAATACCACAGCTCCTCTCATGGCACCCTGTCATATGCTTTCTCCAGATTCACAAAGACACAATGCAACTCCTTCTGGCCTTCTCTATACTTCTCCATCAACATCCTCAGAGCAAACATTGCATCTGTGGTGCTCTTTCTTGGCATGAAACCATACTGCTGCTCACTAATCATCACCTCACTTCTTAACTTAGCTTCCACTACTCTTTCCCATAACTTCATGCTGTGGCTCATCAATTTTATTCCCCTGTAGTTACTGCAGTCCTGCACATCCCCCTTATTCTTAAATATCGCACTAGTACACTTCTTCATCACTCCTCAGGCATCCTCTCACTTTCCAAGATTCCATTAAAAATCTGGTTAAAAACTCCACTGCCATCTCTCCTAAACACCTCCATGCTTCCATAGGTATGTCATCTGGACCAACGGCCTTTCCGTTTTTCATCCTCTTCATTGCTGTCCTTACTTCCTCCTTGCTAATCCATTGCACTTCCTGATTCACTATCTCCACATCATCCAACCTCTTCTCTCTCTCATTCTCTTCATTCATCAGCCTCTCAAAGTACTCTTTCCATCTGCTCAACACACTCTCCTCGCTTGTAAGTACGTTTCCATCTTTATCCTTTATCACCCTAACCTGCTGCACATCTTTCCCAGCTCGGTCCCTCTGTCTAGCCAATCGGTACAGGTCCTTTTCTCCCTCCTTAGTGTCCAACCTCTCATATCGTACAACTCATCATATGCCTTTTCTTTAGCCTTTGCCAAATCTCTCTTCACCTTGCGCCTTATCTCCTTGTACTCTTGTCTACTCTCTGACTATCCCACTTCTTTGCCATCCTCTTCCTCTGTATACTCTACTGTATTTCTTCATTCCACCACCAGGTTTTCTTTTCCTCCGTCCTCTTTCCAGATGTCACGCCAAGAACCCTTCTTGCTGTCACCATTACTACATCTGCTGTAGTTTCCCAGCTGTCTGGTAACTCTTCACTGCCACCCAGTGCCTGTCTCACCTCCTGCCTAAACTCAACCTTGCAGTCTTCCTTTTTCAACTTCCACCATTTGATCCTTGGCTCTGCCCTCACTCTCTTCCTCTTCTTGATCTCCAACGTCATCCTACAGACCACCATCCTATGCTGCTTAACTACACTTTCCCCTGCCACCACTTTGCAGTCTTCAATCTCCTTCAGATCAACTCTTCTGCATAGGATGTAATCTACCTGTGTGCATCTTCCTCCACTCTTGTACGTAACCCTATGTTCCTCCCTCTTCTTAAAATACATATTCACCACAGCCATGTCCATCCTTTTGGCAAAATCCACTATCCTCTGACCTTCTTCATTCCTCTCCTTGACACCATACCTACCCATCACCTCCTCATCTCCACTGTTCCCATCACCAACATGCCCATTGAAATCCGCTCCAATCACCACTTTCTGTTCCTTGGGTACACTGTTCATCATTTCATCCAACTCACTCCAAAAATCTTCTTTCTCACCCATTGCACACCCAACTTGCGGTGCATATGCAATAGCAAAATTCATCATTACACCTCAAATTTCCAGTTTCATAATCATTACTGTGCCTGACACTCTTTTCACCTCCAAAACACTCTTGACATACTGTTCCTTCAGAATAACTCCTACCCCATTTCTCCTCCCAACCACACCATGATAGAACAATTTGAATCCACATCCAATCCACCTGGCCTTACACCCTTTCCATTTAGTCTCTTGCACGTACAATATATCACCCTTCCTTTTCTCCATCATATCTGCTAACTCTCTCCCGTTACCAGTCATACTGCCAACATTCAAAGTTCCTAGCCTTAGTTCCACTCTCTTTACTTTCCTCCCCTCCTCCTGACACGTGTCCCCCTCTTCTTCTTCTACTTCTTCTTCGGCCAACAGTAGCCCAATTTCCGCCAGCACCCTGCTGGCTAACAGTACTGGTGGCGGTCGTTGTTAACCCGGGGCTCGACCAATCCAGTATGGAAATTTGTATTGTTGTCCGCATATTGATTTGTCAAAATTTTACACCGGATACCCTTCCTGACGTAACCGTCCCCATTTATCCAGGCGTGGGACCGGCACGAAGAAACACACTGGCTTGTGCATCCCCTGTGGCTGGGTTCCCCTGCATTCTCCACCAAGGCTTCCTTTCTACCTTCGAATTTTTAAAGCCGATTCTTTATCTCTTGTTCTGCACTTTTAATGTCACTTTCGTCTCGTGCCAGTTTCTTCATTCTGCGCTCTCAGCTTGTACAGTTCATTTCATGCCTTCATTTACTCTTCACTTTACGTGGTCCCGCCCAATTCCTCCTTCCACTCGCTGCATTTTAAAGCTTCATTTCAGGACGTCACTTACTTCCTCTTTCCCTGCACCTATGCTTTTTATTGCTTTTATTACTCGCTTTGTACTCTACCTTTCGCGCTCTTTACTTCATTTTGAGGCCATCGTGGGAAAAGTGTCTCTCATCTCATCGATCTCACATGAAAGCAGCCACTTTCGCCCTCCTCTTCTCGTTGCTTGCTGCTTGGCTCGCCTCACCTACATAGTATCCTTTGTGTCCCCAATGTGTCCTGTTATTGGACTATCGAGTAGTCCTGACACGTCGGAGAGTGCAGCCTCCCAGTGAACCACTGCTTTGCTTTTCAGCTAGACAATGCAGTGATATACACTCAGCAGACAGTTCTTTAGATCAATACGCTTACACTTGAAATGAAGGACATCTTTCCCACTACAGAGTAACACCGTTTGAAATAAATGAACGATTCGTACCGCTAGCATCGGATGACTGGTGGCCAAAACATCGAGTGTACCATTGCGCCGTCTATGCGTGAATCGATAGATTGCAAAGGAATACATAAAAAAAACAATTCTCGGTAAATGTGTTTTTTTTATTTCTGCATCCCCTTTGCACAGCCGATTCCTGCACTCAAAAAAATATTTAGGCCTAATATTTAAAATTTATGTACAGTATTTTAAATGCATATAAAATTTCCATTTATTTGGATTACACAGTTTTAAAGTAAGCAAACTAATAAACCAAATGTGAAGTGTATTTATGAGTCCAGCATACTGTAAATGAAACAAGAACGAATGAGGTTTATGTAATTGTACTAATGAACCTAATGTCTTTTAAATATAAAATACAGTAGCTACGCCTATGTATTTATCATGAATACACACAGTGTGTGTCAAATTCATAAGTATGAGGTTTATGTATTCAATATGAATAAAGCCTATTTGTTTAAAATGCATATCCAGATTCATGTTAATAAATCCATTCTGTTTAAATTATGCTTAATTACCAGGTAGACCCATTTTACTGACAATGTATCCAATGTTACATACTTTTTATTAATAAGCCCAATGTATTTTAAATCCATAACAAAGGTATTTCAAATGTTTATGTTTTTACCCATTCATGTCACAAATAACTACAAATTATAACAAAGACCACCATGTTCCACATTTGACAATTTATTAACACTTATGATATGTTGCGGGCGGCACGGTGGCGCTGCTGCCTCGCAGTTAGGAGACCCGGGTTCGCTTCCCGGGTCCTCCCTGCGTGGAGTTTGCATGTTCTCCCATGTCTGCGTGGGTTTCCTCCGGCGCCCGGTTTCCTCCCACAATCCAAAGACATGCAGGTTAGGTGGATTGGCGATTCTAAATTGGCCCTAGTGTGTGCTTGGTGTGTGGGTGTGTTTGTGTGTGTCCTGCGGTGGGTTGGCACCCTGCCCAGGATTGGTTCCTGCCTTGTGCCCTGTGTTGGCTGGGATTGGCTCCAGCAGACCCCCGTGACCCTGTATTCGGATTCAGCGGGTTAGAAAATGGATGGATGGATGGATATGTTGCACAGCAAAATCTAAAAGGCAGCAACACTGATTTTCTGGACTCAGTTCAAATGTTGAAATCAGAATCAAAAATATTATCACAAGGATCAGACAAGCAGCTGTGCGCCATTTGTTTTAACACTTTGTTGCTTGCTACATGACAAAAGTGTATACAGTATATACAGGTATATATACTGCTCAAAAGAATTAAAGGAACACTTTTTAATCAGAGCATAGCATAAAGTCAATGAAACTTATGGGATATTAATCTGGCCAGTTAAGTAGCAGAGGGGGTTGTTAATCAGTTTCAGCTGCTGTGGTGTTAATGAAATTAACAACAGATGCACTAGAGGGGCAACAATGAGATGACCCCCAAAACAGGAATGGTTTAACAGGTGGAGGCCACTGACATTTTTCCCTCCTCATCTTTTCTGACTGTTTCTTCACTAGTTTTGCATTTGGCTACAGTCAGTGTCACTACTGGTAGCATGAGACGATACCTGGACCCTACAGAGGTTGTACAGGTAGTCCAATTTCTCCAGGATGGCACATCAATACGTGTCAATGCCAGAAGGTTTTCTGTGTCTCCCTGCACAGTCTCAAGGGCATGGAGGAGATTCAAGGAGACAAGCAGTTACTCTAGGAGAGCTGAAGAGGGCCATAGAAGGTCCATAACCCATCAGCAGGACCAGTATCTGCTCCTTTGGGCAAGGACGGACAGGATGAGCACTGCCAGAGCCCTATAAAATGACCTCCAGCAGGCCACTGGTGTGAATGTCTCTGACCAAACAACCAGAAAGACTTCATGAGGGTGACCCAAGGGCCCCATGTCCTCTAATGGGCCCAGAGCTCACTGCCCAGCAGCATGCAGCTCGATTGGCATTCGCCATAGAATACCAAAATTGGCAGATGCACCACTCGTGCCCTGTGCTTTTTACAGATGAGAGCAGATTCACCCTGAGCACGTGACAGAAGTGAAAGGGTCTGGAGAAGCCATGGAGAACATTATGCTGCCTGTAACATCATTCAGCATGAGCAGTTTGGTGGTGGGTTAATGATTGTCTGGGGAGGCATATCCATGGAGGGTCACACAGACCGCTACAGGCTTGACAAAGGCACCTTGGCTGCCATTAGGTATCAGGATGAAATCCTTGGACCCATTGTCAGACCCTATGCAGATACAGTGGCTCCTGGTGCACGACAATTCCTGGCTTCATGTGGTGAGAGTATGCAGGCAGTTCCTGGAGGATGAAGGAATTGATACCATTGACTGGCCACCACACTTTCCTGACCTAAATCCAATAGAACACCTCTGGGACATTATGTTTTGGTCCATCCAATGTCACCAGGTTGCACCTCAGACTGTCCAGGAGCTCAGTGATGCCCTGGTCCAGATCTGGGAGGAGATCCCCCCACAACACCATCTGTCATCTCATTAGAAGCATGCACCAATGTTGTCAGGCACGTATACAAGAACACAGGGGCCATACAAAGTGCTGCGTACAATTTTGAGTTGCTGCAATTAAATTTTGGCAAAATGGACTAGCCTGCCACATAATTTTTTCACTCTGATTTTTGGGGCGTCTTTGAATTCAGGGCTCTGTAGGTTGATCATTTTCATTTCCATCAAACGATGTGGCATCCTTTCGTTCCTAACACATTACCCAGTCTATATCAGTATAGATATCCAGGAGGATTTCTTTTTCCCATTGAGATCTGATGTGTTTTCAAAGTGTTCCTTTAATTTTTTTTAGCAGTTTATATATATACATACAAGGGATGTTTAAAAAAATTCCACACTTTTTAAAATTTCATTAATTAAGAATTTCAAAAACAAGTTACATCACTTTTCTTCATATAATCACCTTCCTTTGCGATGCAACTTTCCCAGCGTTGTACCAATTTTTTAATGCCCAATTACTACTCCTCCCGCCTCCACCGTTTCCAACGAAAATACAAAAGTGATGAAATATTTTGAACGTCCCTCGTATGTGTGTGTATATATATATATATATGTATATATATATGTATATATATATATATCCATCCATTCTCTTCCGCTTATCCGAGGTCGGGTCGCGGGGGCAGCAGCTTAAGCAGAGAGGCCCAGACTTCCCTCTCCCCGCCACTTCTTCCAGCTCTTCCGGAGAATCCCATGCTCCCAGGCCAGCCGGGAGACATAGTCCCTCCAGCGTGTCCTGGGTCTTCCCCGGGGCCTCCTCCCGGTTGGACGTGCCCGAACACCTCACCAGTGAGGCGTCCAGGAGGCATCCTGATCAGATGTCCGAGCCACCTCATCTGACTCCTCTCGATGCGGAGGAGTAGCGGCTCTACTCTGAGCCCCTCCCAGATGACTGAGCTTCTCACCCTATCTTTAAAGGAAAGCCCAGACACCCTGCGAAGGAAACTCATTTCAGCCGCTTGTATTCACGATCTCATTCTTTCGGTCACTACCCATAGCTCATGACCATAGGTGAGGGTAGGAGCGTAGATCGACTGGTAAATTGAGAGCTTTGCCTTACGGCTCAGCTCCTTTTTCACCACGACAGACCGATGCAGAGCCCACATCACTGCGGATGCCGCACCGATCCGCCTGTCGATCTCACGCGCCATTCTTCCCTCACTCGTGAACAAGACCCCAGATACTTGAACTCCTCCACTTGGGGCAGGATCTCTCCCCAACCCTGAGAGGGCACTCCATCCTTTTCCGGCTGAGGACCATGCTCTCGGATTTGGAGGTGCTGATTCTCATCCCAACCGTTTCACACTCAGCTGTGAACCGATCCAGAGAGAGCTGAAGATCACGGCCTGATGAAGCAAACAGGACAACATCATCTGCAAAAAGCAGTGACCCAATCCTGAGTCCACCAAACCGGACCCCTTCAACACCCTGGTTGCGCCTAGAAATTCTATCCATAAAAGTTATGAACAGAATCGGTGACAAAGGGCAGCCCTGGCGGAGTCCAACTCTCACTGGAAACGGGCTCGACTTACTGCCGGCAATGCGGACCAGGCTCTGACACCGTTGTACAGAGACCAACAGCTCTTATCAGGGGTCCGTACCCCATACTCCCGAGCACCCCCACAGGATTCCCGAGGGACACGGTCGAATGCCTTTCCAAGTCCACAAAACACATGTAGACTGGTTGGGCAAACTCCCATGCACCCTCCAGGACTCTGCTAAGGGTGAAGAGCTGGTCCACTGTTCCGCGACCAGGATGAAAACCACACTGTTCCTCCTGAATCCGAGGTTCGACTATCCGACGGACCCTCCTCTCCAGAACCCCTGAATAGACTTTTCCAGGGAGGCTGAGGAGTGTGATCCCTCTATAGTTGGAACGCACCCTCCGGTCCCCCTTTTTAAAGAGGGGGACCACCACCCCGGTCTGCCAATCCAGAGGCACTGTCCCCGATGACCATGCGATGCTGCAGAGACGTGTCAACCAAGACAGTCCTACAACATCCAGAGCCTTAAGGAACTCCGGGCGTATCTCATCCACCCCGGGGCCCTGTCACCAAGGAGTTTTTTGACCACCTCGGTGACTTCAGTCCCAGAGATGGGAGAGCCCACCTCAGAGTCCCCAGGCTCTGCTTCCTCATTGGAAGGCATGTTAGTGGGATTGAGGAGGTCTTGGTACTCCCCACCGACCCATAACGCCCGAAGTCGAGGTCAGCAGCGCACCATCCCCACCATATACGGTGTTGACACTGCACTGCTTCCCCCTCCTGAGACGCCGGACGGTGGGCCAGGATCTCCTCGAAGCCGTCTGGCGTTAATATATATATTAAACAGGCTTATGAGCAGCAATATCATAAAACTTTTTTAGGAACTGTGCTTAACAACTGTGTAATACAACTTGAGGTAGACAGATGAAACCAAACAGATCAACAGTGAAGGCTGTAATGCAGTACACAAGCATTTTAAGGAATCCCTGACATCCATTTTTTTAAATTTCTAACCACCTCTAACAATATAAATCAAGGAATGTAAAGCATACATATTCTTTATCTGAAACTAAGAAACTCTGATATACATTTCCAGAAGTAAATATCAGTGTATCAGACCAATTACTCTCAATCACCAGAGAATCCCAATTTTCAGTTTTTATGTGCATGAATCATTCCAAAAAGTATCATACATCCCAAGGTGACACTACGTAGGTCTTGCAGAACTTCCATGCCTTCAAGTACAATGCCAGCATCTGTAGGCTCCTCTTCAGGACTGGCACCCGCTGCACAAATGATGTAGATGCCCATTGTTGTCTGTGCAATCCCAGACTCAGCCTCTGCACAATCACAGTCCTGGAGGATAAGCAAAGAAGAATGAGCTGTGTAACTGTTTAATACATTTACAGCTGACAAGCATCTCATTAAGATTGTATGATCAAACTCCAAACAGTCCTTTTCTTCACCCCGGGAGCACGTCGTTCCTTCCCGTCACGTGACAGTGACGTACTCCCGGGTCATAAGGCACAAAAGAGCCCACAAGCCCCCTTACAGCGACTCCTGGTGGCCCCCAAGGTATCCAGCAGGGCTGTGTATAAACACTACAAAGTCCATGAGGCCCTGCTGGACCTTGGGGCACGATCCTGCTGTCGGGAGAGCTCCTCCTGGCGGCCTAGGGGTGAGGACCGGAACCAAAAGCTGGCTAACCCCCACAATATATATATATATAGATATATATATATATTGGGGTACAGTCCGGACACAGACAGGTAGACATGTTCTTTCTCCACACACGTTTATTTTTACTATTTACAAATGCACAAACCCAGTGCCGCAGCACCAATCACCCCTTCAAGTCCTGGCTAACACAATGCCTTGCTCTGTCCTAGACCGCCTCCACTCCTCTCCTCCGAGCTCTGTCCACTTCCACTCGACTGTTGCCCTCAACTGGAGAGAGGCGATCCCTTTTATGCACAAAATTTTAACTTATTACATAACTTTGCTCCACTTCACCATCTCCATGATGCATACTGTTACAGCAGTTAAGTCTTATACTCCATATCATCTTGACACATCTGGATAATGCAAAAACTGCTCTAGAGGTATGTTTATAGACAATAGCTTAGCATTCAACACTGTTGTGCCAACAGAACTGGATTTTGGACTTCATAGCGAGCAGACCTGGGCTTTGGAGATTGCCAGCATCTTTTACTCTATGCTCACCTGCAACCCAGGCACACTATGGGGTAGTGTGCTAAACCCCCGGTGTGACTGTGTGTCCGGACACCACACCAGCTCCATCATTAAAAATGCTACTGACATCACCGTCATAGGCCTGATCACCAACAATGATTTAACTGGTTGCAGACAAGAGGTCTATCTGCTGATTCAGTGGTCCCAGGACAATCTGACCTTTAATGTCCAAAAATTAAGGAGCAGGTCAAAGACTTCAAAGAACAGATTAAGCTGTGGTTTGTTTTTGTGGGGTGCTGTGGAAATGGTGCACTTGTTTAAATTTTGTACAGTAACAGTCACTGGTGAATTGATGAGGGAACAGCATGTTTTGTTTATCGCCAAGATCACCAATGCCTTCCTGAGATGTCTCGCAGTTGCTTTTCTGGAGTTCGTCTTCACTGGCTGCATCACATCCTGGTAGGGTGGTGAAAGCCACAAAATATTACTGGTGCCCAGCTGCCTTCTGTCCAGGGTATCTAAAAGACATTCTCCTAAGATTATTACACACTCAGCCATTCTGCACAATGGTTTTTCTTGCTCCTGCCTTCTGGCAAATAGTAAATGGCTTCAGCAAAAGTGTGTTAGTTGTGGAGTTACTGAACAGCCAATCGTAATAACAAACATTGTAAGAAAAAGAGTATGTATAAATATTTGAAATATACCTGAATATATATCTATACTGTATATTGTATTCTATGTATATTTTATGTGTTTTATTATATTATCACTGGTCTGGAGAGACATGTAACAATATAATTCTACAGTATGCACAAGACAATAAATACTGCATGTTTAATGATGAGATCACCTCAGGATGATTTCATGCTGAATCCACACTGCAACCGACCCACTATTTATTATTATTATTAGTAGTAATCGTATTTGATATTTATCAAAAATAAAAAAGACGAACTCAAAGACTGTTTTTATGTCAATCTAAATCTACTTAAATGTTGCACGAAAAAGGTTTAAGAACGATCACGATTGTCTCAAACTCAAAAGTTATTCAAAAATGTTAAATGTTCTTGGCTGTCACATATTGTTCAATTGATATGGACATGACATACAGTATTTCACACATACAGCTTTTAGTAATGAAAATGTTGATGAATCAAATCAATAAATAAATAACGGTCTCCTAAAATGTTTCCCTCTCCATTTTAAAACCAATTTTATATGTAGCACTGTTTTTACAAACCTTTTAAAAATTAATTATGCTTAATATTGTTTCACAGGTGTATAATTACCTAGTGGGAATATGAAATACATTTATAGATTGAAAATCTCTAGGTATGGTTTTCATGAGGTACATTCTGTTTGAAACACTAAATGGTAAAAAGATTTGTTACTTTTACTAGCGTATAATGTAACGGTTCAGGAGAAAACGTAATGAACAACCAATCAAAATAGTAAAAAAACTGCCTTATATCGGTAAAGCGCTTAGAATGGTTGGATAACTTAAGTGTTAGACTGGAAGTCGTTTATGCTTGTCCATATGGAAACTGTTGTAATTTTTTGTACAACTGCAGCAAGCATACTGTGCAACGAACGTGCCAATACTGTCTCGCAGAGGGCATAATGCGAGTGACGTTGGGAAAGGGTATGTTGCGCTGAATGGCGTTTCGTGACTGACGCGATGGGCGTTCCATTTCTGACGTCAGACGTATTGCGGTCTGCAGCTTCCCTCTGTTGGGAGAGAAGAAAGAAAGCTGAGAAAGCGCGAGGCGGCCGGAAACAGCTGACAGGTCCTACCATTTCATTTTGGTAGGGGTGAGAGTGTGTCGTCTTCGAAAGAGGATCATATTCCGGTACGTCGAGTACGCTTAGTTGATCAGTTTCTTTGTTGCATTTCTTTTTCATTTTCAGTACTTTATTTTATCTCGTGTTGTGTTTGTGGAATACAGACCTTGCCGACAGGGTGTCTGGAAGTTTGACGCAATCTCGCTGGATAACAGATGGATGGTCTTGTCCGAGGATGGCTGCTGCTACTGCTCCTGTTGTCGCCGCTGCCGGTGGCTTTGTCGTTAGGCAAGGGGCAGTGACGGGAATGGACGGATGTGGCCGACATGGACGAGCATCTGGAGCCACTGTGAAGGTGAGGAAAAGCGAATCGACATGAGTCGAGCTGAACCGGTAGTGCAGCGCCTTAATGACGCGGTACCTGCCAGAAAAGGCTGCAGTCGTGGCCGGGATGCTGGCAGCACTCTGCTGGGAGGTGTCTCCACTTTCACTGATGCCTTTACACTCTTGCTAACGATTCCTACAGTTATGTCCATGGCATCCTTTTATTGTATGCTATTTGTTTTTATCCATATTTTTTTAAGAAGGGAAAGTCCTTTTTGAATAACAAATGTCTGGTCGGGGCGTGGGCGGGCTGTTGATATTTGCGCTTTTTTATTTTAGTTTGTAGAGGGGCATTTGCTTTGCTTTGCGTTCATGACATCAACCTCAGCTGTCTCCCACGTGGACAAACATTAAACGTGTTTAATCTGCATACGCTTTCACACTTATAGTTTAATGCGAATACTCATATGTTTCAAAATGCTTGGTTAGAATAGTAAATCGTCCGTTCAAGTAAAACTGAAAATGCCTTGCACTAAATGTAGCTGAATAAGACACGCGTGAGGAGAAATGGCCAGTACGATGTCCTGCTGTTTGACTCGGAAAGGTCAAAGCGCGGGAGGAGCATTTCACTCAATTATTAATAAGCATCATGTGCGGACATTTATTCCACCAATCAAATCCAGTTCAGAGTCATAGATGATTTGTTACATCTATCTTACAAAGTACCAATCTTTGGTAATTTACACAACTAAAATTCAATAAAGATATTTTATTGCATTTAAGGTTATATGGTTGTTTTCAGCTTTATATTTTATAGCAAGATACATATGTGTGGTATGGTATTCTGTGTGCAGGGTGCTGTCGTCCCCCCCATCACTATTTTGTACCTTAAGTATGACCAACCTTTCCAATTTTCTCCAAAAGTAAATGACAAAAAATGATTTTGCAGTTGCTGTGACTGGATGGAACATTCTTCTGAAGCTTCTTTGAGAAACAAAATCTGTTGAATTTTGCCAGAGTTGCGGTGGACATTAAATGACAAGATTCATTAACCACTGCAATTGGACTCTAGTTATGGAGTTTATTGAAATGAAATTATGCAGTCACTATGACGCCCAAGCATTAAAACTGGGAACTTTAACTCCAGATCACCTATGCTTTGTCACCATATACTATGTATGTATGTATGTATGTGTGTTACGGCCAAAGTGGGAAGTGTCGCACCTCTCGGCCAAAATGTGAAATGGCCGGCCGATTCGGGAACTGCCTGAACTTCGGGTTTTGGCTGTAACAGCCTATCTGGCACACACTTCCTTATCATTACAGAGTATCGGAACGTACATATAGCATGTGAGCAGGCATCAAAGTAGCTCACAAGCTTACAAACAGGCTGCGCACAGTCCCTTTTAATTCTAAAGGCAAGAAATCGGCACAAAGACACAGAACACAGTTTATGGCATACCATGTAATGCATGTCCAGCAGTATACGTGGGGAAGACATCAGAAACACTTGGCACATGTATTTGAGAACATTGCAATGCAGTCAGAAGAAAGGACCCACTGTTTCGGATTTACACACACAAAAGTTCAACCAGACACACATTTAAATGGGACTCGGTCAAAGTTAAATTCAAGGCTAATACTAAAAGTGCTGAAACGTGGCTATCCATTGAAAACACCATTAACAGACATTTGGATATGAGTCCACCATATGCAGGCTTGAAAAGAAGAACATGCAAATAATAAATAAGAGTTTTTGACCAACACACTCTGAACCCCAACTCATCAGTCATACCCCCCCCACCTCCACCTATCATCCCCTCCTTATTTGCTATATATTGTTTTATGTTCTTGTCAGTCTAATCATTTTCCTCTGATGATGATTCCTGGTAGGAATCAAAATCTTAGGAATAAAAAACTATTTTAATATATGTCATTCATTTGCACCCTTTGTGGATTCCCAGCTACACATGTGCAAACTGTATCACAGACTTTTGCTCATATATATATATATATATATATATATATATATAAAATATTGTGGTCCATGGCTGGCTTTGTATCCCGGCTAATACCTCCAGGCTGCCAGAGGGAGCCCTCCCAGCGGCATGGAAGGTCTTTGAATTCCAGCAGAGCCTCAAAACATTGTAGTTTTTATGGACAGCCCTTCTGGATACCATGGAGGCCACGAGGAGCCGCTCTAGGGAGGCTTGGGGAGTGTTATTTGCCCTATGCCCCGGAATTACTTCCAAGTCACATGAACGGAAGGAATGATGGACTTCCGGGGTGAGAAAAAAGGACTTTTATCTGACCCGGAAGTAATGAGGAATTATGGACTAAAGGATGAGAACACTTCTGGGTCGGGAACTATAAAAGGACCATGGGAACTCCCAGACAATGAGCTAAGCTGGGTGGTAGGAGGGCAACACGTCTGGGAGTCGGAGGATTGGTATTGTGATTATTATTATTGTATTGTAGTTAATGAATAGTGTGGAGTGGAGGGTGCTTAGTGCACATTATTATAATAAAAATAATTATTGTAGCACTTTTACCTGGTGTTTGGCGTGGTACCTGAGGGTTCGAGGGAGCGATATCGCCCCCTACTGTCACAATATATAGTTTGTTTAACTTTAATTTTTCTGTTCTTAGGTCCTAGAATGTGGAGTTTGTGAAGATGTCTTCTCATTGCAAGGAGATAAGGTCCCTCGGCTGCTGCTTTGTGGGCATACAGTGTGCCATGACTGCCTCACTCGTCTACCATTGCATGGCAGAGCAATCCGTTGCCCCTTTGACAGACAAGCTACAGAATTAGGTAGGAAAAGTACTCTGCATTTGTGATACAGACTGTTTTAAAGTGAATATGGTTATATGTGATATAGCTTTATAGTAGTAATTTGTGTTCTTTGTAATGCTTTTTATAAAGTTAGAGAGACTACACACAAACAGAAGGACATCAATTAGTATGCAAATTCACTAAAGCAGGAATATAACAATAGAAATAAGGGAAGTAAAAATGATTCTGTTGGAAAAACAAAACACTGGCATCTGGCAGGCAGTGCATAGAAACAGATATCAAGAAGACTTTGGGCAATTGGCCATTCAAGACCTACTTGGCATTCGAAGGATATACATAATAACCATTGTGTCCAGGTAAGCATCCAGTGCTGCCTTTAACCTGGAAACATGTTGTAGTTCCATGCCTACTGTTAAATCATTCTAAGTATTCACTGTATATTGCCTTAATACCTTTGTATTCTTTTGAAAGGAAAACCGGTTAATACCTCGTGCTTGTTTTAAGCCAGAGTATTCTGTGAGCAGAGTTCCATAGGTAATGTTGCATGATAGTGGCAAAAAACTGAGATAAACCAAGCATTGCGATAAGCAGTGTTAATATAAAGACTCTAAAAAAGAAGCGTGAAACAACCAAAACTTTGCTTTTAGTACTTCCAAATATCATGAAAAATACACCAGATTAAAAGATTCTGAACAGCTTGACATTATTTAAATTGTGCCATACTGTGCTCATGAATGTTGGAGTTTGTGAATGGAGCCGGCTGAAGGACAGTGTAGCTTTCTACTAGTGATGCACCAAAATGAAGATTCTTGGCCAAAGCCAGATTTCAAAAAACACTGGGCCAAATTATCTTTTAAAGTATTTATTTTTGCACTTTTTTTTTTTTTTGTACCATTTTATAAAGTTAGAATTATCCAGTTTCACATTTGATTTATGGCTGTTCAATGGATCTGAACTATAAAACTGCAAGTCGATGAATAGTCATGTTATTTTTGAAATTAGTCTTTACAAGAGTACATCATTTTTAAAAAGAAAAACAAAAAAAAAAAACAAAACAGTATTTAGCTTTGACCATTCCTTGTTTGGAAAGATGGATGGTTCTGCATTGTTTATTAAGCTCAACTTCTTTGAATAGTCTTGCTTTATGTCCTGATTTAAGTTGTCCCGGTATGGTCCTTTCTCTTTCTCTTGTAGTATGTCACTCATACACGTTCCTTTGTTGCATACAAACCAGTATAGTCTTCCATACTCCACTCTGCAATGTGGATCACGCATTCCCTATAGGACAGTAGGCACTGTTTGAAAGTGTCATCCATAACCAGTGGAGGAAATTAGCAGAAACAATGTCATACATTCAACCAAAAACTAAGTATTTTCATTCATTCGGCAAAGTACTGGATGTCCAGTGCTTTGCTATCTTTGGCCTAACATTTTCAGTGGCTAAAATTGTGAGTACCCCTACTTTTTACTGCATGATAAACCCTTATAAGCCAAAATGCTAGATCATTTCCACTACAGAACATGGATGAGATACTCCAAAGTAACCTTTAACACATTACGGTTTCCAAAGTCGTCATTGATTAATAGTAACCATAAACATTTCATTCATTATGTAAATTAAAATAAAAAGGGGAATGCATTATTTTGTCTGTAGTTTGATATGAGCTTTCTGGAGCAGTGAAGGTCATAGGAGCCGCTAGCAAATTTTTCAAAGTGAAACGGAGACACCTTCTGATTTGACTTGTTCCAACCCTAGGACCAAATTCAGTTTTGTAAGGTATTGACATTTGTATTGATAGTTCACTGTTGATCACTATCATACAACTTCATCTTTAGAATTTTTCTTTTCTTTTTGTGTGTGCAGTTTAGCATTTTCTTAACTAAAGTAAACAAAGAAAAAATAATTTTCACATTCTACAACGGTCAGAACTGGCACAGAGTATTATGAATGCCAGATACTAAAACATTTACTCGTATAAAAGAAACCCTCTCTGTTCTGACTTGCCCTTTGGAGCTGCTGAACAGTACCAAGTGTAGAGAATAAAATATGTACAAGCCTATAATTAGGACATGTTAATCGGTGAAAAAGGGTACACAACATGGGCAGTGGACTTAAAGGTACAAAGATATGTTTCATTCCTCACTTACGGTTAAGCAATTCACTTTACTTGTCTCTGGTCCGGTGACTTTAAAAAAGTAAAGCATTGTAACATTTGTGAAGTAAAAGTAAAGCATTGTCATAAAAGTGAAACATTGTTTTGTCTAGCTAATGCTCCTAATGACACCTATCTTCAAATGTTTAAATGTGAAAAATGTTGTATAAAATGATTGTCGTTTGAATTTGTGCCTAATTGTGGCGTTAGACTGTATGATTTTTCCTTGTTTTTTCCCCCTCCTTTCTTCTTGTATGATTTTTTTTCTTCTTGCTTTTTGCAAGAGGGCGGCATGGTGGTGCAGTGGTAGCGCTGCTGCTTCGCAGTTAGGAGACCCGGGTCCTCCCTGTTTGGAATTTGCATGTTCTCCCCGTGTCTGCATGGGTTTCCTCTGGGTGCTCCCACAGTCCAAAGACCTGCAGGTTAGGTGCATTTGCGATCCTAAATTGTCCCTAGTGTGTACTTGGTGTGTGTGTGCCCTGCAGTGGGCTGGCACCCTGCCCGGGGTTTGTTTCCTGCCTTGCGCCCTGTTTAGGCTGGGATTGGCTCCAGCAGACCCTGTAGTTAGGATATAGTGGGTTGGATAATGGATGGATGGATGCTTTTGCAAGACATGCCCTGTACATGAAAGGGAATTTACTTAACTGAAAGGCAGCAGTGAGACACAAACTATGTTTGCTATGTAGAGGGTTTGTTTTCAGATGTAGATGCCTATTATCCTCCTGACCCACTTGTATTCCTGTAGGTCAGTGTTTGATCCATGGCAGTATAAGCACTTTCCCAAATCATGCTGCGGCATGCCCTGCAAATTCCCAATGGTTTCATGTTTACTTGCTGCACAAGAAGAAAAATATATTTATTTGCTAACAGCATTTCACATAACTTGCTACCAGCTAAACAAATGCTGCTGAGATAGCAGTGAGGCAGCCCTTAATTGAGAATTGATTTACACAACTCCCTTTCTAAATTAACAATTTTTTTTGTTAGTTATTTGTGCACTGCCTTATCTTTCAAAACATATCTCGATGTTATGTTGTCTGCAGTGCATATATATCTGGTATGTTGGCTCGGAATTAGATGGGTATGGAGGATTGTTTTAGGCAGAGCACTGGCTGTCCAATATGTGCCACATTAGGAAGAAGGAAGATGCAATAGTCTTGTTTTTAACTCTTGATTAGTTGCTGTTCTGCAGTCAGATTTCATATTTGGACCAGGTTGAGTAAGACAGTAGTTTAAACATTCTCTGATGGCTCTGATTTGTAACTGTCCAGGTGATGCAGGATCACAATAAATGTGCACCACTGCTCATCTGTAGACATCAGAGTTAGTAATTTAATCAGGGCAGTATAGATTTGGTAACATTTAAGGTAGTGCTTGATAGTGATCAAACATATTGTATATGTGTCGCTTTTCTAAAATTATTATATACTTTGACCCCCTTCTTCATCCATCCACCCATCTATTATCCAACCCACTATATCCTAACTACAGGCTCACAGGGTTCTGCTGGAGCCAATCCCAGCCAACACAGGGCAAAAGGCAGGAAACAAACCCCAGGCAGGGTGCCAGCCCACCACAGGGCACACACACCAAGCACACACTAGGGACAATTTAGGATCGCCAGTGCACCTAACCTGCATGTCTATGGACTGTGGGAGGAAACCGGAGGAAACCCATGCAGAGACGGGGATAACATGCAAACTCCATGCAGGGAAGACCCAGGAAGCGAACCCAGGTCTCCTAACTGCGAGGTAGCACCGCTACCCACTGCGCCACTGTGCTGCCCCCCTTTCTTCATATGACTGCTAAATATATGGTCTGGCACATTAAGACATTTGAACAGTGTCAGACAAGAAACACTTGTACTTCATATTACAAAAACTGGAAAAGAAAACTACAGCATAACTGGCCCAATGACCTGATTTGAATATTTTTGATAATCCCATAAATTGCTGCACTTGTCCTACATTTAAGATGCCCCTGAGGAGAAAACTGTTGTCGTCTAATGGTTATGTATAGTGACCCTTTAAAAAGATCTTTTAAATAGACGTCTATAAACAAATATTTTGATTTTGTGTAGAATCTTATTTGTGTTAAGCATCATCCTCTCATTTTTGTTTGTTCAAGTATGATTGTCTTAATACAGTATACATGGTTTAACTCTTTCAGGGCAAATGTCGAAATTCAGGGGTAGAGGATGGTAATTAGCTGTAAACTGTGACAAAACTCTGTTTAACGTTAGCTTTGTTAATTTGACCGAGATTTCCTGCGCATGCATGAGTAGCGAAGAGCAAACAACCCCTCGAATGGCATCAACATCTGGTGAAATACCAAAAACAAAATACTCTGTGGATGACGTTTTACGTATTGTATCGCTGAGTCGGGCTCGGTGTTGTTGGATTTTGATGTAAGTGATCTGGAGGACGCAAACGAAAGTGAAGAACCAGCATAAGCTGATTGTGGTGCTGAACATGTCCGTGTAGCTAATGTACCTACACCAACGTTCACCTGGGAGGACCATCTCTGTATGATGTCAAGAGGTACAAATCGGATTGCATCACACTGCTACTGCTGTGCATATTCCTGCTGGTCACTGAGCTGCCCCCACGCGGCCTCTACTGCCAGAGACACCGAACAGACGGCGACAGCAGCCACGGCTTGCAGCAAAAGATGTTCTATGCTGATTTATGCGTGAAACCATTGCTGTGTGTGCTTTTCAGAAAACTGGAAAAAATATTCAGCCCTCAAAGAGTTAATGGTTTTAAATAACAGAATGGTGATGCAATGTCAGTGTGAGGTAGCAGACCTGACAGCTGCACAATGTTTTGTTTGAATCAAAGCCCAGTTAATGTGTAGACTTTATGTGTTCTCCTTGTTTCTTGTGGGTTTTTCTTTTGACATTTTCTCATTTGCTCCCATGTTCCAAGAGTATGTGTTAAATTTAATTGGCTTCATGTCAGTGAGTATGGATGAATGTAAGTGGGCACTTTCTTTTCTTGTGTGTTTGTTTTTTTTTGTGCACTTTAATGAACTGCTCCTGTTTTCAGGTGTGCCTGTACTACTAAACGGGATTAAGCAGATTCTGTAACGGAAGGATGGACATGAAAAAGTTAATTCTGATTAATTTAAGAATTAAACTTTAGAAATCGATATCACAAACTCGTTGTTTCAGTGCATATTACTGCCTTAATTCGAAAATCATTTCACAAAAAGAACCATAAATACTTCTCTTGGCTCGGCTTTTAAATGCACCTTATGATAGATAATATTATCTGGAAACCTGCAATAAAATATAAATGTTTATAACTCAGGTGATAAAACTGTCTGCTTGAATTCAGTCAGATACACAAATCTTATCTGTCAAATTATCATATTTAAGCAACTGATAGGTCACATATGATATGGCTCAGTGTAACATTATTATCTGAAACAAGATCCTAGATGGTAAAAAGGCTTCTTTTATTGCTAGCAGCAAACATTAATTTTTATGTTTTTTTGAGTGCTTGGAAATAATGAATATGATCAGGTTACAATAAGTAAAGTATAAATATGAAGCCCAGTGTGAGAAAATTTGAAGAAAAAAAACCAACAAAATTTAATATAAAATGAATTAACCAGCATGTATGTTTTGATAATATTTTTCAAGTTTATGTACAAATTAAATGGAGCACTTGTTGTGTGTAATTTTTTTTCTTTATTTTTTTTCTAGTAGCTCACAATAATGTGCTCAACCCCGTGCCTTTGTATTATCCTCTATTATGTAAAGTTTTACAATTTTCATCTAACATTAGTGCTAGCTAAGGTTTAACTGTGTAAATACATTCAAATGGATAGTCTTTTGTTCTGTTTATTATTACATTAAAAGAGAGTATTTTGCTTATCCATGATTGCATTTTAAAATATTTTAAAGGAAAATGTTTTTTAATGTGTTATTCCTTGCACCTGTATTAGGGTTAGGGTAATTGTAAATATTGTATATAATAAACGGGTGGTGGTGATATGTCTGCCTGTGTCCGGGCCGGGTCCACACAGTAAGTAAATTGATTTTTTATTTTATTTTGTTTGTTGTTTTTTCAGCATTGAAGCCCATTATGTCTAAAACTTTATCTCTGTTGTCCATTAAATCATAACGTTAAAAGTTTTCTTAGCCATTACTAAAAACAATATGGGGAAGTAACAGATAATATTAATCAATTTTGGGAGGAGAATTTATTTAAGTGTTAATTTAACACTGCTCATTTTGATGTGTTGTCCATAGGTTTTGTCAAAGGCGCATTAAAAAAATTGATAAAAACCTGCAGATTTACCAAAGTCTGAAATGTGTTGATTACTCCTGTAACAATACCTCTGATTTTTTTTTCTGCCAGCTAGCATTTTAACACATACAATCTGATATCTTAGATTATTAGTAACCTGTAACATATACTTTTAATCAGGTTTAGAGGTTATAGAGAAATGTTTGTTATTAACAAAATAATAAGTTTCAACTTTGTAACCTGAAAAATGATTCAGACTGATTACTGGTAATATTTACATTTAGATGTAATGCAGATTGTAAGCACAGCATTAAAATAATGATATATATACTTAACACTTTTGTACCAATATAAGTAATTTAAATACTATTTTTGCATTTTGACCTTCATTAGATAATTATTTGTTCACTATATTTATGACAAGGGGCACATTTTCTGGTGCATTATTTAAATATGTTGAATGTTAATTTTTCCCTCTCCTATAGGTGATTCTGGAGTTTGGGGACTGAAGAAAAACTTTGCTTTGCTGGAACTTCTAGAACGACTTCAGAATGGTGCATCCAATCAGCCTGGTGCCTCGGAGGAGACATCAGCAGGTTCTGGAGAGGTAATGAGGATAATCATGCAGTCAGAGAACATACTGTAGTTAGATTTATTTTTCTGAGTCATAAGTTATTTCATAGCTGGCTGTAGACTGAATGAGTTTGCCCCAATTAGATTCCTAGTGTTATGTCTTTCTCCATCTCTCATTCACTTTCTGTTTTCCTTTGTCCGGTAGAATTGCTTTCAGACTGGAAAAACACTGATATCTGAAATTTTAGCATATAAATAAAATGTGCCTTAGGCTGTCTTTTTGCATTTTTATTTCATATATAACAGTTCTGAAAGTCACATAATGTAAATGTAGTCAGTTTGAAGTGCTGCTGTATTTTACATGTTTCTACTGAGTAGTGTTTTTATCAAGTTGGTCTAATATATGATTTTGTTTTTCTTTTTGTTTTTCCATGCATAAGCAGATAACTAGTTTTTCTTTTTTATTATATGTATTTATGTTCTACATCAGTCACCTTGGAAGTGTGTCTGAATGGCACTCACATTTACACATTCATCCGTTTCATAGGCAGTTTAGGAAAGGTTAACTGTTTATTTGACTGTGTAATTTCTTGGTGTAATACTTTTAAGAAATGTCCTCTTTGTTATATATCACAAAATTTCTAGAATGAACAACTGAACATATGAAAGGTATTGTACATTGGGTGCCCAAAATATTGACTCCTAAAATTAAGTATTACTGAATTGTTCTTAGTAGGATTAGGAAAATTGGGAATGAAATCTCCCTGCCTCCTAGAGTCCAACCAACAATAGAAACAATGAAAGCATGGTGATTCTCACAATGTCCAAAAAAAAAAAAAAAAATTTCTTGTGTGTGTGTATATATACAGTATATATAATCTCCAGGTAAAAAGTAAAACTGCCGGTAAGGTTGTGTGCACAGTTTCTTTTATGATGTTGAGGGTGTGGTCGATATTGATTACACTTCTCAAAAACCCAGCAGAACCATTCAATACTATGCTAATTTGCTTTGATGTTTGCAGCAGTCGATCAAAGAAAAGCATTCCTCTAGATTTCCTTCCTCATTGCCAAAGACATGCATGGTAGGTTAATTAGAGACTCTAAATTGGCCCTCTGTGAGTGTATGTATATGCAGTAATGGGCTTTTTGATGGACTGGTGTCTTGTCAAAGACTGTTTTCTGTCTTCTGTCCAGTGTGACACTAAATTCGGTTAAAAGGATTTAATAGTGGTTAGTTATGTTTCTGATATAATCAAAAGTAATTTATTATTGCACCCAAAATTGATGCACTTTTCTTTTATAGACAAATAAAAGGGGCCTCCAAATCTAAAGAGATATTCACGTGTAACTAGCAGGGGTACCCAGTGCTGCCTGGGATGGAATAAAGTACAAGTGTGGTCACTGATTAAAGTTCCCTAAGGAAAAATTTTGGAACAAAACATAGCCTATTGTCTTCTCCTGTACAGTTGGAGAGTCATTGTAAAACCTAGAGGAAAAAGGTTCAACATATAATGTTTTACATACTGGACAGATATCTATCTGTACATATTATAAATGCTGGTACAATGTGATAATCCATGTTCATGTTGCAGATTGACTGTTCAAGATTACTTGCATTATTTTTCAATGTATTACTTCCAGAGGTACAATCAACTCCAGCATAACCACCTGCTTTGATGTTTTTGACACCAGAACGATGTCTGACCTGAGTGTGGGTGATTGAAAGCTCTTGCTTTGGGTGCTGCTGCAGATGGACTTGACTGCTGTGCCAAGGCTTTTGGGAAGTAGCTGAGGGTGTGCTCCAGTGTACCTCTTTGCAAGTGCAGCTAGCATCAGTGCATTATGTCATTGCCGTGCCTCTGCCTGCTCAATGGCATCTTTTGCTCTCCATCTCATCACCGTTCTAACCTCGACACCTCTTTGAGACATTCTTGGACTCTCTATATTGAAACACCTCTTACTCTCGCAACCATGAACTCTTCACCACGGCTTCTGAATAGAGGTTTTGGCTTGTTAACGCTGTACATCATGAGTTACAGTACGCTGTACACAGAGATGCTGCTAAGACGTCATAGGAGACCCAGTCACCTACCTAGATATTGGCTGATTATCCTCACAGACTCTAAATTATGGCTGGTGTGCTGGATTGATGTGGTAACCTGAAGGGAGCAGTCAAGGATTTTCCCCAGCCTATTGTCCTGTTTCTCAGGGATAGCAGGAATTAGGGTGCTTCCAAAGATGAGTTTAAACTTTTCCACCACTTTCCCCTTCTTCAGCACAAGAAACCTGGATTTAGTAGTAAAACATACTATTTGTTGGCTTAAGCAGCAAAAGAAAAGTGATGGAGTGATGCAGCATGACGGTGATACTCTAAATTCAGGAAGTCACATAGTTCCCGAAATAAAAAAGAAGTGGTCAGATGTCAATGTCGACGTGAAAAGGCGAGTCGTAGCCCATCATCAGAGTGTCATATGGAAGAGGATTAGGGCAAAGAGAAGGGGAAAACAAGGTTGATGTAGATTTAGTCTCAAAATTTCCACTTTAATCTTGTAGTTTATTTTGTCGCTAAAGTAGAATATTGTAATCTTCATCTTAAAATAAATGTTTTATTTACTAGAGTTTCTCAAATCCCATCACAACTAAAGTAGCATGTGTTCCCTGACCCAGTCATTAATCACTACATCCTTCTTAAACGGGCTTTCTCTTTCATAGACAGAAGCACACAGGCAGTGATTGCCACACAGAATACATTAAATTCATGATAATACAGCACTCTGAACATTTTAGAATAGTAAGATGTATACTTGATATCATTTTCATGATGAAATGGATTACAGCATGTATTAAACATGTGAGGGCACAGTAACGCAGCAGTAGCGAGAACAGGCGCCCCGTCCAGGGATTGTTCTTGCTTCCCCCATCCAGAGATTGTTGCTGCTTCCCGCAAGATGCCTGCTGGGACACACGTGACCCAGAATGGAATAATTTAAAGGAGCTGGGCTGTCTCTGTCAAACGTACCAATATCCAATTCCTGTCCTTCTGTTTGGTTACATGGAGAACGAAATCGCCACCCAATGAGCTCTGTAATAAATGTAAAGCCAGCTGTAAACTTAGAATACCAATTCTTCAAAACTGCAGTGGTGGCTGTCAATAAACAGGATCTGTTAAAGCCCATTGAGGCATTCCTTATGTGAAGGATTTTTTTTTTTGTTTGGGGGCTTGTAAGAGAAGCAAAGGACAACAATTAAGAGTTGGGGTACCAGCCTGGTAACCCTATATAATTGAATGGTAAGCAAAAAAAAAAAAAAAACTACACAAAATGTGGGGATTAGTTCAGGACAGAACTGAAAAAGATGGCAGAGCATCCAGATTTTAGTCCTCCTGACAGGAAGAGGCTGGTCCATTTGGCAGTCTGTAGGGGGAGGAAGAGAGAAAGGCGTTGGGACACAGCACCAACCTCTGGTGTGGTGGTAGAATTACAGTCATTAGAGCCCTTCAGCTGTCCCCTATGTGCACGTGTGACAGGCTATACAAGACATAACTGATGTGGTACTGATGTAAAATACTTAAAAACAATATCTAAATTGGCTGTATTATTGATTTTAAGCAGAATTTTTCGAATACTGAACAGAAAATATTGTTGATTAAATTTGATACATGCATATAGTAAGATAAATAGAATAATATATCATCATAAATTTATCCACGGGTATAAAATGCCCAGCCCCAAAATTTGTTATTACATTCACACGAAACATGAAATTCAGGATCTGGGGCCTCTCATATAATACCTTGCTTAAGCTCCATAAAAAGTTTACTTATACTAAATAGGTAAAATTGTTTTCAGAAAAAGAAATCTGATTTATAAAATGGTATGTATCCCTCGTTCTATGCCAGATTGCTTTATAAACCTCAGATGAACTTAAAACTATGTGCTTGTGCACACGGTTTTAGCCACTCCTCGTCACATCCCACTAGCAACCATGTATGGCTTCAAAAATGGATTTTTTAAAAATATTTATGATCTAATCACCATATAAATCTGGCTGTGTTCCTGAGCTTCATCTTTACTTTCAAACCAAACCATGGGAGAACACAGAAAATTCAATGAATGTGAACTTGAGGTGTTACTGACATTTGGCATAGTTTTAACTACTGGCTAGAGGTGCTTGCACCCCTCATACAAATGCACCACGTTACTAAAATACAGTAGGTCTCAACTGGAAAGTAGTCTGGGGTCATGTCCTGGCCGCTCCCTGTGTGGAGTTTGCACAAGGGTCTGCATTGGGTTTGCTTCAGTTTCCCTCCACAGTCCAAGGACAGGTTAGGTAAATTAGTGATGCTAAATTGTCTCCTGGTATATGTGTGTGTGTGTGTGTGTTTACCCTGCAGTGGGTTGTTGTCCTGTTCAGAGGCTGTTACTGTCTGCATCTGTTGCTTATAAGGATAGGCTCCAGCTGAAACCTGTCCTAGACAAACAGGGTTAGAGGACAGATGTTTCAACTAATACCATAATCTGTACTTCCCAAAGCAATTCTCACTTTCATGTCGCCAAACTAGTCAAGTCGTGCTCTTCAATTACAGGTTCATTCACTGCTTCAGATTTAGCTTGAGAGAGGCTATTTCAGTCTGAGCATGTTATATTTAGGATCGTCAGTAGTCAGTATAAGTGAGTGAAACGATAATGGACATGGTTGCAGCTTATGCCTGCCTGTACAACCAAGAGCGTGGAAGTTTGAGAAAATCTGCATCACACGTCCCGTATACCGCTATTGCAAAATTTTTAAAAAGCAAAAATGAGATATCTGTATTTTTCATAAAGCTAATTAATAACAGAAAATACCCCAACTTTCATATTAACTATGTCACACTTGAATGTATGCTATGCTTTCATTTCCTAACTTCTTAAAGTATGAGTGCTTATTTTGCCTCAGTTAAAATATTCAGGAAAACTTAAAATGTTTTTCTGTTATTTAAATATCATTAATGGTATTTGTGTCCTTTTCTTGTTGAAGAATGGCTTGTAAGGTGATTTAGACATCAGAGAGCCATCCTCTTGGGAGTTGTGTAATGAATTGGAGCCTACTTTACTGAGGACATCACGTTGCTATCATGTGATTTCTGTTCCATTTCAGGTTTAGCACATCTGAGTTTAGGAAATGGGTTGATGGATGAATGTATTATGGGCAGACATCGGCATGTGACTGACATGATATTGAAGTGCTCAATGCAATTAGATTTTCTGTTTGCTTTATTGCCCTGCTCCCTAGTGTTACATATGCATTGTGTTTTAATTATTGGGTGGGCCGACAGTTGCCCATGAAACACTTTTATTTCTGGTCATCTTGCATCAACAGATCATTTACTGAACGATAGCGCATTGGGCATTGATGACCACCTGTCTGCAGTATTCATTGACAGTATAGGAGTTTGAAAACAAAACCCCACCAATGCTAACAAACTCTTATAAGCGTGTAATTACTGTTCACAGATGTTTCTTGGTAGTGTGATTTTACAGAGCTGTGGGTTGCAATGAGATTTTGAGATGAGAACTATAAATTTGCCAGTTTTTTGCACTAAATGTCAAAATGTGCACATATGTGTAATGTTGGTAAGATTGTGTATTATGCTTTGTAAACTCTTTTCCAAGTTTCCAAATTAATCATTTCATCAAATCAATGGTTCTTGAAGCCTCTGCAGTTCAGAGAGTTTTGGCATTCATAGTGTAACTACAATGATTTTGATGAGGTATGAGCTTTTGCTCTATGTCTGCTGTAGTGAGTTCTTGAAATTTGATAGCGTGCTGAAGACCTTCCTCAGTGTTGTGTTGTGTTTGTGTTTTTTATGAATTTTATAAATTAATTATATTACTATTTTGTTGTTTTGTTTTAGATTATGCAGTGCATACATTAACAAAATGTATAGAATAGAAAATGATAGTAGATGCATACACACACACACAAGAGAACCTATTTTTGTTTTGCTCAACTATAGTCAGTACTTGGTTATACTCTGATGTAAAGTCATTTTAATTAAAATGTATACTAATTATTCTTCTGTTCAAGTTAAGTGGACAATCACACCTTACTAATAACAACCCTTTGTATTACACATGTTGTCACATGAACGTCTTTTGTTTTTTCTTTGTCATTTGTTGAGCAGTGCATTATTCGCTGTGATGAAGATGAGAACCATATTGCGTCCATGTATTGCACAATTTGTGCCACACATCTGTGTGCAGATTGCTCTCAACTAACCCACTCGACACGGACCCTGGCAAAACACAGGAGAGTACCACTTGCAGATAAGCCCCATGAGAAGACATTGTGCCCTCAGCACCAAGTACATGCTATCGAATTTGTCTGTCTTGAAGAAGCTTGTCAGGATGGGCCACTCATGTGCTGCGTTTGCAAAGAATATGGAAAACACCAAGGACATAAGGTATGTGATTCACCTGCGTTGTTGTTTATACACAAAAATTCCAAATAAACAAATTACATTTAAATTAACATTCAGGAAACTGCTTAAAGTAATTCACTGTTACAGAGGACAGGAGCCAATCCTGGTAGTAACAGGTGCTATTCAAGAACCAACCTTAGACAAGGTGACAGTCCAACACATGGCCTTTTCATGCACACACACTCGCTCACACTCGCTCCCATGCAGACATGGGGGTGAGTGTGCAAATTTCATGATTGATGATACTAGCCGGGTAAGTGTATCCAACTCTGCACCCTGGAACCTTGAGGCAACAGTGCTTACCACTGCACCAGCATGCCACCTTGACTTTGATGTAGTGATTTAAAATTTCAAGCACACACTAAGTAATGATTACAAATATAAAATTTTTTAAATTGGTAATCTGAAGCTTGTATGGAGTAGTAAGACACAAAATTGGAATTACAATTTTTTAGAAACATTTTGCAACAATGACATTATTGTTATTTACTATAGTTGTAGTGCTTTTGGCTAATTCTTTTAATTTACTTTTTAGTGGATACACTTTGAATTATTAGTGAATAGTTTATTGTTGATTAATTTTAATTGTGTTTTCAACTTCTGGCCCTTCCTCCTTTACACTTAATGAAGCAGAATAAGCCCTTATTATAGCAATGCTTAATAATTACAATTAGGGATATGCCAATATATAGCTTATAGAATTAGTATAAGCCCAGTTATAAAGTTTATTTCCTTAATCATATAAAAAAATTTGAATAGTAATGTAATGAAAATTTGAAGCATTATGGTGACCGCAATTGAATGAACTGCTTCAGGGTTGTTTTTTTTTTGTTTTTTTCCGCACAGCATGCTGTTTTGGAAGGAGAAGCAAATCAGATCCGAGCCTCAATCTTGGATATGGCTCATTGTATTCGAACATTCACAGAAGAGATATCTGAATATTCCAGAAAGCTGGTTGGCATCGTACAACAAATAGAAGGTGGAGAGCAGATTGTAGAAGACAGCATTGGGATGGCTCATACAGAACATGTAATTGATTTATTCACTCCACTTGAATACAAATGTTTTTATCTGAAATGTTTTGTGTCAAATGTAGGATTTTATAAAATATACAATACTTTTTAATGTTAAGCTTAAAATTAACATCACTGGTTAGGGAAATAATTCTGTTTTAGTAGTTTTGTTATTTTCGTCTTTTTTCTTCTTCAGAATATAAAATATCTGCATAATCTGTCACACCCATTAATACTCCTTTTGTGTTGTACTTTGAATCAGGTTCCAGGGACAGCTGAAAGTGCCAGGTCGTGTGTACGAGCGTATTTTGCAGACCTACATGAAACGTTGTGTCGCCAAGAGGAAATGGCACTCAGTGTAGTTGATGCTCATGTACGAGAGAAGCTAATATGGCTGAGACAGCAGCAGGAGGATATGACGATTCTGTTATCTCAAGTGTCCACAGCTTGCTTACATTGTGAGAAAACACTCCAACAGGTTAGCAGCAATTTAATGTTTTACCTATTGTTTGTATATGGAATACAGACACATTTGTAAATAGTGTAAACATATTATGAAGCCTGCTGTACTGTGTGTTTTTTTTTTTTAATTTAATAAAAATAAAAAAAGAAATCCCATCTTGTTACAATTAAATTGCATCAAGCAGAGTAGAGAATCTCTACACACACAATGGTTTTAGTGTGTCGATTTTAATGCATGAGTAGGGCCAGTTGCCTAAATGTCTAGGAGAAAGACAGCACAATGGTATAGCAGTTAATAGTGCTATCTGACTGGTGGGTTCAACTCCTTAGTCAGGACGTGGTCTGTGTGCAGTTTAGTTGTTCTTCTAGTATCAGTGTGAGTTTTTCTCTGAGTGATAATTTTTCTTCACACATCCTAAGAGTGTGCTGCTCAGGTTAATCGACAGTTGTATATTTGCCCTGATTGAGTGGATGTGGTTGTATGAATGAGAATGCACTGTTACCCCTGCTTTCTCCGAGTGCTGTTGACAGGCACTGGCTGTTTGTAGTGCTGAGCTGGATAAGTTAGTTTACCAGAAATTGAATGGTATGACTTGGTGCAATGCAGTTTTTCATTAACTTAAGACAAAAAAGATTTTATTTTAATCTTACTTGATGTTCCTCAGCGTATGACAGTGCAGTTGGTATTTTGACATGCTATAGATGCTTAAATGCCTTTTCCTATGATTCTTTAAAAAAAAACTACCATATCCCACCTTCTAAAATAGAAACTAGAGAAAATAAAGGCATGTTGGGCTCTGCTTTTGCTCCTACCTGGAACAAAACTGCATTTCTGCCTAAACTGGAAAGTCAGTTTCTAGTCTTTATTTGATTATTAGTCTGCCTAGGTATTTACTCTAGAGAGGTTTGTTCTTGACCAGCATATTGATTACAGCCCAACTCTGCTATCTCAACATTTCTATAACATGTATGAGCTATGATTCAACATGTAGTTTTCATATAATTTCTATTTATACTTTGGCTAAAGAATTTCCTTTATTAATAGAAACAAATCGTTATTACATTTATGTAAATTCTATTACTCCTCCCCTACCTTTGATCTCCTTTAATAAGCCATCACTTATATTCTTCACTCTGTTGGACCTTTTAATGTAAAGTGTAATTCTTCTGTGCACTAAAGTAAAAGCTCCACATTACATTTCTGGAAAATAAACAATCATCTGCAGAGCTTTTGAGAACACACAAGAGGTTAGTTAGAATGTATTTTGTCTCTATGTTTGTGTTTTTTTCCTCATCTGGCATTATAATTAACCACCTTAGTGTTATGTTTATCCCAGGAAATATGAGCCAAAATTGTATAATTTTTCAATAAGAAAAAATGTTATGTAACAGAAATGTGTAAATGCCAAAATGTTAACATAAATATCGTAGAAAACAAATGTCTAGTGTCCACTGCTGTACTGTGTATTATGTGTCAACAACAACAACAACATTTATTTATATAGCACATTTTCAAACAAACAGTAGGTCAAAGTGTTTTACATAATAAAGAATAGAAAAATAAAAGACACAATAAGAAAACAAAATAAGGCAACATTAATTAACATAGAGTAAGAGTAAGGTCCAATGGCCAGAGGGGACAGAATAAACAAAAAAAAAACTCCAGACGGCTGGAGAAAAAAATAAAATCTGTAGGGATTCCAGACCATTAGACTGCCCAGTCCCCTTTGGGCATTCTACCTAACATAAATGAAACAGTCCTCTTTGGATTTAGAGTTCTCACGGAAGGCCTTTTAATCCATCCATCATCGTGAAAAAATGCTGTCCTAGTGATCTGATTAATATGCGATTTAAAATTCAGATTACAGTCAACAATTACCCCTAAGCTTTTTACCTCCGTCTTGACTTTTAAGTCTAATGTATCCAGTTTATTTCTAATAGCCTCATTGTATCCATTATTGCCAATGTCATGTGTCAATTTCAATTGTCATGTGTGTGATGGGTTTTTAGGTCATCAATGCACAGCTCCATGTTGCAATCAGGATAGTAGATGTATATTTTTTGTGCACTTTATTTATCTTTTTTGTGGAATGGTGTTATTTCATCCAGTAGATGATGGCAGAGTTCACTCCTGAGATTTATTCAGACTTAACACTATAAAGTGTATCATTGCACATTACCCCGAGTCTGACTCGGGTTTAATCATAATTGTATAGAATTCCAGACTCGAATCACACTCCTGGTTAATGACAAGAAAGTTAAAAACAAGGTACTACACTTGTACTATGTTTTTAGTAGAAATTAAACCTTGCTATATACATGATCATAATGAGTGTAGGCATTATGTTCATGAGAAATGTTGCTTTGAATCTCTTGAAATAAATTGTCAAGTATTACAGATCTTGATAAAACTGACATTTGTCTTGATCAGCTAGGTTTCCCTTGTCATACAGACTCTGATATTGTTCACCTTGACAACCTTTTACTGTGTCCTTAGGCTGATGTTGCACTACACAACTTTTGAAGTGATTTTCCAGTCAAGGTTTACATAATTTACATATCTCATTGTGGACAGTTTCATGTTATGTCTGTGATTATAAGTCATGTAGTGTCACATCACCAGTGACTCTGTCATTGATGTGCAGTGCACACAATGTGACAACAAGTAAAGAAGAAAAGCAGGTGATTTGTACCATCCAAACAGTATTGAAGCTTGTCTGTTAGATGTCTCAGAGTTGTCATAGCACAACAGAACTGAAGCAAGAAAAAAGGTGGGCCGAACTTGAGGCTGAACTTTCCACACCTGAACACCATTTGCATAGTGCCCTCAGGCAGCATGTTAATTGTCAAAACTACTTATATTCATCAAACACTGTGTGTAATTTTGTGAGAGATAGCTCATCCCTGTTTAGAGTTTGATTTCTGAATCTTTGCATATTATAATATGGAATATATTTATACCTTGATATATGAGGTGTGTCTATTAAATAATGAGACTGATTAAATAACTCACCTTTATTTATATGTATTACAAATTTAATGCTTGTCCCCTTCAATATACTCCCCATTTGCACTAATACATTGCTGCAGTCTTGTTTTCCACTGGTCGAAGGCATGGAGCAAATCAATTTCTGTCAGCTGTTTTAACACATCCGCTGTTTTCTTCTTCACAGCATCTACTGACTCAAAACATGTCCCTTTAAGCACTGATTTAACCTTTGGGAAAAGATATAAAAGTCACACGGTGCTAAATCGGGCAATATAGAAGATGTTCAAGTGTAGTAATGTGCTTGTCGGTCAAAAACTGCTTTACAGAAAGTGCTGTGTGAGCAGGCGCATTGTCTTGGTGAAGAATGAAACCATTTTCCCACAGTTGTGGCCATTTTTTTTTTTACTTTTTCTCTCGGCTTTATCAAAACTTCCTTATAATAATGCTGGTTAACTGTTGTGCCTTCTGGAACCCATTCTTCCAAAATTACACCCTTGATATCGAAAAACACAATGAGCATGGCTTTGAATTTTGACCTGCTTTGACAAGCTTTTTTCATTCTTGGTCCAGGGCGTTCATCATCATCGGCATTCTCACGTCCCTCGCTGAATCTTTTGTGCCACTCAAACACACGCACACGAGACAGGCAGTCATTCCCATAAGCTGTAGTAAGTGTTTGAAAACATTCTGTTGGTGTAAAAATTTCAAATTGACACGTTGTTCAACTTTTAAACTTAGCATTTTTTTCGGCACACTACAGAAAACACAACCAAACTAAATGGCGACTCACAATCAACTGAACGTCCTAGAGTGTTGCTGCTTGTCATGCAGCTTCCGACATGTTCAAGGTCACCACGCATGCAGTTCTAACAGGTTCTGACTACTTTGTTTACTAGGTGGAGTCACAGTCTCATTATTTAATAGACATACCTCATACTATATCTGTTGTACTGATTGAAAGATTTTTGACGACCTCCAGTGTAAGTCATTGTAGCTTGTCAGTCTCTAAATGGTTAAAAAAATCCAGAGGCTTCTCTGACACACTGAGATAGAGTCCCTAAGTAGGGGTGATTAGAGCCCATTCTGCCGGGATCACTGCTGGAGTACTGTGTAAAACCTAGGAAGTCCAAAAAAACATGTGCCTTCCTTTTAGAGTATCAAGGCAGAATCCACGTCACGATCTGTGCTTAACTGTAATTACATTTTGCGTGAAATAAAAGATTGGTACTGTTTATTTTTTTCTTTTTTTTTTCCCTGTTAGGATGACTGTAGGGTTGTTCTTGCAAAGCAGGAGATTACACGCCTACTGGAAACCCTGCAGAAGCAACAGCAGCAATTCACTGAGCTAGCAGATCACATCCAGCTTGATGCAAGCATTCCTGTCACTTTTACAAAGGTATGAAAAACGCCTTCACCCAGTGTGGTATTTGTGTTAGATGTGTGTATGGCACACTATGCTATGTTGAGTACTAAAGTCAAGAACATATGAAACTGTTGGGCAGTCGGGCAGCAAGAGAAGCACTTTTTTCACTTGATATTCTCGCCTCCAACAGGATAACCGGGTACACATTGGCCCAAAGATGGAAATTCGTGTAGTAACACTGGGGCTTGACGGAGCAGGGAAAACTACTATACTTTTTAAACTTAAGCAAGATGAATTTATGCAGCCAATACCAACGATAGGTAAGTGTAGTCTTTAAAAATGCGCAATCAGATATCTTTTTTCCAGCTTACAGTTGTAAATAATGTATATGCCAGCATTTTAAATTGTTTTCTGTTTGTTACATATAGGATTTTGATTCTTAATTGTTTTAAGTATGCCTAACAAAATTATGTCTTATAATGACCATTTCAGATTATTATGGTTTGCATATGTGTGCTTTTAAGTTGAACACGTTTACTAATAGAAATGTTACAGTACAGTATTAAAATATCCTTCATATTTAAAGTATTTAAAATATACTTTACTAGCCAACCCGCGGCGTACCATACACCGCATAATCAGGCTGGTTTTTTTAATGATTTTTAAGCACAGGGAGAAAATTAACATTTGAAAAATCAGTAATGTAATAAATCAGCAAGAAAAGCAACATTGTAACAGTGCACGGAACGAACTAACACACAATCGTCCGTGACTGAAAACTGGCAGGCCGTCTTCGCGCCTTCTCCTGCCAGATGGAGGGATGGGGGTGCACGGCGCGGAGTGTGGAACGGGAGGAGAGAAGAAGGACGTCCATTCAGCTCCGTCCGTCATGCTAGTCTGCTGATTTCTCGTCCAGTATGCACTGCCTGCTCATGTGCCCACCTCCAACTCGTCACTTCAGTCGTTGGCAGCTTTTTTATTTATATATATATATATATATATATATATAATCCACCAAGACATCTGACCACGGTAGTAGCGAGGTGGGAGGGTGGTGTGTACAAAGGGTTGGAACACAACCAGTGGGAGCGTATGAGTCGCACTTAGTGGGAATTCCACGGTTTGCAGCCCGAATGGGGTTCAACGGCTTACCCACTCCGGGTAGACACACGCTCAATGTCATGCATAATTATTCATTGAATGCTAAACACTTCTGGAAAGACACGGTTGTCTAAAACGGGTTGGTGTGAGAATACAACAGTAAGTGAATGAAAAGATGGAACTCTGGAGAGAGCAAAATACAACACAATAGTGAACCCGCTGCATAATTATTTATTGATGGTTGAACACTTCTGGAAAGACACAGTTGTCTAAAAAGGGAGGGTTTGAGGATACAACAGAAAGTGAGTGAAAAGATTGAACTCTAGACTTTTCATTGCAGTGTGCGGTTTTGGCTGCCTTTCTATATATAATCTACCAAAACACCCGACCACGGTAGTAGCGAGGTGGGAGGGGGGTGTGAACAAAGTGCAGGAGCATCTAAGAAGACGCACGTTTGCGCGGATGCGAATTGCTGTATGTAGCATGTAAAACAGTTTGCTATGGTGCACGCGGTCGTGCGTCGTAACCGAAAACTCGGTTTTTAAAGACTGCTTACTTCATTGTGTTTTAACCTCAGTTGTAAAGGAATGTTTTAAGGACCCCATGGGATACCCCTCAGTTTTGGCTGCTTTTCTATATATAATCCACCAAGATACCCGACCACGGTAGGAGGGGGGTTTGCACAAAGGGTAGGAACGTAATGAGTGGGAGCGTATGAGTCACACTTAGTGGGAATTCCACGGCTTGCAGCCCGAATGGGGTTCAACGGCTTACCCACGCCTCTCTGCGCTGGGTAGACACACGGTCAATCTCATGCATAATTATTTATTGAATGCTAAACACTTCTGGAAAGACACGGATGTCTAAAATGAGTTGGTGTGAGAATACAACAGTAAGTGAATGAAAAGATGGAACTCTGGAGAGAGCAAAATACAACACAATAGTGAACCCGCGGCATAACAAATGCCGCGTGGTTTAGACGTGCATGTGGACTCTTACCACAGACGAAAGGGACGTAACCGAACAGTGGGTTTTAAAAGACTGCTTACTTCATTGTGCTTTAACCTCAGTTGTAAAGGATTGTTTTAAGGATCCCATGGGATACCCCTCGCAAACCGCTTCACACGCTGCATATGGCGATTCACCTCCGCGAGCATCATGCCTCTATGAACAGTCAACGTAGCTTGGAGATGCATGACATGCACATGCAGTGCAGGTCATGTTAATGTCATGTGGCCTCTACGACAGACGAATATAAATGACGCCATTTTTTCTGTGTCGTCGCGTCCGAGTTGGTGGGCGTGGCCCTGCGAGTTGTCGTATCCAATGGTCTTTGAGTTGGTGGGCGTGGCTCCTTCCTGCGTGCACCAGAAGTGTCTCACCTGTCGGCGGCTTAGTGAATCCACGCCCCTTCCGGCGTGCTTTCCATGGTTGTCTTGCCTTAGTGAATTATATATTTAGACTAGCAGAATACCCGCGCGCAGTGGAGAAGTAGTGTGTTAAAGAAGTTATGAAAAAGAAAAGGAAAAATTTTTAAAATAACGTAACATGATTGTTAATGTAACTGTTTTGTCATTGATATGAGTGTTGTTCTCATATATATATATATATATATATATATATATATATATATATATATATATATATATATAGATATAGATATAGATATAGATATCTAGATAGATATCTAGATAGATATAGATATAGATATCTAGATAGATATATAGATATATATATATATAGATATCTAGATAGATATATAGATATCTATATATCTCTATATATCTATATACATACAGGTATATATACACACACATATACTATGGGGTGCCAAACAGGCAAATACATTGATTTTATGAATATATAAAGTCAAAACTTGAATATATAAAGTGAAAAGTTGAATATATAAAGTCATCGCTGGAATATATAAAGTCGGCTTCGGAAATTATAAAGTCATTCCTGATTATATAAAGTCAACATCGGAGTATATAAACTCACTCCTGAATATATAAAGTGAAAGTCAAAATCTATTGATTTGAAACGACTCTGAACTGAACTAAGTTAACAAAAACATATTCAGAAAAATAAATTAAAAAAACACTGTTCGGTTAATGATTTGAAAATGATGCATGTGCCCTGCCCAGGATTGGTTCCTGCCGTGCGCCCAGTTTTGGCTGGGATTAGCTCCAGCAGATCCCCGTGACCCTGTGGTCGGATTCAACGGGTTGGGAAATGGATGGATATTCCAGCACTGATTTGTATATTCCAAAGCTGACTTTATATATTCAGAAATATTCCAACGCTGTCTTTATATACTCAGGTTTTGACTTTATATATTTGGAAATGACTTTATATATACAAGTTTTGACTTTATATAGTTAAATTTAGTCATCATTGCATAACTTTTTCTTTACCATAGAAATTTAAAGACTAAATTCAACTTCCATTGCTAACAAAGATATTTCTGGCGACTAAATAGAACCCACTTATATCCAAATTCGAGCTATTCAGCTGTCGCCTGCCTGCCTGAATAAGTCACCCTCACTTTGCTCAACCTTTTTTACCGTTCATTTAATCATGGCTAGTGGCGGAAAAATTATAAAATGGAAGGAGGATTACACTGAGTATGGCTTTACCAAAACAATTATTGATGGTGAATCAATTATTCATAAAGCTTCAATTGGTGATCTGTTTTTCTGTGTTAACTTCATATTTTTTCATACTTGTTCTCAAACCAAGGTGGTGCGAGGGTAAAATAAATCGGGAACCGCTGATCAATGTAATCGGTGTACCAGGAAATCATGGATTGACAGAAGTTCCCCTTTGTTTGTAATGCAAAGTGTGGTTAAATACATTATTTTTTAACGCGTTATGGAGCACATGCATCGAAGCTTCTCAGCTGTGCTTATGCTAAGAAAAGGAAACATTTTAAAAATAACGTAACACGATTGTCAATGTAACCTTTTGTAAGTAGTGCCTGGAGGATTCAGTGTGGAGAAACTGTAGAGACAGTGTGTGTATTAACTGAAATAAGGTGAATGGGAGGGGAGATGATGACGTGACTCCCCCACCCGCCTTAACTGTCAATCCCCCACAAACACAGTCTCTCGGAATGTGTATAAGCACAGCCCCTCACCTGCAATTTTAACTTAGTTACAAAGTGATCAAAACTCTCTTTATATACTGCGTCCTCTCATTAAACTTGTATCCCGCATTACCCGTGGGCATGACAAACGCCAGCGGCAGCCTGTCAATGAACTTAATTTAAACTTTAGGTTTACACCGTGCTTTGTTTCCGAAGTAGCAGCACTCATGAATATGGTTGTATATGTCACTCGCTCGCTTCTTATTGTTTCGCTGCCTTCTCAATTGTATAATGCATGTTTTCTTCAGCGCTTTTTGGAGCTCTTCCTGGTTTTCTACGCATCGTGACAGTCGGTTCACGCGATTACGTGGGAGGCGTGATGATGTCACACCTAAACTCCGCCCCATGGCTTTCGAGCTCAACTCCATTACAGTAAATGGAGAAAAATAGCTTCCAGTTATGACCATTACGCGTAGAATTTCGAAATGAAACCAGCCCAACTTTTGTAAGGAAGCTGTAAGGAATGAACCTGCCAAATTTCAGCCTTTTACCTACACGGGAACTTGGAGAATTAGTGATGAGTCAGTCAGTGAGTGAGTCAGTCAGTCAGTCAGTCAGTGAGGGCTTTGCCTTTTATTAGTATAGATTCTTTGCACATCTTGATTGGGTGTTAAGTGTAAAGATACAAACAGCCTGACTCTCCATCAGTGCTGGCATTGTATGCCCTGAGAAGGCAGACCTTAGGACCCAGAGGGAGTAAATGGTTCAAAAGAGGTCTGGACATAAGCTGAAAGGGATTTTCTGGCAGCTGCATAAACCGTTACCAAGGTTTTGAATTTGATGTGTGTGGAAACAGGAAGCTGGTGGAGAGACTAGTGCAGTGCTTTTGAATTGGTTCAAAGTAAGAAGTGAGACCATCTGGAGTATTTTTACTATATGGAATGTATCACAATCTGAGATTCTAATGAAAAAGTACGGTAGTAGTCCACTTGAAAAATTACCATCACTGGAGTATTTAGCTGAGTTAAGGACGTGGTCACTGATCAGGACTACAGGACTTATCTGGAATACTGTTTTGTTACCTGGGTGATAGCTCCAGATATATATATGTATGTTAATATTTTTCTGATAATGTACGTCTGTGAAGCAAGCAGGTTTTCTTCTTTGAGTTACAATCTGTCAGAATGCTGAACAAGCAGGCTTGCATGTTGCACAAACCTCTGAGTGCTCTGGTCCAGGAAACCAGTTGTAAAGCACACATTCCATTCCACTCTAATTGAAAACTCAGTTTTGTGAATTAAGTCATACATCACAATTTTAATCTCATAATCTGTAGTTGGTAACCTTTTCAGTTTTGCACAATCAGGCTGTTTGTAAGTGAGATAGCAAGCAGTAAGGCTTTTCTTATTAGCAGTGAAAAATAAAACAACTTTTGCCTGATTTGCCTTTAACGTAATCTGACTTTATTGAAGGTATGATGTAGGCGGCCATGGATAAGTAATCCAGTGCTGACATGACTTTCATATGTACACACCTAATCTAATATTGTATTAGATAGCACATGCCATATATTACTTTGGTTTCTTTTCCCCATATTATTTAAAGCACTTGTATACAGTAATCCCTCCTCGATCGCGGGGGTTGCGTTCCAGACCCCGAAAAGGTTAGGTAAAAATCCGCGAAGTAGAAACCATATGTTTGTAGGGTTATTTTTATATATTTTAAGCCCTTATAAACTCTCCCACACTGTTTATAAATATTCCCTGCACAGTTATACAGCATAAACCCTTTGTATTCTCTTAGATATTAGGTAAGATTCATTGAAATTATGTATGTAAACACACTGTTTATATACAGTAAAACCTAAATATTATTTTAAAGATATCGAGTGTCTCTGATATCACATATGTTACAGCCATTACAATAGACAGGTCACCAGCAATAAATACATACAATGCAATAAAAATTGTATACAGTAAATGTGTGTACAGTGACACTAAACGTACGTACATGTACTAAATACTGTAAGTAGAAAATTAATTATAGTTACCCACCAACAATGACACGACGACTTTTCCAATAACGATGAGTTTAGTTTTACTGCACAACAAAGGAGAGCGTTAAAGCTCTTCTAAAGGAGCCTCTTCAGGTGACTGTATATCAGCGCCGTTGTTCTTCTTCCGGCAGACTTCAATCCAAATCCCTAAAGCAGATTCCACTACTGCCTTATTACATCCACTTATAACTCATTTTGCACCCTGGTTAAAAGGACACTATTTTTTAAATAAAAAGAATCATAGCCTCATTGAAGCGGTAGCAGGAGCAGATCGTTTTGAAGCCATAATGAAGGGCTTGACTATGCACAAAGATAAACATAAAAGAGCACAAAAGTTAACTCTTTACACAGCGAAACACGTTGATGCTGAATGAGCGAGACGAGACTTCCTGGTTAACATCGCACTCGGCACACAGGAACTTAACTGCGTGCTCTGATTGGTTAGCTTCTCAGCCATCTGCCAATAGCGCCCCTTGTATGAAATCAACTGGACAAACCAACTGAGGAAGCATGTACAGGAAGTAAAAAGACCCATTGTCCGCAGAACCCGCGAAGCAGCGAAAAATCTGCGTTATATATTTAGTTATGCTTACATATAGAAGCCGCAAAAGTCGAAGCGCGATATAGCGAGGGATTACTGTACACTTATGGTCAACATTACTGACACTTTTGCAATTTAGGCATATCACGTGCAATATCTCATGGGGGAAAAAAACTGGGCAATCACACATCTTTGGTATATACTGTATAGTTAGGTCCATAAATATTTGGACAGAGACAACTTTTTTCTAATTTTGGTTCTGTACATTACCACAATGAATTTTAAATGAAACAACTCAGATGCAGTTGAAGTGCAGACTTTCAGCTTTAATTCAGTGAGGTGAACAAAAAGATTGCATAAAAATATGAGGCAACTAAAGCATTTTTTTAACACAATCCCTTCATTTCAGGGGTTTAAAAGTAATTGGACAATTGACTCAAAGGCTATTTCATGGGCAGGTGTGGGCAAGGCCGTCGTTCTGTCATTATCAATTAAGCAGATAAAAGGCCTGGAGTTGATTTGAGGTGTGGTGCTTGCATGTGGAAGATTTTGCTGTGAACAGACATGTGGTCAAAGGAGCTCTCCATGCAGGTGAAAGAAGCCATCCTTAAGTTGCAAAAACAGAAAAAACCCATCTGAGAAATTGCTATAATATTACAAGTGGCAAAATCTACTGTTTGGTACATCCTGAGAAAGAAAGCAAGCACTGGGGAACTCAGCAACGCAAAAAGACCTGGACGTCCACGGAAAACAACAGTGGTGGATGATCGCAGAATCATTTCCATGATGAAGAGAAACCCCTTCACAACCACCAACCAAGTGAACAACACTCTCCACGGGGTAGGCGATATCCAAGTCTACCATAAAGAGAAGACTGCATGAAAGTAAATACAGAGGGTGCACAGTAAGGTGCAAACGACTCATAAGCCTCAAGAATAGAAAGGCTAGATTGGACTTTGCTAAAGAACATCTAAAAAAGCCAGCACAGTTCTGGAAAAACATTCTTTGGACAGATGAAACCAAGACCAACCTCTACCAGAATGATGGCAAGAAAAAAGTATGGAGAAGGCGTGGAACAGCTCATTATACAAAGCATACCACATCATCTGTAAAACACGGTGGAGGCAGTGTGATGGCTTGGGCGTGCATGGCTGCCAGTGGCACTGGGACACTAGTGTTTATTGATGATGTGACACAGGACAGAAGCAGCCGAATGAATTCTGAGGTGTTCAGAGACATACTGTCTGCTCAAATCCAGCTAAATGCAGTCAAATTGATTGAGCGGCGTTTCATGATACAGATGGACAATGACCCAAAACGTACAGCCAAAGCAACCCAGGAGTTTATTAAGGCAAAGAAGTGGAAAATTCTTGAATGGCCAAGTCTGCCACCTGATCTTAACCCAATTGAGCATGCATTTCACTTGTTGAAGACTAAACTTAGGACAGAAAGGCCCACAAACAAACAGCAACTGAAAGCCGCTGCAGTAAAGGCCTGGCAGAGCATTAAAATGGAGGAAACCCAGCATCTGGTGATGTCCATGAGTTCAAGACTTCAGGCTGTCATTCCCAGCAAAGGGTTTTTAACTAAGTATTAGAAATGAACATTTTATTTACAGTTATTTAATTTATCCAATTACTTTTGAGCCCCTGAAATGAAGGGATTGTGTTAAAAAATACTTTAGTTGCCTCACATTTTTATGCAATCTTTTTTTTCAACCCACTGAATTAAAGCTGAAAGTCTGAACTTCAACTGCATCTGAGTTGTTTCATTTAAAATTCATTGTGGTAATGTACAGAACCAAAAATTAGACTAAAATTGTCCAAATATTTATGGACCTAACTGTATTCACTTATCTGTTTGATAAATAGCAGCACATGATTAAACAGTAACAATGAAAAAAGGAATGTATGGAAATAGTAGAAAAACTGAATAGTGGCTACAACATACCGGTAATTATTGGAATCATTTTGATTAGAATAACTAGATTCTCACTACAATAAAAATAACGTCATCAGCAATAAATTGCCAGTATTTGCATAACATCAATTACCCAATAATTAACCAATGAATGATGGCTTTAATGCTTAAAAAAGGTCAGTTTTCATTCATTCCTTATTTGTTATTGATGATGTCAATAAGAAGAGAGTTGTCTAAGACCGTCCTCAAACATAAAATTAGGAAAGGTTACAAGGCTATCTCCAGAGACCTTGATGTTCCAGTTTCCACATTTGGAAATTTTGCTGCTCCTGGAAATATCAGGTTTCTCCTAGGATGTGGTGGGAAGAGGAAACTTGATTGAAAGTTTGGTATAAACTGTTAAAGGAACAACACGTGAAACTTCCAAAAGGCTTAAAACTGACTGGGCATGATGTGGAATGATGGTATCAACTTATACCATGCGGTACATGCTAAACTGAGGAGAGCTGTATGGATAGCCAAGGAGGACCAAACAAATCGTTACTCGGATCAACCCTGAGAAACCAAAATTGATCTGTGAAAATGTTTATATGTAGCAAAGTTAAACTTCCTTTCTATTATAAAAAAAATCTTGGGGAGGGAGACGAGACGTGATCTTCTCGGAAGACAATTTGAAGTCCCGTGAGAGACACTTTAACTTGCTCCCAGCTCTTAAAACAACGATAAGCAAACAAACAGTAGAAAGCCAGCAGATGTTCCGACTGCTTCCCCTTGTGTGTGTTCAGCCACCCTAACCCCCCCCAACACCCCCCTCCCCTTTTGAAATGATCGGGCAGCACGACAAGCAGAACAGGCAACAAGCCAGCAGATGATCTGGCCGCTTCTCCTTAGTATGTGTTCAGCCCCCTTCACAACGCGATTGACAGAGACACAAAGTGGCAAAAAGGACAGTGGCTGCAAAGGCTTTAAAATGATCGACGCGCAGCAGCAGAAAGACAGCAGATGATCCGACGGCATATCCTTAGCGTGCGTTCTGCCGGCCTCCCTTCACAACGCCAGCAGCGTTACACGTCCTGCGAGAAAGAGATTTAACAATGCCCGAGGCTGGAAATAAAGGACAAGTATTGTTTTTACACCGGCACACGAGACAAGGCAGTGAGACATCATTTAAAACAAGTCCATGGACATCTAAACTAGCAGTTGTTGGATTGCTTTTGGCAGACACGCTTCATGTGCTCCCAGCTCTTAAAACAACGACAAGTGACAAGCAAAACACGCAGAAAGCCAGCAGATAATCCGACTGCTTCTCCTTAGCATGCGTTCAGCCACCCTTACTACAAGCCCTTTCACAACGCGAGCGGCAGAGACACGAAGTGGGAAAAAGACAGCTGCTGTACAAGCTTTGAAATGATTGGGCAGCTCGCCAGCAGCAGAAAGTCAGCAGATGATCCGATGGCATCTCCTTAGCGTGTGTTCAGCCGCAGCCCCCTTCACAACGCGAGCGGAGTTATATGCCCTGTTAGAAAGAGATGTAACCATGCCTGGGGCTGGAAATAAAGGACAAGTATTGTTTTTACAAAGGTTTTAAAGTAAAAGTAAAAATAATGCATATGTAAAAATCTCTTTAAATTGTATATCCAGTAAACCAAACACGGGGGTGGGCGAGCTAAGTGAGCGGGGGGAGCCCCCTAATTATAAGAAAAGGAACACTCTTCCTGTAGTTAAATGTGGTGGAGATCCATAATGTTGCAAGGCTGTTTTGAAGGCTTTGAGTTTATAATGGGTATCATTAAAATCGAGGATTACTAAGGCATTTTAGACTGGAGTATCCCATCCCGTATCTGAAAACTAGCTATGACCCAAAACGCGCATCCAAAAGCACAAGAGAGTGGTTAGAAAAGGACTATGTTAAACAGGCCAACAGTGTGTCCTGATAAGTGTGATTGAACAACTATGGAAAGGGTTAGAATCTGCTATTGGTAAAAGGAATCCTGCAAACCTTCAAGAGCTAGAACTAATTTGAAGAGTGCGAGAACCTACCAGCAGAAAGGTGTAAGGAACATTACATGACGTTTAGTTGGTGAGCATGTCAGACTGAACGAATACAGTTGCAGGATCCAATCATTTGAGGATATCCGATTACGTGATTGGGGGATGAATCTGCAATCTCTCCTTTTTGTTTATCCTTTTTCTATTCTGTTATTGTATAACAGATGACTCTGTTCCAGTTTTTTTTCTCCTGTTAGCGCCGTCCAAAACACCTGCTTATTAGTTGTTTGTTCCTGTCTGCAAGATCTTAACCCTATGACTTAAAGGATAATTTTTTGGTATTTTTCAAGTCAAAGTTATTTATTGATAAACATGGTATATATGCATTTGCCACATGACATTATGCTATAAAGTTAGTCACTTTCAATAAGATAATAAAAACTATGTTGCCTGCACTTGCACTTTACAATGGGGAGTATGGGCCATGGAGAAAAAGCATAGAAACTTTCCAAATATGTCCATTACATCCATTTGTTAGTCCATTTGAAAGTATTTTTGTAAATTTATAGAAAGCATTTAACTTTAGAGCACAATTTCATTTGGCAAATGCATACTGTATATATCATGTTTATGAAGAAATACCTTTGACTATACTGAACTTCTCCTTTAAGATATAATGTAACCCGTCTGATTTTGTCAGGGAGAGTCGAGTCACAGACTGGTCTGACTGAATCATTTTGGATGTCAAACTACAGGACTGGAGATGCACTGCGACTGCTGACAGCTCACTAAGATTATCTAAATGAAGGCTACAACTGAAATCTTGAAATGGCTGGTAGTGTGGTAAAATGGGAGCTTTACAGATGGCTACAAGACATGTTTGCAGGCTGTTGTCATTATCAAAAGTTGTGAAACCAAGTATTAGGGAGGGTGTGTATTTATTCTGTGGCTAAAGTGCATGCAATTTGAGCAGACAAGTGTATTTTGTGTAAGCTTTGGACAGCCTATTAAAATATTTTAATCAAATGGAGGTTACTTTCCAGCTATTGTAAGTGTTGTAACCAAAATACAAGGGTGCAAAATATGTTGACAAAAACTTTACATAATGTATTATATAGAAAAAATTTGTAGTAAAATAACAGCTTCAGTTAAGTAATTGCAGTTTACAAGTGAATAATGTGTTTGTTTTGGTTTTTTTTTTTTTGTCCTCAGGCTTTAATGTGGAAACAGTGGAGTATAAAAACCTGAAGTTTACCATTTGGGATGTTGGAGGAAAACATAAGTTAAGACCACTTTGGAAACATTATTACCTTAATACACAAGGTGAGAGGAAGTAACTGAACTAAAGTGAGCATGTTTTTAAAAAACAGATGGGGGGAAAAAAACCCACACATTAGTCAGACTATGCGAACTAAAGTTAGAAGTGCAGATGTGCCAGCAGGTGCAACATTAAGCATGTGCCAGCAGAAACGCACAAAAATATGTGAAATAAATACTGAGGAAAAACCGATGCACAGGGAATGAGTTTAACCAGGAAGGCATAAAGCTAACGAATACATGCATATTTCTAACAAAAATGCTGAGAAAAGACTAAAAAATGTTTGGAGAAGGCATGATGGATGAAAATGTGTTTGCCTTATGGTACCAGTGAGCATTTGCTTAGATACATATATGTGCATTCTTTGACTTTTCTCTACAAACAACCCCCTTATCTACTGCTTAGTAGTACAGTTTGTTTATTTCTTAATAATATTTTAGCCTTCTAGTCTCCGCTTACAGGGCTGGTTCAGTCAGTTACTCGCAGTCATCGCCAGAAACAGTAACTATAGAAAACATATGAAAGGTTGTGTGTATCCCTACACTTGTTTAGTGTGTTTTAATGTAATACATCCCATAATAAAAGTCACGTTTGTTAAGAGCTACTATAACCAATCATCTCCTTCGCTAATCCCCACTACTGCCTGTCATGTCTTGATCCTGAGCAAATATTTAAGGACAGCTGTTCAGATAAGAGACGCTTGATCATACTGTGATGGCCTCACTGAGGCTCCAACTTCTTTAAGCAGTCAACTAGTAATGTTTGTTCTTAGGCACACATCTCCTCTTTTGCCCTTTCCTTGGAGGTCCAGTCCTGCCTGCCTTGTGCTTGTATAACATATGGCAGGCATTTTCAGTGCACCATATGGACTTCATCAGACACAACCTGTACAGCATCATTTCAGTCTTTTCATGATTTATTTTATACCAGTAATGATGCACTGCATGAATACGCAGTGAATTCACTCGACTTGAGCGTTCATAGTTTTCATACTCTCTCTGTATGTTTAGCATTCGTTTGCTCAGAGGTTGATGCGCTTGCTGCTTCCTGAGCAGCTCTTCTTCTCTCCACCATAGTGGCCCGCTTCTTCTCTTCTTTCGTCAGCATCTGTTCGCATTAAAACTGATTAAGTCAGTGTTGGTGTTGCAATTACTTAGTATGTTTCCTTAATTTTTCACTTAAGCTGGCACTTAAGTCTTCAATCTGCCTCAAGAATGATTTAAGATATGAAGAGGTAGGGGAAGTGATGACGAAGGTGGCAGGGATGAGAACGATGCCCGTACACTTGCGCTGCACAGCTGCCCTGCTGGCCGCCGCTGAGAGTTGATTCTACAATAAAATAAAATGTTTGGAGGTCAATCATCACCCCGAAAGTGTATAGTAGACGTCATTTACTATATGTGTACCAAATTTCAGGTCAAACGGTTTGCAAGCTACAGGTGATTTAAAATCCTGGACAGACAAATGGACAGCCACGGTAGCGTATTTTATATATATATATATAAAGATTCCCCTCCTCCTTGTACTTTCCTATTTCTGTACATGTCTTAAAAGATTGGGGTTATGTGTACAGTGCCTATAAAAAGTATTTACTCCCCATGGAAGTTTTCATATTAGATACAGTAGATAGTATTTTGTCGCCAGGGGAAGTTTGGCTTTTTTCTGAAGCCTTCTAATTAAATAAATACATAAATAGATAAATACACACACGCACACACTGTGGTCTGAACACACACCAGAATGACTAAAAAGGAAGATAATTTAAAAAGAAAGAAAAGTTTTGACTTGGCAGTCCCAATGAGGCATTATGCTGACACATGGCTGTTGCTGTAAAGGACCCCCAGTGATGTTTCTTGACACACTTCTGCTGAATGATTCGTTGGCTGAAAGTCCTCCGTGTCCCTGTGTCAGAGAGAGGATGTGCAGCATTGTTCATAATGGCACTTAGTTTTGTTTAAGTTCTCTCCTTTGCTATAACCTCCTGGGGGTCTAACTTTTATCCCATAACTGAGGTCATGTGGACTTCTGGCCTTTAATCCATCAATGTAGAAAATCACACCGGCCATCACAGAGATATTGAAGTTTTATTGTTAATTAACACTGGGTTTAATCGTTTTTTTGATGTTGATAAACAGAAAAAGATTCATAGGTGTCAAAGTAAAAAACCAAATCTGTGCCAAGTGAACTAAATTACTTTTTATAAGAACTGTCTAGCAAAGTGCACTGCTTAATGTTGTGACCCATACCTTTGTCGCTGGAGTTTGTTTCGAGCATCTCTGGTGAAATATGCCAGGACGGTTTGGAACTACAGTCATAAGAAAAAGTTTGGGAACCCCTCTCAGCCTGCATAATAACTTACTTTAATTTCAACAAAAAAAGATAACAGTGGTATGTCTTTCATTTCCTAGGAACATCTGAGTACTGGGGTGTTTTCCGAACAAATATTTTTAGTGAAGCAGTATTTAGTTGTATGAAATTAAATCAAATGTGAAAAACTGGCTGTGCAAAAATGTGGGTCCCCTTGTAATTTTGCTGATTTGAATGTATGTAACTGCTCAATACTGATTACTTGCAACACCAAATTGGTTGGATTAGCTCGTTAAGCCTTGAACTTCATAGACAGGTGTGTTCAATCATGAGAAAAGGTATTTAAGGTGGTCAATTGCAAGTTGTGCTTCCCTTTGACTCTCATCTGAAGAGTGACAGCATGGGATCCTCAAAGCAACTCTCAAAAGATCTGAAAACAAAGATTGTTCAGTCTCATGGTTTAAGGGAAGGCTACAAAAAGCTATCTCAGAGGTTTAAACTGTCAGTTTCAACTGTAAGGAATGTAATCGGGAAATGGAAGGCCACAGGCAAAGTTGCTGTTAAACCCAGCAGGTCTGGCAGGCCAAGAAAAATACAGGAGCGGCACATGTGCAGTATTGCGAGAATGGATACAGACAACCCACAGATCACCTCCAAAGACTTGCAAGAACATCTTGCTGCAGATGGTGTATCTGTACGTGGTTCTACAATTCAGTACAATTTATACAAAGAACGTCTGTATGGCAGGGTGATGAGAAAGAAGGCCTTTCTGCACTCACACCACAAACAGAGTTGCTTGTTGTGTGCAAATGCTCATTTATACAACCCAGATTCATTTTGGAACAAAGTGCTTTGGACTGATGAGACAAACATCGAGCTATTTGGTCATAACAAAAAGCACTTTGCATGGCAGATGAAGAACGCAGCATTCCAAGAAAAACACCTGCTACCTACTGTCAAATTTGGTGGAGGTTCCATCATGCTGTGTGGCTAGCTCAGGGTCTGGGGCCCTTGTTAAAGTTGAGGGTCGGATGAATTCAACCCAATATCAACAAACTCTTTAGGATAATGTTCAAACATCAGTCACAAAGTTGAAGTTATGCAGGGGTTGGATATTCAAGCAAGGCAATGACCCAAAACACAGTTTGAAATCTTCAAAGGCATTCATGCAGAGGGAGAAGTACAATGTTCTGGAATGGTCGTCACAGTCCCCTTGAATATCATTGAAAATCTATGGGATGATTTGAAGCAGGCTGTCCATGCTTGGCAGCCATCAAATTTAACTGAACTGGAGAGATTTTGTATGGAAGAATAGTCAGAAATATCTCCATCCAGAATCCAGACACTCATCAAAGGCTATAGGAGGCGTTTAGTGGCGTTATATTTGCAAAACGAGGCTCAACTAAGTATTGATGTAATATATCTGTTGGGGTGCCCAAATTTATGACCTGTCTAATTTTGTTATGATGCACATTGCATATGTTCTGTTAATCCAATAAACATAATGTCACTGCTGAAATACTACTGTTTCCATAAGGCATGTCATATATTAAAAGGAAGTTGCTACTTTGAAAGCTCAGACAATGATAAACAAAAATCCAAAGAATTAAGAGGGGTTCCCAAACTTTTACATACGACTGTATTTCACTGTGATTTCTGTTTGGCATTTCCTTTTTAGAGGAATATCTAACTGCTTTACATTACACTAATTAGAGAAGCTAATTAATTAGGTAATTACTTAAAGTAAAATTCATAGTGTATGGTACAAACTAGTGATCATAAAGGCACACTCTTCCTCATGTTTCTTCTCTTAATACAAGATGACGTACTGTTGAGCTAATTATGTCCACCAGTTGAATAAAGAGGACATGTAGGAAGCTTAGTCCATCCATCCATCCATTATCTAACCTGCTATAGATAGATACTTTATTAATCCCTATCCTAACTACAGGGTCACAGGGGTCTGCCGGAGCCAATCCCAGCCAACACAGGGCACAAGGCAGGAAACAAACCCTGGGCAGGGCGCCAGCCCACCGCAGGGGAAGCTTAGTAAATAATAAAAATGTTTATTCTGCCTGACTGGTTCCATTCTTGTCCTGTGAAGCTCTTCAGATATGAATTCATTAATGTAGAGTCTATTTTAGTCCCAGTAGTAGAGAGGTAGTCGTGGTTAACCAGTAAGATCTCTTCATGTCCATAGCTGTGGTGTTCGTTATTGACAGCAGTCACAGAGATCGACTGATGGAGGCCCACAATGAACTGGCAAAGTTGTTGACAGAAAAAGAACTTCGAGATGCTCTTCTGCTGATTTTTGCCAATAAACAAGTAAGTTTTGACTTTATATTACATACAGTGGTGTGAAAAACTATTTGCCCCCTTCCTGATTTCTTATTCTTTTGCATGTTTGTCACACAAAATGTTTCTGATCATCAAACACATTTAACCATTAGTCAAATATAACACAAGTAAACACAAAATGCAGTTTTTAAATGATGGTTTTTATTATTTAGGGAGAAAAAATCCAAACCTACATGGCCCTGTGTGAAAAAGTAATTGCCCCTTGTTAAAAATAACCTAACTGTGGTGTATCACACCTGAGTTCAATTTCCATAGCCACCCCCAGGCCTGATTACTGCCACACCTGTTTCAATCAAGAAATCACTTAAATAGGAGCTGCCTGACACAGAGAAGTAGACCAAAAGCACCTCAAAAGCTAGACATCATGCCAAGATCCAAAGAAATTCAGGAACAAATGAGAACAGAAGTAATTGAGATCTATCAGTCTGTTAAAGGTTATAAAGCCATTTCTAAAGCTTTGGGACTCCAGCGAACCACAGTGAGAGCCATTATCCACAAATGGCAAAAACATGGAACAGTGGTGAACCTTCCCAGGAGTGGCCGCCACCAAAATTACCCCAAGAGCCCAGAGACGACTCATCCGAGAGGTCACAAAAGACCCCAGGACAACGTCTAAAGAACTGCAGGCCTCACTTGCCTCAATTAAGGTCAGTGTTCACGACTCCACCATAAGAAAGAGACTGGGCAAAACGGCCTGCATGGCAGATTTCCAAGACGCAAACCACTGTTAAGCAAAAAGAACATTAGGGCTCGTCTCAATTTTGCTAAGAAACATCTCAATGATTCCCAAGACTTTTGGGAAAATACCTTGTGGACTGATGAGACAAAAGTTGAACTTTTTGGAAGGCAAATGTCCCGTTACATCTGGCGTAAAAGGAACACAGCATTTCAGAAAAAGAACTTCATACCAACAGTAAAATATGGTGGTGGTAGTGTGATGGTCTGGGGTTGTTTTGCTGCTTCAGGACCTGGAAGGCTTGCTGTGATAGATGGAACCATGAATTCTACTGTCTACCAAAAAATCCTGAAGGAGAATGTCTGGCCATCTGTTCGTCAACTCAAGCTGAAGCGATCTTGGGTGCTGCAACAGGACAATGACCCAAAACACACCAGCAAATCCACCTCTGAATGGCTGAAGAAAAACAAAATGAAGACTTTGGAGTGGCCTAGTCAAAGTCCTGACCTGAATCCAATTGAGATGCTATGGCATGACCTTAAAAAGGCGGTTCATGCTAGAAAACCCTCAAATAATGCTGAATTACAACAATTCTGCAAAGATGAGTGGGCCAAAATTCCTCCAGAGCGCTGTAAAAGACTCATTGCAAGTTATCGCAAACGCTTGATTGCAGTTATTGCTGCTAAGGGTGGCCCAACCAGTTATTAGGTTCAGGGGGCAATTACTTTTCACACAGGGCCATGTAGGTTTGGATTTTTTCTCCCTAAATAATAAAACCATCATTTAAAAACTGCATTTTGTGTTTACTTGTGTTATATTTGACTAATGGTTAAATGTGTTTGATGATCAGAAACATTTTGTGTGACAATCATGCAAAAGAATAAGAAATCAGGAAGGGGGCAAATAGTTTTTCACACCACTGTAGATGCATAACTTTTAAAACTTTTTAAACACCCCTGTAGAGGGAATTCAAAATTAAGCTCAGTGGCATTTAAGCTCTTTTTGAGGTTGTGGAGTGGTTTGGTGTCGCAACAGTTTTTAACTTGATACGGCATCATTCGGTAGTTAATAAAAATATTAAAGCTTGTGAATGCTCCAGTAGATGTAGATTGCAAAACACAAGGCTGTAACTATGCAATAAACAACTTGGCTAATATGTTAATAGTGTTTATCATATTATACTTTATGAATATTTGTATCTGAGTGTCAATACCAGAAGGCATTTGTGATCAGACAAGGAAGGCAGAAGTTTCGAGATGAGGCTCTAATCCTAGCTGGCCATGGCACCGGAGAGTTGATTAGCATGCGCAAGTAAGAATTTCGATGTCCTCTGTACATGTGGCAGAAATGATCCTATAGACCTGGAAGCCAATGAGAATGACTCCTGTGATACGTTGACCTAGGCCACACAAAATCATCCTAGTGCTGGACTATGTGAGGGTGCAAGGAATGATGAGGAATTTGCCCAGGCTAGAAGAACTTTCATTCCAGGTGCAGCCAAGTGACCCAGTCGTTATTTGGGCCGCACCTCATATCACTTTGCATGGCCTTCTAAATGGTCTGGGTGATGGTGCAGTGGTGCCTCAGATTAACTGAATGTGGCCATAACCAAATTCTGGTGGGCCACAAACACTTGGAAAGATGTCACTGTTTCCCATGTGCTAGTGATTGTAAACGTTTGTTATGTAGGTCCATGACTTGGTACTGACTTGGAAATCCACGTTGACCTTGACGTTGTGCTCACAGTGCATTAGCATTGCTGGTGTCTAGCAAGAAAGAGCAGTCAGCGGCCATGTTTCTGTAATACAGTCAGTCTACAGGGGACGTGTCCTTCTATTGTGGGCTTCATTGAGACAATGTATACATCAAAAGTATATTTCATTTTAAAACAAAAATAATTTAGCATGCTTTGAATGTTAATTTTTAAGGTAAGAGCCACATATCTTTTTTTTTGTACACATAGGATGTGGCCGGCGTGCTCTCCGTTGAAGAAATGACAGAACTGCTGAGCTTGCACAAGCTGTGCTGTGGTCGTAGCTGGCACATTCAAGGCTGTGATGCTCGCAGTGGGATGGGACTCCATGAAGGCTTGGACTGGCTGTCCCGACAGCTGGTGGCTGCCGGAGTATTGGATGTGGCGTAAATCTGCTGCAGAGCCGAGCCTCTGCTCTGGGGTGAACTTTACGTCATTGTTGTCCCCATAATGTGATTGAACTGTTAAAACTGGTGCTTTGTATTACTAAGGTAAGGCAGAGGGTGGAGATGGGAAGCACTTTCTTGAGCGGAAGCGGAATGAGCCGTTTGTAATGTACCAAGTAAATCATTGAAAATACCAGTGTATTGTTCCTGTTTGTTGCTCATGTCCACACCACCTCCTGTTTCCAGCCGATTACGTCCAAATCTGTGGGAGAAGAAGCACCTGGCAGGCGTCTGGGCTGTTCTGTAGCAGTTTAATCGCGTGAGCTTCATTAGGTTCATTTGAGCGCACTAATAACGACGTTACTGTAACAGTTACTCTGTGTTTCCAGCAGCCGTTGTGATAGCAGGCAGCAATGCTCTGTTGGTAGACTGCTGGAAGTTTAAACGTATGATGTACTTGTAGTTTTAACAGTACATACTAATTTGATGTTAGAACAACTTCTATAGCTAAGCTTTATTTGTATATTTTATTTTGCAGTGTTGGCGTAGGTCACAGATGAACAGATAAAGGCTTGTCCCTTGGGTGAGCAAGTTGCGTAAATGGCTTTGTAATGTTCTGAAGAGAAGGGCTCCGCGGGGAGCGCAGGTTAGACTTATTCTCTTTTTAAGCTACTGTGCAGCCCAGTTCATCAGTTTTCAGTTTTCTTTTGTGAAGCTGCATTTTTGTGTTCCAGCTGTATGACTCTGCTACAGAAGTGCTTCTTTGATCCTATCTTGTGTTTTTGACTGTTTCACAGTTACCTTTAAACATGTTACCGTGCTGCTTAACAGAATACCATACTCTGATTTGAGGCCTGCAGCGTCCTTTTCAAACTTGTGGTTTCATACTAAAGACTTGTGGCATGTCTCCATTTATGCATCTTGTGAAAACGCCGCAGTGCTGTGGTGAGATAGCAGCTCCTGCTCTTTGACTTGTACGGCTCACGCCAACAAGGAGATTTGCTCCATTAACTGATGTGCCCGTCAGCGCTTTTGTAACCTCTTCAGTAACGTTTGTGATTGAGGATTTTATTCTGTTCAGTAATAAAGGTCTGTTTACGGACACTACCTGGGTGCTCTCTGACCATTTTCAAAGTTTTTAAAGAAAACTATCTTTCTTGTCCCATTTCCTTTTCTTTGTTTTAAAATGCTTTCTTGTGCAGTTTCATTCTGTGAGTGTGGGCCTGGTCATAGGCTGGCATCCTGCCCAAGGCGGTTTCCTGGCTTGCACTCCATGATCTGGCCACATTTGAGCCTGAACTGGATTAAGTAAGCTTGAAAATGTTACATTAAATCAAAAGTACACTAAGATCTCTAATTGTGGGGGCCTTGTTTCAGTACCAACTATGAAAATTTTCATACTTCTATACATTTTACATAACAAAAAAATTTTAAAAATGTAAATTAACACTTTTAATGACTGATGGGGTCTTCCTGGGGCATTAGTGGCAGTGCCCCCTCTCATCCTTGAGGGACATCGCTTACTTCAAACAGCAAGATGATGCCTGGCCCCCCAAACACCCGGCCACACATGTGTGACAACATTTACAAAAGAAAATGATGGATGTCACAAAGTGAAGAGCCTGTGCTAGCAGTTTCTGTCGCTGGAGGAGGAGGAGGAACAGTCGAGGTGGAGATTTCTGGGTGTGGGGGTGGCATACTTTTACTCTGCAGTAACATCACAATAGGATGTTGACTTTTTTCATTTATTCAACAATGCTATGTTATGTTAATAAATTTCAAGGAGAACCTTAACCGCATTTTAAGTTTTCTTCATAATTTATAAAGTTTCACAAGACCTAATGCTTTGGCTCGGTTTCCAATTCAACTCCAGCTTCTCTTTTTCTTATTGGGTAGCTGGGTGGAGGGTTTGGGGCTTGAGGAAGTGACGTCAACTGCATTCTGTGAACATCTAAATCTGTAAATACAAAGACATGACTGTATACCCTAATGGTGTTTGTGAAATGACATAAATCTTAGCAGATGTTGATTGAACATTAATGTGTTGAAGAGAAGACTCAGTGGGTTTCTTTCTCACCTGAAGAGTTAAAGGAAAGGTGGTCCATCCATCATTTCTGAACCTACTTGTTGATCCCTGTAAAGGTCACTGGTAGTCACAGCAATACGTTCAACAGAGAAGACCAACTGCAGCCTGTACAGCAGCTGCCATTCCCTCAGGTGCAGGGATGATATTGGAGTATGACAGGGACGTTAGAGCAGCTGGGGGGAAGCCATGTGGCCACAATGTTGAGCATGCAAATTTTAAATGTACAGTGCCTGGGCTGCAAAACACTCCTTGGGACTTACTTGTGGAATTGTGTGTAGCATAATACAGAATTTGAACAGTTATTTCCTAGAAATTCCTGCAATTACATTTTTTAAAACATTTGTCTACACCACTAAATGTTGCCAAGGCTGGTGGCACCCCACTTTACTTTGGGTTGGAGTGGGTGTCAAAGGAAACTGGGAATTGCAGTGGATGACAGATTAGACATTTCAGACTTCCAAATTATCAAATACTCCGCACAATTTGACTGTCAATCAGCTGCAACTGTTTTAGCAAAACTTTTTTCATTCTCCATTGTGTTTTTTTATGATTAACACAAGAAACTGGACAGAGGAGCCTCTCCTCTCTTTGCACAGTCAGACACAACCATGACTGAGCGGCTGAAGATGTCACATTACTGGCACTGAGATTTTATAAATGAAGGTTATGACTGCAGGTGTGATGGGGCTTCTCACTCATGGCCTGTTAATAAATCAAATTAGTCAGCTCTATTAAAATGTCGTATGGAGCAAAATAAGACGTTTATGTCCTAACTATATATATATATATATATATATATATATATGGTAAATATTGGACTTTGTACCCTGAGCACTGGGGTTTTTGGATCCTACGAACAATTATATTCTAAGTTTAACTTTCCAGCAACAAATTTCTTTCACTGTCTTCAAATTAGAAACTCTGTTAAACAGAATCTGCCCAATTTTCCCCACCTCCCTCTAAGCTGGAAAAAATATTGATCAGTTTCAAGGACTTAGACAGCATCTCTGCAATATATACTGTATATATATATATATATATATATATATATATATTGGTGGTCAATAAAGCAGATGACAAAAATCAGGACTCCCCCAAGTCAAGTGAGAGATCTCTGATCGCCAGAAGAGTACCGTGAGCAAGAGTGGGTCACGGCTGGTGGGGTGTCTGATAATAACTGCTTATAAGCCATTCGTCTAACTGGTCACTAAAAACACACTATTGGTGAAAGTCCTGCAGCTGAGCAAGTGAACCATACAGAGAACAAACTGCTGAAATTAGCTCTGAAGTAACGAAACACAAATAGGGTACTGTTTATAGACCAACGAAAAAATGAAAGGTACACTCTTGGGTAATGCATATGGTTTCTATTGAAATTGAATTGTGCAGTCGTTCTCTTGTTTCCCATCAGTTGTCTTTCTGCATTACCCTTCCACTGGTCTGTTTCAACACATTCACATCATTCTTATTTTTCACACTTGATGCTAGTTCACCTAATGAATATTTTTTCTTTTTGTGTTCAATCAAATCTCTTATTGTCACCAGTTGAGGGGAAAAATAAACGTTCCAATTGTCTACCAATGCATGTGCACAAATGAATGTTTATCTACCTTCCCCTCTTTCTGGGTATGGATGTAATGATTTTTCTGTCTACTTCCAGCTTTTTTAAATCCCACATTATGTTGGTTTTTACACAAGATAAACTGAATCTGTCAATAAGAAATGAAGGCCCGAGGTGGTAGCGCTTAACTGCTGCAAAACTCTGATGGACACCGATGTTTAATTGACAAAAGCACACAATGAAACCAAACAGTTTACAATTTGGACTAAGCCACACACAGCCTGCCCTACATAAACACACACCAGCACTGGCACCACCTACATACTCAACAGACCAACCCTGTCATCTGGGTAGCATCGGCATAACAGGCCCATTCATGAGGCACATCCAGGGAACCTGAACCGTCCACACTGAGACCGCGAACTTCTCATCAGATGAACGGCCCATGAACACGGGTCACTAGAGAATGGCCAAGTGTCACTTTCACTTGCAATCACTAGCAATGAGAACCCATGCCATAGTGAATTACTGGCAGGAATCTTCAGATTAAAAAAAAAGATCAGTGTAGAACAGACATTAACAATAACAAATAATAACAAAACAAGCAAACAAAAAGTTTATTGAAGTGTTGCACTTTGTGTACATCAAAGCATTTGAATAAGCAGATCAATTGCTTTGCAGTCTTTCCTCACTTAACGGTGATATTTATAATGCTGACATCCTCATATGGTTTGTCTGTCTTGGGGTTCACCTTCACATTTGAAATTCTCTGCACAACTTCCATGCCTTTGGAAACTCTTCCAAAAACTGTGTGCTTGTTGTCTAACCAAGGCTGTAATTAATAAAACATAAAAATATTTAAAAAGAAAATCAAACAATACATGGGATGCAAATATAATGGAAGGAAACACAAATGTCTGAGATTACTCCTTCTATTAGTAAGGTTATCACAATAAGAAAAAAGCACATTATGGCAATTTACTAGAGTTTAAAAGTTTTGCAGTACTTACGATTTTAATGATTATTCTAGCAGAGTGAGAGAAACTATTCAAAATTGGTTTATAGAGAGGGGGGAAAAAAATAAAACCACTTCATACAAAGAGGACCACTACAACTAACTTCAGGATTGTAGTCGATATTAGAAAGATCTTTGTGGTATATTCTGTCCACACATCCGACAGTGAGGCCTAGCAGGACTGAGCACAAGACGCTGGTTTAGTTTCAGCTCACCAGCAACTCGGGCATCACTGACATGGGTGCGTTTGTAGTATACGGTGCGTATCTACTATATAGTAAAGCACTAAAGTCCATAAATCAGCTGTTCCTGTTTCCCACCTGTAGATGACCGTTTACATAAAAGTCTGCATTTCAAAACTTATTAGTAACAATTCACAAAGTTGACTGGTAAAGGGAAAAAGACATCAAATGAAGACAAAGTGAATCGAAGGTAAATGAAGGCAGCTTTTTTTTAAGCACATCTTACAAAATAATGAATTTCTGATTACTTCCACAAGTGGCAATGATAATAAAAACACCGGCATCAACACAGATAAAGTGGTTTGGTTTGTGAAGCACTTACTGTTGGTACAACTGTAATGAAGAACTGAGAGCCATTTGTGGCAGGGCCAGCATTAGCCATGCTCAGGGTGTACGGGCGGTCGTGTCTCAGCGTAGCATGAAATTCATCTTCAAATTCTCCTCCCCAGATGCTTTCTCCACCCATTCCAGTACCCGTGGGGTCTCCAGTCTGGATCATGAAACCCTGTGCAACAATGTTAAGTATGAAGAAGCTTCATGAGAAAAGAAAGAAAAGGACCCTTTCAACTTACTTAGCTTTTGTATGGCGATGAGGTGACAACCCTTGATTTTTGTTTCATTCATTTTTTAACTTTGGCTTGTTCACTTGCCATATAAGATTTATACGGTTGTTAGGGTCACCGTCTTCTGTACGTGTCACACTGATCCGGACTACTGTGTAGGCCATTACATTCATGTATTTTCCCTTTCCATTTTTTTATTTTTTGATGAAGCTGATGATTTTTTTTTTGCACTTTACTACTTGCTTTTAATAATATTCTGGGGTCTTTGTATAGGAAGTGCTTCCTGAATGTAACATTCATATTATAAACACTGATCCAATTGAAAATATTAATGACTTCAAATAATAAAATATCAGATTCTATAAATATGTGCTTCAATAATCTAAACCATTTCAGAAGTGAATTAAGCCATCTGAAAATGCATGGCTGACCAAACAGATGGTGCTCTTTATACATACAACAGATAGAAAGCTAAGCAATGCTTTTAAACAGCAACACTCACAAAAATGAATGTGGTGGACAGACCATAGTTAGATGACACAAAGACTCTTTATAATTTTACTTTTAATTCACCTTTTTATAGCACTGGATACTGTAACTCGGCTCAAATACTGACAATTAATGGAGGGCCACACAATGATAGACTTGTAGGCAGGCAGCAAGTCCTGAAAGTCGTATCACGCAGCAGCACAGCACGAGTAATGAACTGTATTTGGAGCATCTCTGGAAAGATTATGTGTAACTTTTTTATGCTATGCCCATTATCTCTGTAACCTTGCAGAGTTTAGCAGAAACAAAAAGCAGAAGTCTTTACACTTGCTTACATTTTTCTTCTTTTCTGCTTTTTGGCTGTCAAGAGGCAGGAAACAAGACACTAAATGAACGACCAGGAGGTTCAATGATGGCAGAATTGCAAATGATAGGAGTTCAAGCCCATCCGCTGCTCTAACATGCCTTACACAAATGTGGTGTGTTCATTTTCTATTAGAAACTTAGCTTAACTTCTTTTTACTTTTTTTTTTTAATTTTAAGTTTCTGAATTGACCATTTTAATTCCACTCCACTAGGACTTATTTAATGTAAAACTATGTGGTAAAGAAATGCACTGGCAAAATAGAATACCAAACTCTCCTGCATTTTCAGCACTGTCTTTTTAATTAACACATTACTAACTCTTTATTAAATAAAAAGGGAATTTTAAAAGTGTAAATTGTTCTGAACTCAAAAAACACATTTAGCAACTAAACAGGAGTGAACAAATTCAAATAAAAAGAAGAAAATCCTCTTAAGTTTGGAATGTCGGACTGACTGGCACTGTGGAATATACACAGTCTGATGATTCTGCATGTGCAATAAACTAAAAGTACAAACTATCACATTTTAGCATCTCAGTCTCTAATTCAGCAGTCACACAAGTGGTACAAAATTCAATCAAACATAATGTGTTCAATGCCTAACAAAGTAAGTACCTTGATAACTCTATGGAATATATGAGTATTATAGTATCCATTTCTGCTATGAACACAGAAATTTTCCACCGTTTTGGGGCACCTTTGAAAGAAAAAAAAGGGAAACAAAAAGTATGTTAGTAAACAAATATATTTAAGAAAATCTGGAAAAGATTAAAAATACTGAGTAAAAAAGTGACCAACAGGCAGACGGTGAAAAGGAGACGTGGGGCCACTGCTGATACTGCAATCAAGTTGTTGTTTTTTAGGCTAAAACCGATCACTGATTTCATGTTACTAGAATAAGCAGATTCAGAAGTTTTTCTTTATTCATTTAAACACTATAGGGTGGTCCAGATCTAATTATGCAATTTCCATTACGCTATAACTTATTACGTTTATTACACAGAAAATCACCTGAAAAATCCCGGACCACTGAGAAGCGTGCAACCTGATGACATGAAGAATCGTCTTTGCGCCGAACTGGAATTATCCCTGCATAAATCAAAGTCATCCAGACGATCTGGATCTGCATAATTAGATCTGGACCACCCTGTACATTCTGCATCACCAACCATGTAGAAGCCTTGTGCTCTGTATTAAAGTCTTTTACCATTAAAGTGCACACCACTTGTGTTACCGGTTCATTTTTTATTAACAAAATTAAACTCTCAAGGCTTATCGTTCAGTGACCATAAAAATACATAAATCAAATTCCCTTAAACTCCATGCTTATTTTAGGTAATAAAACATGTACACAAACTATTCATCTTTAAAACATGGCACAAAAGAAAGTAAAATGCTTTCCAGAATTACAAGCCACAATTCTAATGAAATGTTCATGAGGTTTGTCAAGCAGACACAAGGCTAACATGCTTAACAAGTTCAGATGTAAAATAAACAAATTTGCCTCTTAAGCTAACAAACGGACTAAAAGTGATGACAAGTTCTTCTTTGTATATTCTTTTTCTAATTAAAGACTAACAGCTGTACTAAATAAAACCCGCTCGCCGTTTTTATTAAATGACAAAACAAAAAGGCCGGAACTCATTAAAGGAATTTCCTGTTTAATTTCTGTACAAGATGCACCATTTTCCCTTCTGCTGCAAGTTCAGATGCTCGACATATACACCTGTTGTTCTCTCCATGCACAAGACAACTTCTCAGATTCATTACTCCACTTTCTTTAATGTAAAAGCCAATATTCCTGCCTTCTCTCTCCTAAAGTCTGACTGATTGCTTATTGATTGACTTCCTTAGCGTTAATCCCGAGCCTGACGTGGGCTCAGAATTCTTTGTAATTACGGTTAAGTCCAACTTGGGGTGACATATAAAGGTTTGCTTTACAGCATTGAGACAGCATAACACTCTGGACAGTATTCTGCTGTATCCAGCTAATAGTTAAAATAACATCATGCTGCAAAAATGAATATTTCTGCGCATTTTGCCACTGTAAGGTGACTCCTCTTGGGATTATTAAAGTATCTATCTATCTATCTATCTATCTATCTATCTATCTATCTATCTATCTATCTATCTATCATCAATACTCATGAGTGGGGCAGAGCCTTGAACCAAAACACAATGGCGTGTAAAAGAGAAGCTGTAAAGCCAGTTTTAGAACAAACACAGACTGAACCAAGAGTTGAATTAGGCAATAGTGATGACACTGTGAATTGGACAGACGTCAACACAGAAAATTAAAGTGGTACATATGATACTGTATGACTGAACTGTCATGATATATTTGGTGAATTTGTTCACCTTAGGGTTCACTATAGCCCAAGTAGGTACATGGCATAAAAGCAAAGTGACTGTGATCAAGTACAGCAAGAGGAAATTTGGCTCCTTCAATACTGCTTACAATGCTGCAACTGTTGTTCATGTCAGGGGACATGTGAAGTCACTAACTCCTTATGAAGTGGTAGCCTACAATAGCAAAAGGGGGCACATCGATCATATTGAACAGGCACTAACATTATTCCCCTCTAATGCACCACCAACAGAGAAAAAAAAAATTAGATGTGCAAAGAACCAATGCATCTACTGTGATGATTTCAATGTCAGGCTGTGCATAGGTGACTATTTCAAAATGTCACACAAAGGACATCTAAATCAGCATCTGTGCAGCAGTGGAAAATAAACATACCGTTCCTACTGTATGTTGATGTTATGATATTTGCATGTTTTGATTACACATAACACCATTTTTCTGGCCACCACTGCCAGAAGTCCCAGCAGTAAAATGGCACGTGTGATTTAAGTATCATAATACTTTGCATAAAGGAGCACTGCAACTAAATTACCATAAACCTTAGAAAAGCATATTCTGAAAAACTAAATTTTAAGATCACCCACTTTACCCATCATGTCATTTGGAGTGTAAACTTACATTACCCCACTGATCTGAGCATCACCAACTGCTACTGGTATAAAATATAATTTTACTTTGAGTGAGTTATGGGGGACAAATAAAAAACAAAGCAGTAAGGCCACTCCAGTACCATCATCAATGAAACTAAGTCACAAAGGAAGGCTTATTTTGGAAGAGAAAAACAAATTTCACAAAAAACAGGCTACTCAGGCCAACATCCTCAACCTTCAGTCGCTTAAATACAAAATCATCAAGTTGGAGATTCACAGTCTGTAAAGTCCTACTCTCTACTGCACTACCTAATAAGTTAATGTATCTGTGGTTGCTTGTGAAGAAATACTTCAACACTTCATGGTACATTTACCTATGATCAGCTTTCATCTGTGCCCCTTGTCTCGCTGAAAAACTTAAAGCATTCAGTTATCAAGCTTACATTGTGCTATTTTCTTAACAATCTGTGTAGGAATTGCAAGGTCTTTTTTTCAACTTACAGTTGTACAGTACACGGATAACTCACTAATAGATTAAAGATTTTTCTGGGAAGAATACTCTCCTTAGAATCCAATTCACGTCAATGAGCACAAGTAATTTTATTAATTAGAGGACTATGGCTCATCAACAATAGTTAAACTAAATAACTCCAGATTCTAAGTAGCCTCATTGGGAAAACGTGCTTCCCGGTTGTCTTATACGTGCGTCCCCCGAAGTTCAACAGATGAGTACAGCACATGACTCATTACAGAAGTATAAAAGTTCACTGTGATAAACGAAAAGTTTGGACACCCCTGCTATATGTCTATACATATATATATATATATATATATATAGTTGAGCACTTGTGATCATAAAGCCTTCTCTATTCACATCCAAAGAGGTTTAATTCCCAGTTGTCAGAGTAAAAGAGTCCATCAGGTGTCATCCTCTTACCCCTCTTTGGTGCCACTAAACTTCTGATGCTAGTGACAAACTGATGAGCTTACTCAATGCACCAGGACCAGTGTCATTAAATAAACCAGAGGTTCCCAGCACAGACCCCTTAGTGATTCCATACTGCATACTAGCTAAAAAATCAGCAACTTAAGATAAAAAGCTCAGTGTACACATTATACATAATACTTTTGTCTATTTCTTTTTTAATTCGTATGACCTTGTAATGAAAGTGCAAAAAGTGAATTCCTGTATTTCCACATTTTTTAAAACTTTTGTTATTTGGAATATTATAATCAAAATTAGTTAACTCCATGAAGCCTGAATGCCCTGCATTTCATACATTTCTCATAATACCGTTAATTAGAACTAAATTAATAAAATATACAAACAATGCTGTCACAGTTATAATTATAGGACTTTGAATTAACAAATGAGACTTACTCCACAGGGAAGAGTTTAATGTGAATATCACCCATTGTCGTGTGAATGGTGGCGCTGTCTGATACTCGTTTAGGGCCCTCTGCCTGTGTGGCTGCCATAACTTCTTCTTTGGAGGGTTTTTCATTAAAAATATCCCTGTCTGAATCTGCGCTCTTGGTGTCTTCTGGTTCCCTCTTGGTAAACTATTATAAATTGAAATGAAAACAAAGTTGTTATATAATCAATGCAAAAAGTCTAGAAGTCTAGGTTAAGGAAGAACATTATGCACATCAAGTCTCAAATTATGTGACAAAACATATAAAATACAGTGGGTACATGATCGTAAATTTCAAAATGATCAAATTTAAGATTCTTCTTGCATTTGGGCTGGTCTGTACTCAAAAAAAAAAAAACTCATTGGTTGTCCGCTCTCATGCACATAGATTGATGATTTTGTCAGGGTGAGTTGTGGACTGCTTGGAGTGAATCGCGGAATATGGACTTCATGGGAGCACAACGGCAACTGCCTCCAACTCCCTATGATTATTTAAATGAAGGCCACGACCAAAAATAGCTGGAAAAGTCATTTAATGTGACATGGCTTTTAGCCACCCTACTCTCCTTCATCCCTGTTTCCAATAGTTTCAAATATTTAGGAGTTGATATTGCTTCCTCAATCACAGATACATCAAAAGTGAGCAATAGTCACATGATCTCTCATTAGTCCTCTTCTTTGAGATGAAATCCCAGAACACTCAGATTACAAACAGCCATTTGTGCTGATTAGCAAAATTAGATTGCAGGATGGGGTAGTACTGACACCCTTAATTGAATCTCTCATCTAAAAACTGGTAGCTGCACAAAATGTCACTGCCTGCAAGGTGAGAAGCCACTCCAAGAGCTGAGGGAGTACTCCTTCATGGATCAGCAATCTAAGATGATGCTTTTTGATCTGGAGGCCCATGTTCAATTTCCACTATGTGGAACTGCGGGGCGACACTTGGGTAAGAGACCTGTTGATATACTTAGCAAATACCCTGCAGTGACAATCCTCTAACAACCATAATTGTGTCTTTGTTGTTGTTAGAACTTCCTTTAAAAACTTCTGTTAACTTTATTTCCAATTTACCAAAATAAATATTATACCACATTTTAATTTTATAATTATGGTGGTTCTTCCTCCTCCCGCTAAATACTGGGTTGAAATATCGGGCATATCACTGATTTCCAAATTTCTGTGAAATGGTAAGAGACCTTTAGTATTTAACTGTAGTCCAAAAAACTGAGGTGTCACATCCAGGCCCAGAATTTAGCTTAAATTTTATTCTGCTATCTGCAAGCACCAGCTGATGGACCACACCCTTAATGCCATTTATGTCCCCTTGGTAATCTGGCATTTTTCTGTATGTGTTCTGGAATGGCTCTAGTGGAGTTTTTTTTGGTATCACATACAGGTTGTTATTTTGTCTTCTGTTCTTCCTTTAAATACTCCACTTTTACATCAAACCTTCCTTCTTTTAAACTTGTCTGGTGCTTAACCAATTCTTGTTTATCTCTGGAAGGCTGAATAGCTAATTACTATAGACAAATGGTGATCATCTTTCTTTGATTTAATTGAATTCTTTGCATCATGCATTTTTGCAGCATCTCACAAATTAAAGTTGGACTACATCAGTTGTTCTAACCCTGGTTTGCTGTTCCTCCACTTCTGCTCTCTTTTACTGATGAGCTTTTTCATTTTGCTGGTGAATTCCAATTGTGGCCTGTTTCCCGTGTGCCCCTTAGCTTAAGTTAGAATATGTTAGTAGAGGGTAGAAGAGGATTTTTTTGATTTTGATATACTTTGTTAATCCCTGAGGGGAAACTGTCTTTTTGCATGACATTTGGGGGTTAGAACACAATGTCAGCCATTGTACAGAGCTCCTGGAACAATTTTCAGATTAAAGGTCTTGCTCAAGGGCCCAGGTGAGTAGGATACTGTTGGACTGTTTATGATTTATTTCTATTTATATTCCTGATGTTATTCTATTTTAATTCAATAAAAAAAATGATCATGAAAAATGACAGATTGTGGAAAGAAGCAAGTCTCTCTTTAGAGACAGTGAACGGGAGAAAAAAAAACATTTCCACCTAATAAATAAATAAAATACATGACAAATGTACAGGTTCAAAAGTTCATAAAATAAGCTGCCAATTATCAATAAGTAACTTACCATATAAAATCTATTCTTTTTAAAAGCAGTGCAGAAGACAGTGGGGTCTGGTTCAACACTCTGAAGGGCCGGGTTTTCGGACGCCTTCATTTCAATGGTAGGTGCAGCTTTGTGCACTTTTGCAGTGCCCTGAAACAAACCCAGTTGGACAACACGAATATTCTCCTGTTTACCCAGGATTCTTACACACCTGTAAAAAGAATATCATACATTGGTTATTTTGTGAAACTGGTTTCTTTTAAACTATCAACCATTCAAAATATAGTTTAACTACTGATATGTCGAGTAAACATGTTTCTTAAAAGGTCTGTAAACAAACAAAACACTTCACTAGCAGAAAGGTTTATGAACATGTCAACATTAACCCAATATATTCACAACAGCAAAGATATATTATGGACGAGAAGCTCATCAGTTTATTGGTTATTTAGTTAATTTAAGTTTGCTTCACTCTTGGCAGTCCGGCGCTGAAATCGATGTAGTACTGCTCTAAAACAGGACTCAGCACAAAAGTCCTTTGAGAGAAAACAAAGAGCTGTGCAGACTAATCAGGCCCTGAAAATGAGTGCATAAGTAGTCCTTCAAGAAAGTAATCCTTAAATTACTTTTTTTTTTTACAATGCCAAACACCCATCCATTTTCAAAAAAAAAAAAAAACAAGCCACCTTGGGCCACTGAAGAAAGCACTGTAAAAGAACAGATTCTGGTCAAAAACTGACAATTCACAAAGACTAAAAACCAAAGAGTAATATACAAACTTTATGACAGTTCAATAGATAAGTTGAGGAAAAAAAAATCTAACAGATGGTCTGCACAAAGTATGTGAAACCACAAGGATAATTTCCACTTTTGTGGGTTGTACTTTAAGTGACACTTAGAAATTAATACAATGTACTGCAGAAGAGAGGATTAATTTAACCCCCAATTATTACTTGTGTTTGTGCTTAAATAAATATGATTTATAACTTTTAACATTAATTTGGCATAGATGTCATCTCAGGAGTTTCACTGTAGGTTAAAAAGGGTTAGGGATGTAAACTACAGGCAGACAGGGGATTTAGGCCTAGAACAGGTAGCCTTGTCACCAGCCTTGAACTGCTGGGTGAACCTTAAGAGTTCTGAAGTTCTGCCTCCAAAAAAAATGATCATGAAAAATCTCTCGTTACTATGTTTCGGAAAGGGAGTAGGGCAACCTGAAATAATGTAGCTCCTTTCCATCTAATTGATGAAGTATTTTTATAACTAGACCTAGCCATACGCTATCCACGTAACAACAGCTGCTATTTTAGTGAAATGTGAAGTATTTGGAGAAAGCAGTGCAACATACACTGCAAGTTACTTAAATGTCTCTAGGATTCCACCACACTGGGCAAAGAATACATACAGTAGATCTGTCAGGAAAAATCCTAACAACAAAGTACACCACTGTAATGGGAAAGGGTTGCCAAACTTACCAAGACTGTCTTGTGTAAAATCACACTTGGCAGTTAATATCCCAGAGTCACTCTGGTGGTACCATTTAGATGAAGTGAGAAAAAAAGTTTACTCTATAAGTACCAGAAATAAGTGAAACAATTCCTTGACCAGTTGTACAAAACAACTGCAAGAAGCTAGAACAAGAAATGACTCTGAGCTGTGCTGGAATGCTCATTCATTTCACTGTGATAAATTAAAAGAACTACAGTGGTAAAAGTCTTGAAGTCACAGCTATAATTTATATTAGTTTACTTTAAAGCAAAAAAAAAGACTGCTGATATCACATGCTCCCAGAATGTAAAAAGATGAATATCTGCAGTAGGTACTACAGGACATACAGTATATGAACACATCTTTAGATCTACTGAATGTATGGACAGGTAATGAAAGAGATACCTACTTGTTTGTTTCCAAATTAACGACTTTGATTCCTAGCATTGTTCCATAAAGAACAAAATGCCCCGTTTCATCAAAGATTATATTAGCTAGTCTAATCCCATCCACTTTTTCCAACTCTCGTTCTATGGCCATACGTCTTCCGAACTCCATATCAGGAAGTTGCTGTCTCATTTGCTGGAGTTCTGTGAACATCTTAAAAAAAAAAACCAAAAAAAAAAAAAAAACCTCAAATGCCTAGCCAAAACTAGTAAGTAAAAGGAAAATACAAAAGTATTAATGGCAATATCACCTAATATAAGAGAATGGCCAATCATTGCACAATGGGTTTATTTTTACAGTGTACTGTACTTGTTAGAGGAATTAGTCCTAGCTTGGATGTCAGCACTAGATGAAATATAGTATGAAACTTTCAAACATAGGCTTGTTTTATTGTCAAAGCAACTAAGTTTGAACTCTAAAAATTAAAATATTAAAGAATGCATACAAAAATATATAAAGATGCTTTTTAATTTTTTTGTACTTAGAAACCACTAGATGTTATTAGTTAATTTTAGATTTACTGACAATTCTAACTACTCATTTAGGGATTTTCACCATCCTAACTTCCACATAATGTTTTCAATTTTTTTTTCCCCATATATCCTTAACACAATCCAAGTAGTTCAATGTAATGATCAAATTTTCTACATTAGTTAACATAATTAACAATGTTAAAATCTAAGAAATCCTTAGAGTTTACTGTATGAAATGGCAAACTAACAAACAACTGTGCAATGGAAAAGTTAACACTAACTGGAGAAAAAATAAGAGTTTACAATAAACCCAAATTGTAATGAATAACATAAATGTAGCTAAGAGGCAAACGTTATCTTCAAGGGTATTAGAGCTGGTCAAGTACTGTATATGCAAAAATTGATAAATAATACTCTTTACACAAAAAGTTGTCATACAATTCAGAATTAATTTTTTTGGCTATAAGACAAAGAAAGAAATTATTTTCAAGCCAAGTCATCATCATTATAAATGGGGAGAAAAGTCCAGTAAGATTGTAATGCAACATAAGTGGTAAACAATGCACATGGAACAGAAATCAGTGAGTCCAATAAGTAACAAGTAAAGAATACTAGAAGTATTTAAATACTGTATATTGGAGCGTAAACAAGGCTCAAATCTTTAGTAAAATACAAATACCACACATCGATGCACACTATGCACAAGATGGACAAGGCCTTGAATCTCTCTCATATTCTATATGCCACAAACATGTGGAAAGTGGGAAAGCAGCAGATCCTGAAAGCTACTCAGGGGAATTTTATACCAAGCTTTAGGTAAATTAGCACCTCTCGGCCATTTCTTTGGAAGCCAATGTTCTACCAAATACAGTGTTGTCAGGTATCAATTCTCATCTTTCCAAACAATAATCTGCTCAAGTGTGCTCATGTGACTATTTCAAGTTAAGAGTACAGGACCAAACCAGATTGCCTGCTCTTCAACCCTAAACTTTACAAGATCTCGCCAATCATAATTTCAGCAATATTTTTGAAATTACAAAAAGAAACAATGTTAAAAATATAATTAAATTACTGATTGGTAATTAACACACCTACAGTTGTTGCATTAACACTTTTCACATGAATGCAGGATAAATCACTCAGAAGAGGATATTGGTACACTAACCAGAATATTTCAAACTCCGTTTACAATTATATGTAATTTACCACACGTGCCCAAGTCTTTACATTGGTGTTTCAGCAGTAAAAAGACTTCTACATAATTTTCATGGGGAAACTTAGCTTTGCCAAACTTTTGGGAAAGACACAAATGGACTGGCACATGCACAACATTCCTGATTTTCAACTGGTCCTGATGTTTTGCAGATTCCCCATTCACAGTTCATGTTTTATATTAGCCGTTGTGATTTGAGTATACTGCATAAAAAGTCTGAAGATGGTCTTTTAGGATTCTCGTTTCATTTAGTTTGTCCTATTATCTATCGATCTGCAAAATAATCAGTTCATTCTTTTATGTGTGAATAGGTAAACCCTGCAAATTCTTCAGAATTCTCTACATTCCTTGTGAAAATAAACCCTGCCTATCTTCAGAATACACAGCAAATTTTTGTGAATATGTATTTCAAGTTTTGAGTTTACTGTGTTAGGACACCTATTAACATATAATATAAGCTAGAGGTTAATACGTACTGTACTCATCAAGACAGCAGTTTCTTCTGGACAAAAACGGTCATGTTACTGAGGTTTATGCCGAAAAAGTATAACTATCCCTAGCCCATCCAATTGTGCAAATTAAATACAGCTTAAGAAAACCTGACTAAAAAAGGTTCAGCTAGTACAGACTTTAAACAACTTATCCCAGCAATAATGATGTTATTAAATAAACTGCATACTCACCGTTAAGGATTCATCAAAAACTCTCATTAACTTTCCAGTTAAGAAACGAAAAATGCGTACTCTTCTGTCTGATGCAATTGTCGCCATTTTTTTACCATCAAGTGAAAAGGCCAGACTGGTTGGATATGTTTTACACTTTGCAAATTCATATAGGTCTGTATCAGTCTTATATTCCCAGTTAATATTCTTAGGAAATTTAAATTCACTCGGTAGTCCAGTCCAGTATTCTATCATTCCAGCTTTGTCAGCAGAAACCACTACCTTGAAGGCTGGGTTCAACCGGATTAGACAAAGAGGAGAAGAATGCATTTTCTCAAACACATGAATTGGTTTATTATCACCTCTTCCATCATAGACAAAAACCTTCCCGGTGGTTTTCTCTGAACAGGCTACAGTGGATATGGCATCTCCAGGATTATAAATCCATTCACAAGGCCCAGGGTGAAAGCTTTATATGTAAATACAAAATCAATCAACAACATTCCATATCAGACAGATTGTAGATGGACATTGATAACTTTTTTTGTTTATAAATTAAGAGTAACAAGGAAGGTACATTCTCAAGAAAACAAATGTTTAATAGACCATTAAGGGGACATTTGGACAAAAACAAAATATTTCAAATTAATTGCAATAAATAAATAATAACCTAGTTGAATTTTTATTTGTATGAAGTAGCCTTACAAACCACATATAATAACTTACACAATAATATAGTTGTTAATATGGAATGCATGTACTAATATGCTGTACAAGTTGTATCCAGGTATTCAATGCAAAGACTGCTGTTACATTTTAGTTTAAATGTAAACTAAAATTAGCATTTGTATACTACTGCATCTAAAATGAGGCCATATTAATCATGATGTACAGTTTAACAAAAACATAATAATAATAAATACAAGAATATGCATAACCTTACCCAAGTTTAAGCATGTTGATCATGTCAAAATTCACAACATCAAAAACTTTCATAGCCTGATCATCGCCAACTGAGCAGAATAAAGCCCCTTCTGCACTTACTGCAATGCATTCGACCACACCTGTACAGAAAATAAAGAAAAATATTTAAAATGCATTTATTAAAGAAGTATATAATGTACTTTACAAATGGCAGTTATGTGTAAAAGCAACTAAAAACGTATCTTCCGAACTGAAACCTAGGTTAATGAAATGTTACAGTTAATAGCTGTAGCATGTCAGCTCTTTAGATCAAACACATACACTCTTATCAGGCTTTTGGGGGGTGCGGGGGGCATTGTTGGCAAGTATCCTTCTCAAATACAGCAAACAAAGTACAGAATAATCAGAAGCAAAACAGCCCAGCTGCCCCTCAAGACTGAATATATACAAGTCTTGACTGCCAATTTATTCAGTGGAGTGGCTCGCCCATTTGACATTCACAGTACCTGCTAGCTTCTTCATTATTCTATCCATTTAAACGTGGTCAGGCAATATAAACTCAATCCAATGTTTCATGTACAACAATGATCCACTACTTCTTTGGATAATTTTATACTGTGTAATGCTTTATGAAAATTCCAACAGTGAAAAGTGATGTATAAAGCACTTATCTCAAAGGTGTTTACAGCAGAAAATTTTTACTTACTACATTAAATGCCAGCGGTGTCCAAACTATGGCCCGTGGTCCATTTTTAATTGGCTCACAGCAAATTCTAAAAATATAATGAAATATGGCCCACATACAAAACTTGTTCTTAACTGTTTTGTACTTCTTATGTTTAACACAAGGCACAGCTACTGTCTTCATCAAGGCAGCGTCATCACAAACAAGCGCAACCGAAGAACAATTTTGCTATGGGTGACCAAAAATGGCAAAACCAAAGAAACGCACAATAGCAAGTGAGTGCAGAAAATTTCAGACACGGTGGGAAAATTACTCTTTCTTCCTATAAGTCAAGGGCAAGTGTGTCTATTTGATTTGCAATGAAACTATTGCAGTGATGAAAGAGTATAATGTGTGTCGACACTACGAAACCAAACATCCGACCTACACATCCTACACTGATGCCGAGTGAGAACAGAAAGTTAAGCAAATGGCAGCTAATCTGCTAGCTCAACAACAGTATTTTTTCTGTGCTAGCAAAAGACAAGAAAATGCCACATTAGCCAATTAAGAGGTAGTGCAACTCACTGCCCGACATGGGAAACTTTCTTAGATGGTGACTTCATAAACCAGTGCCTCAATAAATTTGCAGGAATAATGTGCCGGGAGAAAATGCAGGAATTCAACAACGTTCGCTTGTCCAGAAATGCCATTGTGCTGCAAACTTAGGATTTGTCAGCTAAATTAAACATCAAGTGTCAGATAAAGCTTGTGCTTTTGATTTTTACTTGACTGCATGTGATGAGAGCACTTTATAATACAATAAATGAAAACCCATAAATGGAGTGCTGTGATGCTGTTTTTTCTTTAAGCATATTCAATTATGAAGCATAATTTACCAATATTTGATTGATATTGCTAGCTTAATACACAGGAGGTGAGGCAACATACTGTACCTCTAGTGGGAGGCCTAGCCCTTCGTATACTTCTCTGTAGGTGGTCCCTAGAGAAAAAAGCTTGGACACCCCTGCTATATGCATGCATATATATATATCACTCAGAATTATCTAAAAATTTTCAGCAAAATTACTCCTGCAGATTTTGCTCTACAATCACTACAATTGTATCTCAAAAAAACAAACATTATGACCATATCAAAAGTTTAAAATCACTGCTTTATGCAGGTACAGTTGTATGCTGGACACAAATTTTCTATTTTTATCTATATTTTTACAATGTAAATTAGATATCTTATTCCAGTCTAGGCCTACTTTTACAATTACAGTGTTGTGAGTAGATAAAAAAATAGCGTAGCAACAACCAAACAACAAGATGCAAACGTAGATGCAGTCTTTTGTAAACATTCCTGCATTATTATCAATGCATAAAGATGACATGAACTGATTTTTTTTGTTGGAACTGATATATTTCTTTTCGCCATTATTTTACTTACTCTCTTTGCAAAATGTAATTGTTTACTGAGCATCTTATTTTACTCTAAAAAATGTTCACAAACGTCACACAAAGAAACTACACAAATCAAGTAAACCATCATTTAAAATTGGAAGAATTAATACAGATAATAACTTCCAAAGTTAGAAAAAAAGAGCCAAGCTGGGTGTGGGGAATAATTAATGACAATAAAGGAGGCTATGATAGTGCTGAAGAAGCAGTCATCAAACTTTTTCATCTCTGGTCTTTAGTACTGGTAGTTTTTGTGTTCTTTTATCATGTCTAGTTTTACATTCTAAAATGTTCAGTTTAACAGTCTTTTTGTGAATGACTATGATTACCTACCCTTGCTTAAATTTACGAAGAAAGAAGACTTCCATGTACTTTACTCAAGGGAAACCTTTACGATTTACACGTCTATAATCAGTCTGGCACTGAATGACATCAAAAAAGGACTCATTCTGGGCATCTGGAGGGGAGGTGGGATGGGTGGTGGGGGAGAGAGAAAGAGAGATGCACTACAATCTGAAATCAATTACAACACCCAAGAATTGTTTCCACGCAGAAATGGAAACATCTTCCTGATTAACTAAAACATGCTACGAGTGTTCGGTTGCTGCTTCTGTGTGGAGGACTATCAGACATACCGTAGAGGATCTAGATACATTATGGATCTTGCAGATAACTGCCAAAGCTGCAACTCATGCCTAGCTTTACCCGCCTGCAGTGTGCATAACTTTGTTAACTGGCCTAAAAACTGTTTTTTAACTTCTCCTGTATCCTTCTTAAATAAGGCAATGTTTGAATTGGGAGAATTCTATTAGGCTGACCAAAGGTCAGTGTGTACCTGTGCTTTACACCTAGGCATCACCTGGATAATAATACTCAACTCAATGGTATAGAAGAGCTGAACAAAAACAACTCAACACAAACATTACATTGTATTTTCACATGCAGCTTTAAAATGCAGATGTACAGGGAAATGTATTCTTATATTTATTAATGCACATTTAAAAACAGTTCACATTACAATACCACTGACAATCAACTATTAACTTAAGTTTAGAAAGAAAATATGGAAATAATTAGTATTAAGAATGAAAATTCAAACTCCCCATTTTGGTTTGCAAAGTAATAGTACATCAGTACTGATAAATAAAGTAACTGGCTTTTAAAAAATAAAAAAGATTTCAAACATTAAGATAAACACCCTGCATAAGAAAACTATAAATACTATGTATATATACGTACGTATATATACTACAAACACACATATTTCCTGTATGTGCATTTATATAAAATAGGTACGTCTTTATATACAGATCGAGTATCCCTAATCCAAAATGCTTCAAAATCCAAAACTTTTTCAGCGCCAGCACGATGCCAAAAGTGGAAAATTCCACAGCTGACCTCACTTACCCATGGAAGATTCTGACCAGTGTTTCCTCTGTTTGATTTTAACTAATTAGTGGAGATGAATAACATAAGCTGGTTTTGGGCAGTGGGAGAAAAGTGTGACAACAGCTGTGTGGGAGGGGAAGTAAGAAGCCCAATTCAAAAGTGCTGCATGGGGCAGCTTAGAGGGAACACAGGCTTGAATACTCTGTCCGTGCAAGTGTATTATCTAACATCATCACTGCCAGACCTATGTGCATTACTCAATGTGTTTTTTTTTTGCTTATTCTATATGTACAGTAACCTTTTAATCAAAACAAAGCATCACAAGAGGAGAATGAAAGCATGCTATTGCTTTTGTTGTTACTGTTCTATAACAGCTGATACAGGTATTCTGCTGATGCTAATGTGCACAAACTTTGTTTCATGCACAAAATTATTAAAAATGTCGTATAAAATTATCTTTAGGCTGTGTGTACAAGGTATATATGAAACAAATTCCATATTTAGACTTGGATCCCATCCCCCAGATATTTAATAATGTATATTCAAATATTCCAAAATCCAAAAATACTTGAAATACATCTGGCTCCCAAGCATTTTGAATTAAGGATCTCCAAAATGAAATTTATCTCTGTATCTATACATATCTGGCACACACCTAAATGGCTTCGAAAATGCTTCACAAATTCAATTCCTTCATCTTCTTTCTTCTTCCAGAATTTAACATGACCATCCTGACTTGCAGTTATAATAAAATCTGTCCTGTATAAAGAAAGGTTAGAAACAAATTAGAACACTATTTATAAACAACATGGACTTAATGCAAAAACTATGTTTGCTGAACACTGGTATTGAAAAAATGCCCTCTCATTTCAGGAACAATTTAGTCAGTAATTAATATTCTGAGCTTTTTCTTTATTGTAGTGATGGTTTCACAGTTTCAAATAAACACTTCATAATTTAAACAAACAAGAAAGGCTATAAATATTAATAGTATAATCACTAAAATGCAAAATTCTTCTTAAACACAGTAACTCAAAAACAGACTGCCAGCTGTTACTAAAAATTCTAATAATGACAGCAAACATAATCTTATAAGAGAGGAATAGCATAGTGGGGTGCTAATTAGATGAGCTGCCTCAAAGCTACAGGACACTAGGACTGTATCATTGACCTCCCCCAGTTTCTCTGGTTATCCTAGTTGTCGACTCTAAACAATCCCTGTGAGGAAATATACCCTGGGGCAGGCTGACAAAATAGTCTCCAACCCAGCTCTGTATACAGATAAGTAGTAAAATGAACAAACTGATCAAAAAGTGTCATTTAGAATAATGTCACTTTTAAATGAAGACAGTAATACTGTATGATAGTTTTTCAGGTGAGTGTACGAAGTAATTAATGCTCATACAAAAATAAAGAAGTAATCTTTCCCCCTACACACACTCATTGCTCCAAATAGGCATAATTATTTAGTTGACACAACATCTAATCTTTGATAAGCGATAAGTTTTTTTTTTAAACATATAAATCAATTAAAGAAGTCCAAAAATGAACACAGATTAAACCCGATGGTTATTCTGCTACAAAAAAAAAATTTGTAATTACAATTAATATTTTCACAGTGGACATTCTGGCCTGGTTGCATAAATAGATTAAACATTAAGGAAGTTCTTTAAAAAAAAAAAAAAAAAGTTCTGAAATAAAAATAAAAAACATGAGTTTGAGACTGTGACCATAAAAGAAACTGATTCAAATGGAAACAAGCATTCTAGAACATATCTACATCACCTCATTTTAAATAGTAATATTTTTTTCTTTAACTTACTTTGAGCAAACTATGTGAGTAATCACATCTCTATGCATGTAGCTTCTTTCATACATAGCAGCACTTGGAAGGTTGTCCAAATATACACGTTCAAATTCAAGCACTATGGATGGAAGATTAAATAAAAAAAAAATGTAAATAAAAAAAAATATATATATATTTTTGAAGAAATTGTTGCCTGCAGTTTTGACTAGGAATAATATTTAACAAACACTTAGTTAACCAATAAATTTAAACTCTCAATATTCAAGTTTGAATGCTACTATTAAAATTTCCTCTACAAAAATTACATAATTTCAGTATGACTGTTATGAAAGCATAGGGTGCAAGACAGGAACAGACCCCATCACAAGGTGAAGGCAAACACGAACACACCCACCCACACACTAGTGCAATTTTGGCGTTGCTAATTCACCTAACCTGCATGTCTTTGGACGGTGGAAGGAAACCCATATAGAAACAGGAAGAACATGCAAACTCCATGAACTCTAGTCTCCTTACTGTGAAGGAGCAGCGTTACCACTTTGCAGCCCACTTTAAACATGTTTCAAGCAAATCCTACCCAGCTTCTACATTTTAAATCAGCAGGAAATTTAACTTTTCTGGATAGGAATTTAAATCCAGAGCCAAAAACAACCATCTGCATTATTATTTTTCTTTTTTTTAATATTACAAGGTCTTTGTCTAGTAAACAAGTGATTATAAATTACTCAACAGTGGATAAAAAACTGACCACCCTGTGTTAATATAGAATCCATCTTATTATATGGTTGATTAAAATATCAGTTTCTTGGGAGATAGCTCAAGTATTTATAAAAAAAAAAAAAAAAACTTTTAATAATACCTTTAATAACGACAGATCTGTAATTGTAGTGACAAATGTGAAAATTAAACTCTGCTTCTCAGGCTATACTGTACAATGTTTTTAAAATTTCACATTATCATATTGCCATTCCAAAACATTGATGATGTTGATACCATAACATGATGTCTTGGAGAGATGCTTGCGGATTATGAATAATTAGCTGCTCTACCCAGGTGCTGTAGAAACCATCCTTACTTGGGGATAGTGGGATGCTGAGAGAATGGTGTGTGGGCATTTTAGCTCGAGATGCAGTAGTTTCATTGTCTCACAGATTGCTGGAACTCAGCCAATGCTAGGTTATTCTGCACCACAGGCGAAGCTTATTATCGCGCCAAATGACTGTTCAGTAGCTAACCCGTGCGGCTGGGTTTTTCGCCCCCTTATGAGCTGCAGCCTAGGCGAAAGCCTAATTTGCCTTAATGGTGGCGCCGGCCCTGAACACAGCACATGTAACAGTCTTCAGTCATGTTAAGATTTAAAGGTGATTCGTTACAAGTTCATTTAATATTGGTACAAATCATGATGCTGTATTGGCACAAAACTCTGAACTTAGATTTGCCTCGTCATAAAATGGATTTGAATAATGTGGTGCCAAATAAGAAAATGAAATGGACAGGCGTCCGCTTAGTGCAGGGGTTCTAAACTTTTCTCTCACCTCAAATTAACATTTGAGGCATGTGGTGAATTACATAATGTTTTTAGGCACATCTGAAAGACTGTAACCTGCAATCTCAACTTTGCTGTGACGTCACTCCAAGGTCTCCCAACTATAAGAATTCATCTCCTCTAGTCAGCCTTATATCACTTACTAATATAAACTTCTATTACGTACGTAAAGTTTAAAATTTTATTTAGAAAGCTGCTCAAGCAAAATGCTGCAGATATTATTAACCATTAAACAAACCGATGGGCACAGGGTTGGTTTTGTTCTTACTAATTGTAAAAATATATTTTGGTTTCTCCTTTTTTGGTGCTCTTATTCACTGGAGTTTATTATAAAGATGTAATATCAAAAAGTATTAAACAAACATAATTGTCATTACCAGGTAAACACTACATTTGTAAGCCGACCGCTTAGTGTCCTTATCAAGGAAACATATTGACAAGAGTGATGGCTGTCAGTAAGAAAATGGTTGAGAACTCTTTACTTACAGCTATGCCAAAAAAAATATATAACACACGAAAAAGATCTAGAAATGCTATTTTTTTTTGTTTTTTTACTGAGAAAAGAAAACATCTCACAACCATCAGGATTCAGTATCAACAGAGAAGAAGCTAATAGTAGCCAGACAGAATCTGATGGGGAGACTAAAGTTATGGTGACCTCAAGTGCAAGCGACACAACTACCCAGAAGCAAGAGACTAACGTCAGCATGTCCAATGATAATGGGGCTCAGCCTTAGTTCGACAATCAACAACAAAAACCTTATACAACATTTTATAGAATATGAATTATGGAGACGAGGTACATCTCAAGTGAAGCCAATGTCACATTATGCAACTTCTTGTTGTTGGGTATGCCAAATTTGCTGACTGCACTTGGGTGCTCAAGCCACCAGACCATGTCAGTTTACAGGACTGGATATCACTGCCAGTCATATATTTACCAACGACATGCCTACATTCCAGTGTAGTCATTCTTGCCCCTTTTTGTTGCAGTCAATAGCTTGCTGCCTGTTATAGCTCATGCTGTACAAAGGGTTAATAGGTACAGTGAGTTCATCTACAATCTTGTCCCCGTCATGATACATAAAATATTAGGCATCACCATGTTCCTACTGCATTATATGAATTACACTTCTGAATAAGCATTCATTGGTTATCAGCATTCATGCATACAAGACTGCCACTTACACAATAGACAAAATCAAAGTTGTTTGGTTTTGATAGCATAAGTTGTGAACTAGCTTGAATATGTCAGTGAGTATGTAATATTATTTGACTGGTTTACGGGAATGAGCCACCTGTCCCCAGTTCATTAAGATTATGTAAATGAAGGCTATATTGAAAATTATTGGAAAGGCTGCACGATGTGACATAGCCTCAAAAAGTGACTATTTAGCAAAAGTCGTCATTTTACAAGGGAGCCGTTTTGGCCTCTGGCTATCTTTCTATTTCTTGTTCTGCACATTGTTCAGATTTATACAGTATATCATCCTTCTTTTGTACTGATAGCAAAAAGGTACTGTACTTTGTCTTATTCAGTTGAACAATATAGTATAAGTCATGTTATTTAATGTCTCAATGTCTTTTTGTGCATTTTTTTTCCATCGTATTACCCTGCTTTGGTACATATACTTACAATGAATGTGCCTACACTTTACTTTTTTGTTTGTTTATATTTTGGGGCAAAAAGAGCTGGATAGAGGTACTTCAAAAACATTTAAAAAGACTGATAATAAACTTGTGCTGTGGACGTGTATTTGTCATTTATTATACGTATTGTTTGGGGTGTATAGCATATTGCCTTTAACTCGTCGCTGGGCCTGAGATTATCGGTCACCACTGCACATAAATCCGGCCCGGGCCGTATATAAGGTTATCTGGAATAAAACTGACACTTGTAAGCAATTGTTTTTATGACCTTTATTTCACATATATTAATGGGGGGTGGGGGTTGCACCATTTCTAGGGATACCCCTGCATACTCAGATACGGTTTAAACGTTTGAAGAATATATTATCATAGATGCGAAAGAAAAATAACTGAAACCCAAATTCATAAAATAAAACAATGCCTACAGGAATCCGGCCTGCTGCATAACGCAATGCCACGCACAAGCTTATCAGAATACCGTGGTGCAAAAGTGTGTTAGTTATTCGTCTAAAGTCGAAATGTTTCTCATTCTAATTACACATGATTATCGCGCAAACCTTTTAAAGGCAGGAACTGCAGAGTCGTGTGAATAATGAGTTAACTTCAGCGTTGAGCTTGAATTCAGCGCTCAGCATTAAGAAATCTGGCACCGCACTGGAAAAAAGAAAACCAACTTAAAATAAAACGAATGTTTCACCCCTTCTTTTTTTCGACTGCGTTGCCTCAGCCGGCAAGGGCCCAACCCAGCTCTCATCTTCCTCATCTTCTTCTACTTTGTCTTGTGATTCGTGTCTCCTCTTCCCTTCCACACGCGAGCCCGCCATGGTATTAAGCGAAGCAATATTGACTTCACCTTCGACCTCACGGAACTGACCAATGGTAAGGGAATTAAGCGTTATACCAATAGCAACTAGGATACCCGTCACGTGACGTGAGTTGTGTGACGTTCCGGGTGCACGCCTGAGAATGGGTGGAGTTACTCACAAAGAAGGCAGTGCCGCAGACACGCTTGATGCGAAGCTGTGGAGGCTGAGTGTTCGTGTTTGAAGGGCGGGAGCTGGGGGATTGAGGCGCTACTGTACTGGGAGGAGTTTAACATGGATTGAGATGACCTGTTTAAGTTCTTTGGTGCATTTTTAAAGAACTTGATATTAATTTCGTCGGCTTTAAGTTAGACAACTACTTTTTTGTCGTTAATTTTGTTTTTTAAGGTTCCAGTTTCTCTTAATAACTTTAATGCCCAATTTTTGGTTTTGTCTCTTTCACAATTAGCTAAAAACAAACATGTTATGTCATATATCAATATTCTTAAAAAAAGCTTTTGCTTTGAACTTGAAGGTAATGTTTTAATGAAGCAACGTCTAAATAAGTCTATGAATGTATTTAAATGTACAGTATAGTGACATGACGCAAAGTTGCTTATACTCCTCGTGTATATGACTTTTTCCACCACAGGAACTTTGAATACAGAATCCATAGAGCTCCTAAACGACGTGAGTCTTGATCTGAATGGTCACATTCCCCTTGGACACCTATTGACTGCGTGTTGGAGGCACCATCTCAATAAAATTGTAGGGCGTCTGAGTTGTTCTCGCTCACTCCTCTTACCATCTCTGCCTTTCTTTCTCATCTCTCTCTGACAGCCTGACTTTCAATTCTTTCCAAAAGTGTCCGTGCTGTAGGGCAGCTCTGCTGCGATTGTGTGGCACGTCAAACGTAAGTGTTATAAAAAAGTTTGAATGGATGAGTATGCAGTCGTGCCTGTGGCTTTCTGAAAACCAACTTTTTTTGTTTCAAGTACAGTATTATGTTTGTCTGTAAATAAAAAAATAAAAAATGGTTTTATTTGTAAATTTATTTGTAACATTATTTAGAATGTTCCCATCATGTCACATTTAAGAACTAAATTAAGAAAAAAATTAAAATTTAACAAATTGCACAATTTGCTCATCTTCAATATTGTTCTAAATCAATTTAACATGAACATATTTAGTTAATCTAATAATTTAAATATATGTAAAGAAAATAACTTTTATTCATTGACATACATTGAACTTCTCAAGTTTTTGTCATTTTTGAATTTCCTTGATCCAAAACTTTGTTTGGTGGCCCATTGTGTACTTGTACATTGTTTTTGCTGTGTCCCAATGAATCATCCAGCGGTAGACTGCCATGAAACTAATATCCCAAAGTTCCTGGTTCCTTCTTTCCAGAAGATTTTAAGGTGAAAATTGACATGTGAATCCAAAAAGTGAACTTTAAGATACATGTTGCAACCATTTACTTTACTTTATTTCTTCTTCATACTTTCCCACTTCTATGTGGGGTCAATGTACTTGATCAACCTTCTCCAACCAGCTTGATCCTGCACCTCCTTCTCAGTCAGACTCCTTTCCTTTAAATCTTTTTTTACTTTATCCATCCACTTCTGCTTTGGCCTCCCTCACTTTCTTTTCCCTTGTACGCCCATTCCCATCACTCTTTTGCCTACATATTCACTCTCTTTCCTCATCACATGCCAATACCACTTCAGCCTACTCTTAATGTATTTTATTACATATCTCTCTCACTTTTGTTGCACCTATGATTGTCTCATTTCTTATTCTATCCTTTTTGTAACTCCACACATCCACCTCAACATTCTCATTTCTGCTACATTTAACTTCTTCTCCTGCACTTTCTTTAATGCCCATGTCTCAGCTCCATACATCATTGCTGGTTTTACTATTGTCTTAAGGAGAAGGGGAAAGTTTTTTAATTCATTTGATCACACAGTCCTCCTGATAATTTCTTCCAATTGTTTTCTCCCACCCTGTATTGTATGTTATGGGTTATCTGTTCATTTTATATTTCATTTTGGGCTACCACTGATCCTAGATATTGGAATCCTGATCATCATTAAACCTCATATATTCTGTATATTTCCTATTGATCTTCAGTCCATTATATTCCAAAGCCCTTCCCCATTCTTACAACTTTCCCTCCACTTCATCTTTTCTGGTGCCTCACAACACTATGTCATCAGCAAAAAGCATGCACCGGGGATTGATCTTTTATCCTATGACTCAACACCTCCATAACCAGGTCAAAGAGGTAAGAACTTAGACAAGAACCCTGCTGCACACCTACTTTAACTGGTATTTTGTCTGTTACCCAAACGTTGCTTTTAACCGAGTTGTCACACCCTCATAAATATCCTGGACAATACTCACATATTTCTCTGGTTCTTCTTTCTCTCTTATTTACCACCAGATCTCTTGATGTGCCACTCTAGCATAAGCCTTCACCAAATAAATAAACACCATATGCCAACCATTTTGTTTTTCTCTGTGCTCCTCTATGAGCTACCTTAATGCAAAGACGGCATCAGTTGTTCCTCTCCCTGGCATAAAACCAAATGACTCTCCGTTTATGGTGGTCTCTTCCCAAAGCCTTCCCTATCTATCTATCTATCTATCTATCTATCTATCTATCTATCTATCTATCTATCTATCTATCTATCTATCTATCTATCTATCTATCTATTCCCAAATTTTCATTTCATAAGATTTATCCCACTGTAGTTTACACAATCTTGAATATTACCCTTCTCCTTATAAATGTGTACAATCACCCTGTTCCTCCACTCCTCTGATATTCTCTCCTGTTTATAGATCTTCTGCATTAGATCTTACAACACATCCACTCCCTCCTCTCCTAAACCCTTCCACATTTTTCCTGTTAAATCATCTGGCATGTAAACTGGCAGCACCCAGCATCAAAGCAGTGCTACTGTTCCTGTGTGGTTTCCCTTTCTTTTTTAGATCCACATCCCTGATGCGGCTTTATAAATACACTGAAATTAACCGCATATTGTTTATTAGTTTAATGCATCTGATTGTAATTAACCTGTAACGATATAATGGTCCACAGAATGGTCAAACTATTCTAAATACCATAGCTGCTTTATCGTTGTTACTCTCACTGTGCCTTCTTCTTCTTCATTCATCTGTTCCTGTTAGGGATTGCTACAGCAGATTATCTTTTTCCATATTACTCTCACTGCACCACTCGGAGTATGTATATCACTGTATCTGAGTGGGGAATCACAGCTGTACAACAGCTGATTGGAAAGAGAATTATTGGTATACAGCATCAAGCACACGCTACCTCAGCCATGCTATCTATTGAACTGCTCTCACATGGCAAATGCTTCAGAGCCTTTCCTGTTCGGAACTAGCGGTTCAGAAACAGTTTCATCCCAAAAACTATAAATGCAATCAATCAAGTGCTCCTTGTAGAACTGTTTGTACTTATTAGTACAATCACCTCACTGTAAACTTGCGATCCAGTTATAATATTGCACAACCTGAGCAACTTTATAAAACGCGTATTTACATATGATGATGATGTTATTTTTAAGATGAAATGCAGCAAAATATGTTTATTATATTATACAGATAAAACTTTAACTTAATTTAAATAATCTATATTGTTAATAATTAAACATATGAGGACACGGTATCGTAGCGCTAGCAAGGAGCTGGCGCTCTGTTCACGGATTGTTCCTGCCTCACACTGTATTCTTGCTGGGGCTGACTGAAGAATCAGCGTTTTAAGCTTACAGAAGGCTTAATGTCTATTACAGAGTTGATTGTGTGGCGATTGGGTATTTGGAGAAAGAAAAGTAAGGACAGGAATTGGGGGTTAGTATGTTTGAAATAAACAGTACTGCTGCAATAAATTATTTCGTCGAAGATCGCATACGGCACAGCAAGCATCTTGCGTGAGGCATGAACAATCACTGCGCCACCATGTTCCCATGTTTAATAACATGCTTTAAGTCCTATCATCACGAAAATTATATCAAGTATACATCTCAGTATTTTAATTATTCAGAGAACTGTAATATTACAAATGTAATGGATTCTGTGTCCTGTCGGAGGAAGAGAAAACCCGTTTAAGAAGCACATAGTGATTCACACACATAGAGCACATAGAAGATCAAATACAAAACAAAGCATTTAACATGCTACTTTAGTAACGATGGGATTTGAGAAACTAGTACATTAAATGATTTTGAGATGAAGTTTATGATGTTCTACTTTAATGACAAAATAAACTATATGTGATTAAAGTGGAAATTTCAAGATTAAAGTTGACATTTCGTGCTTTTTCCCCACTGTATTTTTTTCCTCTGTACCCTAATAAGCTTTCATATGACACTCAGATTGTGGGCTACGACTCGCCTTTTCACGGTGACTTTGATATCTGACAGCTTCTTTTTTATTTCGAGCACTGTGTGACTTTATGAACTTGAGCTTTCGAGTTTCTCTGACATTCAGTGTCACTCGATCAACTTCCTTTTGTTGTTTATACCACTGTTTAAACTCAGTATGGTTTTCCTTGCCTCCACTTGGTATTTGCTGAAATTCTTCTATTTCCCCCGTGCTTTTGCCATTGCCTTTTCACAGAATGCTTATCTTAAGGGCTATTTATATTTATTTGCATATTCAAAGAGGCATAATTCTGGGAGGAGTTTGGGGAGTGGCAGCATGCGCGTGCATGTGCATTACTTTTCACGCTGACCGGGATTTATGGAGCGGAAGAACATGGAAGTTGGCGAATGCACAGATCTATGCATCTGGATTTTTTTGTGCGTGCAAACATTTCCTCTGTTGTCCTTAAGTCATGTTTTAGTGTGAATTCTACACACGGCATTATGCATGAGGCCCATGGTCTTGTTGCCTTTCCATTTTTCTATGTTTTTTCACAATTTCTTTATAATCTGTATGTTTATCGTTACCTAAAAACCTGGAATTTTTCGTTCCAGGTCGTTTTTGCACCAGCAAATTATGCATCAGAAATTACTTTTCTAATATGAAAAATGTTCATAATTTTAGCATCAGACAAACCTGGAAACTTTTGACACAAATACGTCAAACGGACTCAGCCTTTTAACAAAGCACTTTATTACACCAAGCTTAGATAAGCAGCAGTGGTTGTAGCACTTTATCTGGATCCATCAAGCTAGGCTGTGTGATGTTTTTGCCACCAAGTTGTTGCTTTTTTCTACTTTGTCATTTCTTGTGAACACATTGTACAATCTTGGCTCTGCTGTGTCACTCACAGAGAAAACATGGGAATTTTGCTGACCCAGTAAGATACACAGAACCTTTAGGGTTCCACATATGAAACAAATGTGCTTATTTTATAAACCTATAATGGACTTTAAAAAGAAAAAAAAACTTTAGCTTTAAACATAGTTTATTTGAATTTAATATTTTCTAATATAAAAAACTATCATTAAAATAAAACATTGATATTAAATTGATTAAAATGTAAAAACAATAAAAAAAACTTTAACTGACAGGCAAAAAATGTGTTTTTGATAAAATACTATGTGATAGAGAAAAATGATGCTATCAGTTTGTCTTGTTTAGAATTCTAACATGATGGAATGTAATGGTACATTGAGGTCCTTCTGGCCTTTTTCCTAAGAAGTTCTGGCCTTCCAGCTGTGTGAGAAGTGACCCACCCCCTTCTTGCAGCCCTCTTTTAACACAGTTAGTGTGTTCATCCTTTTTTAATGCATTTTCTAAGGAGAAAAATAAAAATAAAGTACATATTAAATATTATAAACATTTATATTTAAATGTGAACAATGTAGTGCTTATACATGCAAATTAAAATGTTTCTGCTACTTAAACTACAGGCTATTTAAAGATGAAATATACATAATTTCTGTGTTCTTTGTTCTGTTTTAAAAAGTCTATGAAAACACAATCACTTTCAAAGAATATTACTGTTTTATGAGTTTTACATTAGTAGTGTGCCCTGTAGTTTCAATTTAATGTACTTTAAAAATTGTTTATGAAACTAACATTTTAAAATTAAATTCATGATTCAAATATTTTCACATACGGGCTCACAGATAGAACATAAAAAGAAATGCAAGTGTAATTAGCTCCAGATTGTGCAAATTATAAGAAAGGACTAACAAAAAAGGAAGTTATATTAAAATAATCAAGCTGTTAAACAATAAGCTAGAAGACAGTGTATTTTTACAATAAGGCTAAGACATTATGTGCAATTAGCAATAGTAGAAATATAATACAGTATATATATATATATATATATATATATATATATATATATATATATATATATATATATATATATATATATATAAACTGCTCATAAAATTAAAGGAACACTTTGAAAACACATCAGATCTCAATGGGAAAAGAAATCCTCCTGGATATCTATACTGATATATACTGGGTAATGTGTTAGGAACGAAAGGATGCCACATCGTTTAATGGAAATGAAAATGATCAACCTACAGAGCCCTGAATTCAAAGACGCCCCAAAAATCAGAGTGAAAAAATGATGTGGCAGGCTAGTCCATTTTGCCAAAATTTAATTGCAGCAACTCAAAATTGTACAGCACTTTGTATGGCCCCTGTGTTCTTGTATACATGCCTGACAACATCGGTGCATGCTTCTAATGAGATGACAGATGGTGTTGTGGGGGATCTCCTCCCAGATCTGGACCAGGGCATCACTGAGCTCCTGGACAGTCTGAGGTGCAACCTGGTGGCATTGGATGGACCAAAACATAATGTCCCAGAGGTGTTCTATTGGATTTAGGTCAGGAAAGTGTGGTGGCCAGTCAATGGTATCAATTCCTTCATCCTCCAGGAACTGCCTGCATACTCTCACCACATGAGGCCAGGAATTGTCGTGCACCAGGAGCCACTGTACCAGCATAGGGTCTGACAATGGGTCCAAGGATTTCATCCTGATACCTGATGGCAGCCAAGGTGCCTTTGTCAAGCCTGTAGCGGTCTGTGTGGCCCTCCATGGATATGCCTCCCCAGACAATCATTAACCCACCACCAAAATGCTCATGCTGAATGATGTTACAGGCAGCATAATGTTCTCCATGGCTTCTCCAGACTCTTTCACTTTTCAGGGTGAACCTGCACTCATCTGTAAAAAGCACAGGGCACCAGTGGTGCATCTGCCAATTCTGGTATTCTATGGCAAATGCCAATCGAGCTGCATGCTGCTGGGCAGTGAGCTCAGGGCCCATTAGAGGACATGGGGCCCTTGGGTCACCCTCATAAAATCTTTCTGGTTGTTTGGTCAGAGACATTCACACCAGTGGCCTGCTGGAGGTCATTTTGTAGGGCTCTGGCAGTGCTCATCCTGTTCCTCCTTGCCCAAAGGAGCAGATACTGGTCCTGCTGATGGGTTATGGACCTTCTATGGCCCTCTCCAGCTCTCCTAGAGTAACTGCTTGTCTCCTAGAATCTCCTCCATGCCCTTGAGACTGTGCAGGGAGATACAGCAAACCTTCTGGCAATGACACGTATTGATGTGCCATCCTGGAGAAGTTGGACTACCTGTGCAACCTCTGTAGGGTCCAGGTATCGCCTCATGCTACCAGTAGTGACATTGACTGTAGCCAAATGCAAAACTAGTGAAGAAACAGTCAGAAAAGATGAGGAGGGAAAAATGTCAGTGGCCTCCACCTGTTAAACCATTCCTGTTTTGGGGGTCATCTCATTGTTGCCACTCTAGTGCATCTGTTGTTAATTTCATTAACACCACAGCAGCTGAAACTGATTAACAACCCCCTCTGCTACTTAACTGACCAGATTAATATCCCAGAAGTTTCATTGACTTTATGCTATACTCTGATTAAAAAGTGTTCCTTTAATTATTTTGAGCAGTATATATATATATATATATATACTAGCAAAATACCCGCGCTTCGCATCGGAGAAGTAGTGTGTTAAAGAAGCAATGAAAAGAAAAGGAAACATTTTGAAAATAACGTAACATGATTGTCAATGTAATTGTTTTGTCACTGTTGTGAGTGATGAGTGTTGTTGTCATATATATATATATATTTACACACACATACATAAACATATATATATATACATATCTATACATATACACACATATATATATATACATATATATATCTACATATATACACATACATATACACACACACATAAATACATATATATATACATACATACACACACAAATACATATATATATACATACATACACACACACATATATAAACATATATATACATATACATACATATCTACATATATACACACACAGCTATTTCGTATCAGTGCAATACGCTGCTTGTTAAAACGGATAACTCCCGCTCTTACGTGCAAGTCTCGTGGATATTATGAACTATCGTATTTGTTCAAGTTCTATTTAAATTTTAAATAGAAGGAATTTTTATTTAGTCGACAGAAATATCTTTGGTAGGAATGGTAAAAACAGACAGGAATATTATTCGTGAATAAATCAACTCAAACCTTAAACAACTTATAATATTTTGCTCTCCATAAAAATTTATCCTGTCTAAATTATACAAGTTAGAAATAAAGTAAGCGTTAAAAGAACAAACATTCAAATTTCTTTACTCTTATGTAATTTTATATAAAAAATAAACTTAGATTTTAAATATCCCAAAAGATTTTGCTCTCCATAAAAATATATCCTGTCAAAATTATACAAATTCAAATATGAACATGCTGCATAACAAAACCTAGAAATATAAATGAAATGTGTTCTTTTCAGCAATAACAAATCAAATCATTCAGTTGTCTTTGCTCATATGTCATTTTAGAGCTGGACGCCTGGCATCTTTTTTTGGCCACAAGTTCGTTTCTGTTTGGTGTGAGGTTCTGTGTTGTGGAGATTCTCAGGATGGATTGCAGGTGCTCATCAGTGAGGCGTCTCCTGTGTGCTGTTTTGTTAGTCTTTATCACTGAGAAGAGCTTCTCACACAGATATGTGCTGCCAAACATGTATAAGGTTCGAGCCGCATGTAGACGGACTTTTTTTGTTCTTCGAAGTCACCAAAGCGCCGTGCAAACTCAGTGCGCTCAGTTTATCAGCAAAGTGCGTATTTGGGAACACCGTAGTGACGACTTGGTTTAACATTACTTGGCAACAGGGAAAGTGAGGCAAGGTGCACTGGTGCATTTGTGTCTCCCATAAAAGCAGCTTCACTTGAAATCACTTTGTGATTGTGCACGGGTAAAAACGTCCGCTGAAGTGTCAGATTCTTATTTAATTATGCTGCTTTCTGTATCTTCTGCAATGCATTCAGGTTAACCTGATGTTTTGTCTCATAGTGCCGTCTTAGATTAAATTCTGTAATTACTGCCACATTAGCTCCACAAATGAGACACACGGGTTTAGTAAACATATACTCAGCCTCCCATCGGTTTTAAAGGCTCTATTTTCAGAATCAACTTTTCTCTTCAGCATCTTGTGAGCTAGCTTCGCAATAACTTGATTAACTCGGTAAGTGTTCGGCAAGGCAGCTGAAGCGCTGCATTATGGGATCTGTAGTTTATTGTGTTACCAGCGCTTCATATACCCGGGCTTTAATAACAATAATACAGTATATAAAATGATCTCGCGGGCCGGATATAATTACACGCCGGGCCGGATGTGGCCCGCGGCCCTTGAGTTTGACACATATGGACTAAATAGAACTTGAAAAGATATTTTTTCAAATGTGATCGCGCAATTCAGATAGAGTTGACGCGCACTACAGCCTGCATGCCTCAATAAGTCATCCTTCCTCGCTCTTACTTTTTACCGTTCATCTAATGAATACACTGAGTATGGCTTTACCAAAACAATCATTGATGGCGAATAAAGTATCCATTATTCGAGTATGTAGATCGGGTTATATATATATACATATATATATATATTGTAACAACCCGGCAGCAAGCGCTGGCGGAGTGACGCCTCATGGGTAATTTATGTAAATAGTTTGCGGGGAAATTATGGGTAATTTATAAAAAGCTTATTGTATGTCGGAATTTACGTATTGTCATTTGTGTTGTAAATAATGGTGTGTTTGTATTTAATTGGTTGGGTGGGTTTGGGTTATCGCCGTCCGGGGGTTATTTATTTTGTAAAAAGTACCAATTTATTGAAATGTGTCTTCGTGCTTGACCTTGGCAATGGCCGCGCAATAATGTTGAGCTTTTGTTTCTGACTATCTTCTGTAATAAAAGATACAACAGGACAGCGCTGTTTATTTGCTAAGATGTTATCTAAGCAAACTACCGAGACACTCGGAGTCGTGCGGTGTATGGGGCACGAGTGTTCTCTTTCTTAAAGAGCTGGGTGCAGTTGCGTGCATGACGCTGGCAAGCCGCTAGCCGACAGCTTCGGAGAGGTGCACGGCAGAGTTCGGCTCGAAATCTTAAAAGACTCCTCCACGGGTCGCTACATTGGTGTCAGAAGTGGGAGACCAGGCTGTTAAGAAGACGCCGTCATGGAACAGAGTCTTGAAGAAATAGAGCGTGCCATCTCGAAAATAGCGTTATGTTGGAGCGCCTGATCAGCAGAACTGCACGGAGAAAAAGGACAAACTGGCCTGAGGGTGCCAGTATTCCCCGGACAGTGTTGCGATCTTCTAGGCACGGCCGGAATGAACCTGTAGCTGCCGCAACGACACCCCAAATCACCAGTCGGCCGGTCCTCCCCACACGGTCACCCGCTAAGCTGCCACGATACAGCGGGTTGGCGCCCTAGAGCCATACCTTGCACAAGTGGATCTGGCTGCTCTTCACAATGGTTGGAGCTGCGAGGAAGCTGCAACACACTTGGCCCTTGCCTTGGAGGGTCCCGCACTTCAGGTACTCATCGACCTGCCGCCTGAGGAGTGTCGTGATCTTCAGGCCCTCACCGATGCTCTCACCCGTCGTTTGGACAGAGAACCTCAGCGGAACACAACAGGGAGGAGCTGACAAACCGACATCGGCGTGAAGGTGAGAGTGTGGGAGCATTTGCAGCTGACATCAGGGTCTATGTACGGAAAGGTTACCCTACTTTCTCGACAGCAGCAAGGGAAGAACTCAGTGTTCATGCTTTCCTGCGGGCCTTACACCAGAGCGTCTCCGTCAGCACGTCTGTCTGCTGTCGCCCAGACATTTGAGTGAGGCACTACGGGAGGCTGAACGGGCTGAAGAGGTACTACAGCTTGGGTCTCCGGCACGTCAATCATCACGCCCAAGCCGCTAACGAGCAGTTGGCGAGTGGTAGAAAGGGACCAACCTGAGGGTGTGGAGGTCAGTCGCCCAGCCATCATCATCCCTCCGCAATGACTGCCCTAAAGTGGGGCTGTGGGTTTTCAGGTGGACTGTACCTAGACTGCATTATAGACGGACGGCCATGCAGTGCCTTAGTGGACACGGGGTCCACTATTTGTCTATTACAGAGAGGAGTGTTGCCGAAACAGCTGGTCCTCTTCCAAAGACTGGACTCCTTCTAACATCGAACTGCGCGCGTTACGGGTGAACGGACAAAAATGCCGGAAAGAAACTATTGACTGTAGTAGTAGGGACGAGCCAGACCAGCCACGAATTCTGGCTCATGGACATTAAAGACAAATGCATAATTGGGTTAGACTTGCTGGCCCACTGGGGAGCATGTGTTGATGTGTCCAGGGCCATCCTCCGTAGGTAATGAGACTGTGTCGCTCCAATCGGGCTGGAATCATCCTGGAAGGGCTGTTAGCTTGGATTTGCCTGGACACCACGGCTCACCGGCTCCCGACCGTTGTTCGGAAGATGCAGGGACTGAAGAGACCCCCAGGAGAGTATTGCAGCTCAGACCAGTGCTCCCCAACGGTTTTCCTCACACGACCACCCATCCACTGAGACGGTTGCTGCTGTGGAAGAATTGGGCCATCGAAGTGGTGAACAGCTGAGCACGCCACAGCAGGAGCAACTCCAGAAAGTATTGAACGACTTTGTGGACATTTTGCGGCTCGAGAAGAGGACTGCACCAGAACCTCGTTAGTCAAACACCACATTGACACTGGCCACGCCGCCCCCATTCGGTTGCGCCCCCACAGATTGCCTCTTGCAAAACGCCAAGCTGCCGAAGAATTGATTCGCGAGATGGTAACCAACGACATCATTGAGCCTTCTGACAGTCCTGGGCGCACCCATGGTCATGGTGCGGAAGAAAACGGGGGGTTGGCGCCCTTGTGTGGACTTTCGTAAATTAAATGCAGTCACTCGAAAAGACTCTTACCCATTGCCTCGCATCGATGATGCATTGGACTATGTGGCTGGATCCCGTTGGTTCAGCACTTTGGACTTGCGCAGTGGATATTGGCAGGTAGAACTGGCAGCAGAGGACCGACCCAAAACTGCATTCACCATCGGACAAGGGCTGTGGCAGTTTAAGGTAATGCCGTTTGGACTTTGTAATGCGCCGGCCACGTTTGAAAGACTAATGGAGCGGGTCCTAAAGACATTCCCCGAACCCGTTGTGTGGTCTATTTAGATGACCTGCTGATTCATGCCAGAGACTTTGACCAGGCGGTGCACAATTTAAGGGAGGTCCTGACCGCCATTCGTAGCGCCGGGTTGCGGTTAAACCCTGAGAAATGCAATCTTCTCGCCCGACAGACTCAGTTTCTAGGGCACGTAATCAGCGAGTGGGGTGGCTACAGACCCGCGAAGGTGACTGCCGTGAGCAACTGGCCCCACCAGCCAATATCACTGAACTGCGGAGCTTTTTGGGTTTAGCCTCCTACTACCGAAGATTCGTAAAAAACTTTGCGACCATTGCCAGCCCTTTGCACCGACTAACGAGTAAGGGCCAACAGTTTGGGTGGACGGAGGATTGCACAGCCGCCTTCCAACAGTTAAAGGCTGCCCTCGTCAGCGCGCCGGTCCTGGCGTACCCTGACCCCAACCAACCTTTTGTGGTGGACACTGACGCTAGCAATGTGGGGATTGGGGCGTGCTCTCACAGAAGGGGAGGCTGGAGAAAGAGTGATAGCTTATTACAGCTGCAGCCTCAGTCGACGGAGAGGAATTACTGTGTCACTCGGCGGGAACTGTTGGCAGTGATCCTAGCGGTGCGGCACTTTCGGCCCTACCTATTGGGCACTAGGTTCACACTGCGGACTGACCATGCTAGCCTCACCTGGATGTTGAATTTCAGGCAACCAGAGGGCCAGGTGGCAAGGTGGATGGAGATTCTACAAGAATATGACTTTGAGATACAGCACCGACCGGGACGGCAGCATGCCAACGCTGATGCCCTCTCCAGGCGTCCATGCCTCAGCAATGAATGTCGATATTGCGCCGACAGGAAGAAAGGGGGCTGGGGCCATCGTCCGCATCCGCAAGGATAGATGACACTGTTGGAGTAGGGGAGCCGTACACTATTGACCAATTTAGGCAGTTACAGGCGAGCGATCAAGCACTAGAAAAGGTAAAGGGCTGGTTGGAGACACAAGAACGTCCCGACTGGCAAACCGTGTCGTCACAGGGGCCTGAACTCAAAATACTCCACTCTCAGTTGGGCAACTTGGAGTTGCACGATGGCGTATCTACAGGCGGTGGCACGCACCGGGGAGGAATTGACCGGCTACAACTACTGGTTCCCCAGGCTTTGCGCGCGAGGTCCTCCGATGGGTCCACGGAGCGGCTGGATCCGGACATTACGGGAACGCTAAGACAGTGCGTCGACTACGGCAGCGGTTTTATTGGCCCGGGTGTCGGCAAGACGCAGAGCTACACGTCCACTGCTGTGACGTCTGCACTGCACAAAAAGGACCTGGTCAACGTTCTCACGCGCCATTGCAGCGATACCTGGTCGGGCACCCATGGAGAGAATTGGCGTGGACATACTGGGTCCTTTTCCTGTAACGGAAGCGGAAATCGCTACGTTTTGGTAGCAATGGACTACTTTACCAAATGGCCAGAGGCGTATGCAGTTCGGATCAGAGTGCCCCACAGCTGCCCAAAACTCGTGGATGAAATGTTCACTCGATTTGGAGTTCGGACGAGCTCCACAGCGATCAGGGCGGAACTTTGAGAGCCGTTTGTTCAGAGAGGTGTGTCAGCGACTGGGGTGAAAAGACCGGACCACCCCTTCACCCACAAAGTGATGGATTGGTCGGCGATTTAATCGCACCCTGGCCACTCAACTGGCAATTCTGACCAGTCAACACCAGCGGGACTGGGACCAACATCTGCCTTTGGTCCTATGGGCATATCGGACAGCAGTGCAGGAGTCGAGCCAATGCACGCCAGCGGGCTGATGTTTGGAAGGGAACTTCGCGCGCCGGTGGATTTAGTGTTTGGCTCACCCCCTGAGCCTGAGATTATTGGTGGGCCCGAAATGGATTATTTTAGACGGCTAAAAGAGCGGCTGGACACCGTTCATCGACTGGCCAGGGAGGCCCTGGAGGGAGCTGGAGCACGCCAAAACGGGCTTATGACTCGCGGGCTCATGGCCCGGCGCTGAAGCCAGGGGACAAAGTGTGGGTATTTTGCCCGCAGCGGAAACGGGATTGTCCCCAAAACTAGCCCACCATTGGCAAGGACCGGGAGAAATATTGGACAAAATATCGGAGGTAGTTTTCCGAGTCGAATGCCTGGGCGAGGCAGGCGGGTGGTGCTGCACAAGGACCGTTTAGCACCATACCACCCACTGGCCCCAGAGCAACAACAACTCGAAAATATAAGCGGTTCTCCACCCTCCACCCCCGGCACCGAGTCAGACAGTGACAGGACTGAGCCCGACACCAGTGATGGCACCTCCGGCAGGACAAAGCGTGTCCGTCGGCGGCCAGGACATTTACGTGATTTTATCTGTGATGAGTAGGGTTGTGGGGACACTAACCCTCTTAGGAGGGGCTGTGTAACAACCCGGCAGCAAGCGGCGGAGTGACGCCTCATGGGTAATTTATGTAAATAGTTTGCGGGAAATTATGGGTAATTTATAAAAAGCTTATTGTATGTCGGAATTTACGTATTGTCATTTGTGTTGTAAATAATGGTGTGTTTGTATTTAATTGGTTGGGTGGGTTTGGGTTATCGCCGTCCGGGGGTATTTATTTTGTAAAAGTACCAATTTATTGAAATGTGTCTTCGTGCTTGACCTTGGCAATGGCGCAATAATGTTGAGCTTTTGTTTCTGACTATCTTCTGTAATAAAAGATACAACAGGACAGAGCTGTTTATTTGCTAAGATGTTATCTAAGCAAACTACCGAGACACTCGGAGTCGTGCGGTGTATGGGGCACGAGTGTTCTCTTTCTTAAAGAGCTGGGTGCAGTTGCGTGCATGACGCTGGCAAGCCGCTAGCCGACAGCCGGAGAGGTGCACGGCAGAGTTCGCTCGAAATCTTAAAAGACTCCTCCACGGGTCGCTACAATATATATATATATACCCGCGTATCAGGCGGAGAAGTAGTGTGTTAAAAAAGCTATGAAAAGAAAAGGGAACATTTTAAAAATACGTAACATGACTGTCAATATACAGTATTTGTTTTGTGAGTGTTACTGAGTGTTGCTGTCATCAAGGATTTGATTATCATTATTTCTTTCAATCAGGTTCGTATTTGTAGGATGTGTTGTGTTCAAGTTACATTCCGTGTTTGTCAATCGTTGTAAAGATGACAGGTTTCATTCATCGATTCGTTTCTTACTGCATCAATAAACAGCTCGTCTTCTTTATCTGAGACCTGACACACTGCATGCACGGGTTTTTTACACTGTCTTCCTTTAGCGGGACATTGACTTTTCCAACGTGTGCTTTGTTTTGGATTTATGAATATGCTTGTATGTATGAGGCGCTTCATATTTTTTGCTGCCTTTTCAATTGTGTAATTCGGTTTTTGTTCAGCTCTTTGGAACTGTTGCTTTTATCTGTGCACTCGTCAGTTCACGTGAGCCTTCGGTGTACATGCATCGAAGTTTCCCAGCTGTGCTGGTGCCATCTCGTGCTATGTCCATGGCTGTATTTAATGTTACCTTAGTCCTGGCACTTAAAACTTTCTCTCGCAGTTTTGCTGAGTTTGTACCAAACACCACCCTGACCATCTCATTAACCCGTGAATATTTAGTGAGAGTTTGCTATTGGATTGCCGCGGACGGACGGCTTTATATGGGCAGGCACTAAATTACAAACGCCAGCGGCAGCCTGTCTATGAACTTAATTTAAAGTGTAGGTTTACATCGTGCTTTGTTTCGTAGCAGAAGTCATGAATATGGTTGTATATGTCACTTTCGCGCTTCTTATTGTTTCGCTGCCTTCTCAATTATATAATGCATGTTTTCTTCAGCGCTTTTTTTAGGTCTTCCTGGTTTTCTATGTACTGCGTGATTACGTGGGAGGCGTGATGATGTCACACGAAACTCCGCCCCACGGCGTTGAAGCTCATCTCCATTACAGTAAATGGAGAAAAACTGCTTCCAGTTATGACCATTACGCGTAGAATTTCGATATAAAACCTGCCCAACTTTTGTAAGGAAGCTGTAAGGAATGAACCTGCCAAATTTCAGCCTTCCACCCACACGGGAAGTTGGAGAATTAGTGATGAGTCAGTGAGTGAGTGAGTGAGTGAGTGAGTGAGTGAGTGAGTGAGGGCTTTGCCTTTATTAGTATAGATATATATATATATATATATATATATACGTCCGTCGAATAAACACACTCAGGAGCCGCTTGTCGGGAAGTCTTCCAAATGCCGACTGGCTTTTTATTCAATATGCCATGATATAAACGGTGCCCTACAACCGCCCGTTGTCTGGGTCACGGGGACACCTCCAAAATAACAAAAGACTAATCACCTTTGTCCTATCTACCTCTTTAAAAAACAGTTACTTCCCTTCTTTACACCTTATGCTGTTCTCCTCACTTTCTCCAGCCTCTCCAGCTCACACTTCCGGCCACACCACCTCTTTTTATCACGCCCCATTAATTAACCCGGATACCTGTCACTCATCATCTCTAGGAAGGTGCCCCAAGCCCTTACAAACAGGGTTCCCCCAAGACTCCACCCCAACACTGCTTCCCTTCCCTTCCCTATTAGCCCATGCAAAGGCAAGACACGTCACAATATACATATATATATATATATATATATATATACACAAACATTATAGCAGTAGCGGTATGAATCTGATAGGACAATTTTATTATGTTTAATTTTAGGACAGTAAAATAGCTTAGTTAAATATAGCATACTTACCTACTGTGAGATGCAGTGTGTGGCCAAAGCACTGCAACCTGGTCCACTTGTTAAGGGATGCAATTTTCACCATGTTTACTGTGTTGTCTGTTGTTATACAGAATAGACGTCTTTCTTCTAGATGCCAAGCAGCCAATGCTTCTCTCAAATCTGTTGTGATGTTCTGGCTTGTATAATCCTGCGGGAAAAATGCTGTTTGCAAACAGCGACTGTTTAGTTGGAAGTCCCCATTAATAAAGTGGATGGTCAGACTTAAGTAGGGCTTTATTGTGTGGCTGGATCACAAAGCTGTTGTTGCTGCAAAATATTCCACTTTTTATAGCTCTGATTGATATGATAGATAGATTGATTGATCTGATTAATTCCCATATAGCTCTGGGATGACAACATGAGAAAAATAGTTGTGTGATGGTATTACATATCACTTGGGGAGTGACTGGACCGTCTTTTTAAACCCTTATTGGTAATTGTTGTAATTGGTACCGAGTCTTTTGTGAGGTCAAATGTTATTGCATCAGCGATATCTATCTGCTGTTTAGAAACCCTCTCCTATGGTGTAACACTGGCAAACATGTCTGCAATAGTTTTTTTGCTTTGGGTGGCATTCAGATCTGGTTTTTCACTTGTCATATAGAGTTGTGTCATTCCTATTTAAATTATCAAACAAATTATTTGCATTGCCTTGTGTTGTGGCAACGATTGCAAGGCATTGTCGACAAAGTACCTGTTTTTGGTCTACATCATCCTTTCTGTAGCCAAAATAATTCTATATGACTGACGTTGCATTTCTGTTTACTGAACAAACAAATCTTCCTTTCCCGTGTTTTTGTCCTGTTCATCACTCATTTTCATGTCCGTTGCGCTCAATGACTACCGGGGCCTGCTTTGTATAATCGAGAACGATTGTGTTAGTTCTCTGTTCATGCATAGCCTTCATGACACTCATTACCCAGCTCCATGTATCCAAAAATCCATAATCGTAGTAAATTATGGTACATCACACACATGTGTTTAGTAGATAAGTTGGGAAATTAGAACCATTGTATCAAGCAGCAAAAAAGTTGTATCATGACTTACTGTATTTATTTATTTATTTTATTTGCTTTACTTGACAATACATGTCCTGATGCAAGTATCTGTATGTGACTTGCTTTTTATTCTTTCAATTCTGTTCGCATACAAAGCGCTTAGTAAATTAGATACATACCAGTATGTATGTGTTACTTGTTTCTACAAGTTATTCTTGTGAGCTGAATTTGCAAAAAATAAATAAATAAATTGCACGTCCTGCGATGCAGCTATTGTTCATGCACACATCACAAGGATGATGCTGAAATGATATATATGTGCAGACCAACTCTGTATTGTCTCTATTTTTATTCAATTTTTTTGTGTATTCATTTTTAATTGACAGTATACTGAAAATGCGTAACTATCATTCTTGTACTTAGTCTCATTATACTCTAATTTTTTCTTTAAATAGATAAATTGCTATAATGTTTCTTTTACATAACTGCTGTATATTTTAGTATTTCTTAGCCAATAACTTAACAAATATTTGCAATACTTGAGTGTTGTGGATGCGGCCTGGACACAGACAGGCGGACATGTTGTTAAAATACCACCACACATTTATTTACAATATTTACAAATATAATAATGGTCACTTAGACCCAATCTAAAGTCCATAAAGTGCACAAACCCCAAAATGACACTCAGTCCTAGCCACAATGCCTTCTTCTCGGGCCGCCTCCACTCTCTTCTGCCTTGTCCTCCTTCCACCCGACTCTAGCGCTGAATGAATGGAGACGGCCCCTTTTAAACAGTCCCCGGATGAGCCCCAGGTGTTCCCGGCATTCCTCCTCTGGCGACGACCCAGCGGCAGCTCTCCGGGCTCCGTCCTAATTCTTCTCCCAGCACTTCCTGGTGTGGCGGAAGTGCTGGGGTAACAGGTCCCCAAGGCATTGGGGCGCCTCCTGGCGGTGACCATGGGCCCCTACAGGGTGGGGCTTCCATGCCCTGTACCCGTGGCCCCCAGAGCAACCAGGAAGGCGGCCCCCATGTGATCCAGGGTGGGCTTAGACCCACATCCGGTCCCTCATGGCGTCCCGGCCGGGTCGTTGCCCCGGCATCCTTGACAGTGTATTTATCTCTAAGTACAGTAATCTCTGCATACATCTACATATATCTCTAATCTCTACATTAATCTCTAAATACAGTATATAAAATTTAGATATGATTTTTAAATACCAAGATTTTATTTTATACACTCAATAATTAAGAGTGCTCATGTGAATTACCTAACTTGAGTGATAATTAGTTGTAATAATGTGTAATATACAGTATGTTAGTAATTTGGAAATGTGTTGTATCACTACCTAGTGGAAAAATGTAATCATGTTAGTAAAATTTTGGTAATTGTTATGTAAATGACTGGCAGGGTGGCTTGTCTGTTTAGCTCAATGACATGTCAGAGGATGGAGACGTTGAAGTGTTTGATGTTGGCCTCAATTGGAGAGACATGTTTGGACAGGGAGAGAAGAAAGAGAAAGCCAGTCTCATTTATTTTATTTAATATCCACGCATTTTCTTTGTAGTCTTACTGGTTATGGGCTCAGTATCTGAAATACCCCGTTATTTTAAGCCAAGACAGCTTAAGAAGGCAACTTCCTCTTTTATCATGAATACAAAAGAAAAAAAAGGCACATCGTAGCGTACTGACCCAGGCTCAAAAATGATAGGATTGGCCAGACATTTTACTCCAGCTATAGTAAGAAGACTTGAGTGGTGGAAATATGGATTCATGAAGCAAACTTGTGCATAGTTACTGAGGTAAATTTTGATTAAGATTTTGATTTTGATTGGCGCTACATTTAGTTTTCGGGAGTCATAATGAAACTAAAATAATCTTGGATAAAATATATAAAAGAACTTGGAATGACCAGCAATTTTAAAGTAAGAGTTCTCTTTTTCATCCCGAATGTAAACATTCATAAATTTGTAATCATGGCAGATTTTAATTGTATATTAAATACTGCCTTAGGTAGATCATCTCCAGCTCTAACCTTATTCACATTTTATACAGAACCTTAAATTTCTTTATACATATTTAAGACAATATTTATAATTTTCTTCTGTGCAGCGCAACTATTCACAAAGTACATACTTTTAAAAAGTAAGGCAGCACTAGGAAAGGAATCTTTCAATAACAATCTTGCATAAAGAAAATAAATCCTTCGTTGACAATCCTCGTCTGTAAATATTTTTTTTTAAACATACTCAAATTGAGATGCTATCTATGTGCAATGCTGCAAGGCATCAGCTTTGCTTGATAACATGTTTTGGGACTGCTCTACCCTCAGACTATACTGCTGAATTTGATTATGTTATGAAATATTGTATTTCTTATTATATGTTCAATTGTTCTGTACCATACTTACTGTAAGTGAATTTGTATAAGCTTAATAAAAGGGAAAATACATTTTGCCTGGTTTTATAATTTTCATTTGGTGTATTATGATTGTAAGTGCTCTGACTCTGTACTTGATTATGGCTACAGCAAGATCATGTATAATGCTATCTGCTAATATTATTAGGTTAGTGTCACATCTTCTCCTGATTAAAATACTATATATATAGGCTGAAGCTTTAAATAAAATAGCAAAAGACTTGGTAATGCTGTTCCCAGAATATACCAGATGTTTTCACCCTGCAAGTGATGTGTCACTGCTGCATATAAGGGCATCTTCAGAGGCTTGAACTTGTTAGGCACAAAATAAGAGCAGAGGTACTGAGATATGTTACCATTGGCTATTTTGTACTGTATGTAAAGTTCAGATTGTATTTTTCAGTGGAAAAGGAGGTATGCAGGATTAACTTTTCTATTTTATCAAATTGAATTTGCATAGCCTGCCCTTTTTCATTCATTCATTTTCCAACTCTTATCCAAGACTGGGTTGTGGGGACAACAATCTTGGCAATAAGGACCATATGTCCCTTTCTCCAGCCACACTTGCCAACTCATATTATGGGATCCCAAGGTGTTCCCAGGTGATCTGGGAGATATAATTCTCCTAGTGAGCTCTTGGTCTTCACTGGGGACTTCTCCTAACTGGTTGTGCCCATAAAACCTCTGCAGGGAAGAGTCCAGGGGACATTCCTATCAGATGACTGAACCATCATATTTGACTCCTCTTGATGTGGAGGATCAGCAGCTTGACTTCGAATTTCTCCCAGATGTCTGTGCTTTCCACCGTATCTCTAATGGAGAGCCCAGCCAACCTGAGGAGAAAGCTCATTTTGGCCAATTGTACCTGCAACCTCTTTCTTTCAGACTGTACTTAAAACTTATGACCATAGGTGAGGGCAGTGACATAAATCGACTGGTAAATCAAAACTTTGTCTTCTGACTCAAATCCTTCTTCATCACTATGGATCAGTATTGCACTTGTTTAACTGTGCCTACCACTCCGTTCCATCTGTTGATCTTGCCATCCCTTCACTTGTGAACAAGACTCCAAGGTACTTAAACTCTTCTGCTTGAAGCACTAACACACCTCCCACTTGGAAAGACTAGTCCACCTTTTTCCCACTGAAGACCATGGCCTCAGATTTGCAGGTGCTGATCCTCACCCTTGCCACTTCACACTCATTTGCAAACCACCCAATGCATGCTGGAGGTCACAGCATCTTGAAGCCAACAATACCATGTCATTTGCAAGAAGCAGTGACATAGTTCTAGGGCCACTGAACTGGACACTTTGCCCTCCCCGTGGGAGATCACTAATAGAATAGGATACAAAACACAGCCCTGGCAAAGTCCCACTGTTCACTGAAAAATGTTTTGATGTTTTTCTAAGTATACAACACAGCTCTCACTGTGATTATACAGGAACCAAATAGCTCTTGTTAATGGCTTTGGAACTCTATAATTTCCCAGCACCCACTACACAGAATCCCTCAATGAACATACTGTATGCTTTCTCTCTATGTCCTCAAAACACATAGAACAACTGGGCATACTCACATACCCCCTCAAGTATCCTCATGACGGCAAAGAGCTGGTCCTCTACTCCACTGTTCCACTGGCTAAACAGATATCCACATGGTTCCTTCTGGATCTAAGGTTCCACAACTGGGCGGAGTTTATTTTCCACTACACTTGCATAAATTTTCCCTTGGAGGCTGAGGATTGTGATCTCCAGTGCCCCTTTTTAAAAATGCCACTCCAGGAGCACATTGAAAAGTTGTGTCAGTTGATTTGCCCAAACAATGTCCAGAGCCTTCAGCACGTCTGAGTGCATCTCATCCATCACAAAGGCAGCACTCTTGTTCTCCAGGACCAACTCTAACATGGCATCCACCAGGAAGGGGCTCAGTAAGAAGCCCACTCCCTATCAGCATCTTTCTTCCTCGGCAATTCAAGAGTAAAGGCAAGTCCCTCCTCTTTCTAGAGTTTCAGTTCCAGAACTAAGAGAGTGTGTGAATGTGAGCCCAACTATATCTAGTAAATATATCTCCACCCCAGCCACCAGCTCCGGCTACTTCCCTTCAAGAGAGGTGACATTTCCACTTTCTCCATGGGAAGTAGTGTAAAGATGGCAGTTATTATTCTAGACAGCATGGTGGTTAGCCCTATTGCCCAAATGCCCAGTGATTGTCTATGAGTACTTCTCAAGTTCTTTCTATAATTTTATTGGTCATTTCTTCAGATGCTCTGGTTCTTCTCCCACATCTGAAAGTAGTAAATGCAGGGTTAATTGGAGACTCATACATGTACCTAATGTATGAAATTAATAATAAATAATAATAATAATACATTTTATTTATATAGCACCTTTCCCATGCGCAAGGTACTTCACAGAGTTTAAGAAAGAACGGCAGGGTATACAGTATATAGCATTGTGCAAACCAAATAAATAAATAAAGTACAGAAAGATAGTTAATTAAAAAAAAATTCAGACAACATAATTGATGGTCTAGCACACACACACAGGTTACATGAGCATCTTGATAGAGAGGTAAACTGAGAGAAGGGTAATAAAGTCAGGCAGAGCTAAAAGCCTTCCTGAACAGATGAGTTTTGAGTTGTTTTTTAAAAGAATTCATGGAGTCAGCTGACCTGATTAATTTCGGTAGGTCATTCCAGAGTCTGGGCTATACAGCTGAAGGCCCTGTCACCCATGGAGTGTAGATTAGTGTGGGGCACAACAAGATTGCCAGAATCAGAGGACCTTAGTGGGCGGGCAGGCACATAGTGATGGAGAAGGTCACTGATGTAGTTTGGTGCAAGGTTATTTAAGGCTTTGTAGGTTATTAGTAGGATTTTATATTCAATTCTGTAAGACACAGTGAAGTGAAGTCAGCCAGTGAAGGTGGAGCAGGATGGGTGTGATGTGCTCGCTGTTGCTGGTTTGTGTAAGGACTCTTGCAGCCGAGTTTTGATAAGCTGGAGCTGTGATATACGATTAGAACGGGCACCTGCCAGCAACGAGTTACAATAATTGATGCGGGATGTGATAAAAGCATGGACAAGTTTCTCAGCATTAGAAAAGGAGAGGAAGGAGTGAACACAGAATATGTTACGGAAGTGAAAGTAAGAAAGTTTCTTAATGTGATTTATGTTGGCGAAATAAGAAGGGCAGGAATCAAAAATGACACCAAGATTCTTTGCAGTAGAGGCAGGTCTGATGAGATCACCGCCAAGATGGACTGGGAAGGAGCTCATTTTATTAAGTTGCATTTTAGTCCCAATTTGCAGGAGTTCAGTTTTGTTGCAATTTAATTTTAAAGAGTTCTGCTCCATCCAGGTTTTAATTTCACTAAGGCAGGTTGTGAGCTGAGAAAGCTCTGATGAAGTTCCACTTTTAACATTGAAGTAGAGTTGAGTATCATCTGCATAAAAATGATAGCCCAGTCCATAGCTACAAATAATATGGCCAAGGGGAAGCATATAAATACAGAAGAGAAGAGGGCCGAGGACAGAGCCCTGAGGAACTCCTTGTGTGACTGGCGCTGTGCTGAACCTGCTGTTGCCAAAACTAACAAACTCTTGCCTATCAGTCAGATAGGACTTAAACCACTGGAGGGCAGTGCCAGAGATACCCAGCATGTTGTCCACTCTAGACAGTAGAATGTCATGTCTGATAGTGTCAAATGCTGCACTGAGGTCTAACAGAATTAATATGCTGGTTTGTCCAGAGTCTGCTGCCATAAGCAAATCACTGGTTACCCGTAGCAGAGCAGTTTCACAGCTGTGCTGCGCCCTGAAACCAGACTGAAAGGGTTCCATCAAATTATTAGAAGTTAAGCAGCTCAAGAACTTTTGACAGAAAAGGTAAGTGGGAAATAGGCTGAAAATTGTTAAGATTATCAGCATCAAGACCAGACTTTTTTAACATTGGGGTTACAGAAGCGATTTTAAAAGTGAGTGGCACAGAGCCAGTGTCAAGGGATGAGTTTATTATTGTTGTAATAGTCGGGATTATGGCATGAAGGCAGGATTTAAGTAGTGTGGTGGGGATGGGGTCCAGTGCACAAGTAGTCGGCCTCATCTTACAAAGCAGGTCATTAACAAAAGCAGACTGGTGAGAACTTAGAGAAGGAGCTGGATGGAGTGGGAAAACTGGGAGAAATATAAAAAAATGATGTATTTATGTTAGTTGAATTATTTAGATCTTTAATTTTGTTACGGAAAAAGTGGAGGAATTTCTCACAGACTTCAGTAGAAGAGGTAGTTGGGCCAGATGCGGGTTCGAATAGTTTATTAACTACAGAGAACAAAACCCTTGGGTTGTCATGGCCACTTTCTATTATTCTGCCTTAATGGGTGTTCTTGGCAGCAGTTAGTGCTTCTCTGTAAGCTCTTTGGTGGTCAGAGAAAGCTTGGATGTGCACGGTGAGGCCACACTTACGTGACATTCTCTCAAGACGTCGGCCAGCTGCTTTCATAGATCACAATTCTGAGTTATACCAAGGAGCTGAACACTTAAAGGAAACCTCCTTATGTTTTAAAGGAGCTGTTTTATCTAATGCTGAATGAAGGGCTGTGTTATAGTGGTCAACAAGACTATCTAGTGTTGATGGAATAGGTGAAGACAGTAAAAGATCAGAAATGGATCCAGAAAGGATAGAGGGGCAGATATTTTTAAGGTTTCTATAAGAAATTTGTCATTTACAGGTAAGAGGAGGGAGAGGTAATGAGACAGTGAAAAGTACTGCTTTATGGTCAGAGAGTCCCAAATCAGTGCTGTAAGTGTTAGTCCAGATGTACAGATCAGATCCAATATATGACTACCAGAGTGGGTGGGAAAATCAACATGTTGTGTCAAGTCAAAACCATCCAGTAGGGATAGGAATTAATTTCTCAGTTTAGATGTGGGGATGTCAATATGGATGTTGAAATCACCAAGAAGAATGACTCTCTGGGAAAAGGAACTTAAGTGGGTTAATAGTTCAGTCAGTTCAGATGAGAAGGATCCATTATATTTTGGAGGACTATAAAGAACAATGAGTAAGACAGGACCTGATTCCGTTATTAGTTTAAGAGCCAGACACTCGAAAGACAATGGACAATCAATTGAGATTCTTTTGATGTGTAAATCCACTCTGACGATTACTGCAAGTCCACTGCCTTGTCTTGAGCTACGAGGCTCTGTGAGGAAAGTGTAACCAGGAGGTGTCGCCTCTGTGAGAGACATAAATTCATTCGGTTTTTGCCAAGTCTCCGTTAAACACAGTACTGTATATCAAATTTGGTGTCAATGATGAATTCTGACAGCACCAATGCCTTGCCATTAGCAGATCTCGAATTAAACAATGCAATATTAGTTGATGAGACTTCTTTTTGCACAGAGCCGTGACCGGAGTTTATTTTCACATACTGTAAATTCGGCACACTGACACTTCTATTTCCAGAGCCGTGAGTAGGATGGCGTATTCCTGAGCAAATGCTGCCTGTGATCTTTTCATTCAGGTCGGTGGTGGCGACCTGATCCGCAATGTATATATTTCGGGCTCCGCAAAATACCGGTGTCTTTTAGGATATTTCATTCAGACCATTTGCTCTGGACAAACTGTTTAATATGAAGGAGCTTGTCGCGAGATTATTTTAGCATGATACTGAGCAATACTTATCTGATAGCAGTGGAGAAGCAGCACAGCACAGCGGAGCCGGTGGGATTGGCAGGTGCGGTAGCGTAGATGAGTGGCGATAGCAAAGCAGCGTAAAGCATAGCAGGAGGAGGTAGCAGGATTTGGAGGTTCCAACATACAGCCACAAACAAGTAACGCTGGATGTTACAGGCGTGATCACCCCAGAACCACAAGCCAGGTGGGTGTGAACATCAGATCAGTACTACTGTTGAATCTGTTCTGTCACTTGAAGACCAAATGTGCACTTGACCTTCCAAATACGAGTTTCAGAACTGCATTATATAGATTCAACATAACCTTTCTACACTTGGAGTATGTTTACAGAGAAACATAACCCATCCTCATCTGAACACTGCTTTAAAATATCAGCTTGTAGACAATGATGAGTCCAATGTGACTTTAATATTTCTCAGACAACATACAATTTTACAGTAATTTGTGCTTAGTGTTATCATTTTGCATTTAATTACACTAATACTAACTTGTCACATTTGACAAATTACTGCATTAATGAGTTGTATTCATCTACATAAAAACATTATATCTATTATACAGTATAATAGATATCTTATATGCAGGTTAGTGCGAAGATGACTGTCGTGAATCATACATCGGGGAAACCAAACAACCACTGGCGAAGCGGATGGCACAACACAGAAGAGCTACCTCGTCAGGCCAGGACTCTGCAGTCTATTTACATCTACAGGACAGTGGTCACTCTTTCAGTGATGAAGATGTGCACATCCTGGACAGGGAGGAACGCTGGTTTGAGTGAGGAGTCAAGGAGGCCATTTTCGTGAAAAAGGAACAACCATCTCTGAACCAAGGAGGGGGCCTAAGGGTACATCTTTCACCATCTTACAATTCGGTGATTGCAGCCATTCCCCAACTCTCTATGAATGGTACTCATGGCCATTGATCAATGGACAATTTGCGTATCATTGATCACACGGCCCATTGTTAGTTAATGGTGCTAGTTCGATCATTAGGCCAAGGTACTGTTTATAAGGTTGGAGAAACCTGCAGTCAACTGAGACTGAGGAAGTCACTTAGATGAGTGATGAAACATATCGGAAAAAAACTATGTCCAGATGAACAGAATCAACTTTCTAGAATTTCCTTACCTGGATTATTGAGCATACATTGAGACATTATATCTATTAGTCAAAAAAATTAAATACTACGAGGAAATTTGAGAAATTTCAATATTTCATATGTATATCAATCATTCTTTTAGTTTTTACAATATGTAAAGAAGTAGAAAGGAAACAAAAGAAGGGCTGGGGCTCCAAAAGGCACCACATTTAATGTTCAAGTTGTTAAATACAAAAATAGTGAATTTCTTAAAGAAATACAGTATGTCACGAGTGATGTTGTGTTGCCTTTGGCAGCCTATAAATGACTTCTATAAACAGAACAGTTCCATACTAGTGAGAGGTCTTGTCAACAATAAATGCTGGTTTCCTGTAGAGTAGTGGTGAAATAGTGGAGGAAGCAGAAAGGGAGCAGCTGGCACTGTTTAGACAGGAAGTGATGTCAGTATTCTTCCGGGGAGTCCCACTCTAAAGGAAACAAAAATTGCATTAGTGGCAGTGGTACACCTAAAACCTTCCCTGTATTTTAATTTGAACCCAGACCCATGAGACATTTTCAGTGCTTGTGTGTGAAAAGTACTGTATTAATTAAATTACTTAAGCATTATATACCCTTTTTCTTTCTTAGTGCTGTAAAGACTATGGACTTTAGGGGGTACTTGAGAATTGTCCCTGAACCTAAATGATTAGAAAAAGAATTAAAGTAAAAACAAAATGAATGAATAACAGCAACTGGAAAAATAAATAGTACAAAGGATTAAAACTACCATAACTAAACAACAAAGGTACCTAACTACCTTGTGGGCTTGTCTGTTTGCCCACTGTTGAACACTTTCCTCGGCTAATGTATGACAAATCACCCATTATTCCAATGCTCTGGCCTTTCTTCCTTTCATCATTTGAACCATTGCCCAATAGCTATCTCCCAATTCCAAGCTCACCAGTAGAGTGGCTGTAAGTGACTTTTTAAGTTTAGGACCAGGAAGTCTCCTAGCTAACACTTCAGGTACTTCAAAAGCCTAGGAACACCCTTCTAGTGACACCAGGTGTTCCTGCAAGTTTCTTGTACCATAACATTAACTTGGAAGTTCTCCCCAGTACTTTTGTGTGGATGAATTCCTCTGTCCTTAAGTAGAAATGGGAAGAATTCCAGTATTAATAAAACTACAAATTAAACAAGTTTATTATGTGATTTTATAAGTTTGAGAAAAGAACACTTCTAATCAAATTGCAAACACAAGAAACAACAGCTTAGCTTAAAACTAAGATGAATCTCTTATAGGCCATGGGAAATGCTTCCAAAACACCAAATATGCATCAAAACACTGAGACAATTTGCTGCTTGTTGTGCTTGTGTCATTTATAAATGCACTCGTGAGGATTGCAGGTCTCACTCACATATCGCAATCTTCTTTTCAGTGTTAATGACTTTTGCCTCCTTGTTATCTCCTCTGCACACTGTCTCTTTTAACATCCTCCAAGAGTGTAACTTCCCATCATTCATCAAATCAATACTTAGGAGTCCCCATCCAACTCCTGTTATCACCCCAGTGGTGTTCCTCATACAGGCTTTCCCAGTTGCCTCATGCCATTGGAAACATTGGGTTACCTGATAATCGTAACACTTGTATTTCAAGCAGTTGCATCATGGAGTGCCCATCACCTAGACTGGGGTGGGCAAAGTCAGTCCTGGAGGGCCGCAGTGGCTGCAGGTTTTTGTTTCAACCCAGTTGCTTAATTAGGAAGCAATTCTTGCCAATAATTTAATTTCTTGGCTTGTTAGTGCTTTAACTCTGCTGCGTCAGGTAATTCTCATATCCTAGATTTTCTTCCCCTTTCTAAGGATATCATCCAAATGATTTGAAGGCTAAAATGGATGAGCAATTCTCAGTCCTTCACTTTGTTTTTTCTTCTCTTTCATTCCAAGCATTTAATTAAACCCAATAGTGCATGATAAATACACACAGCTGTAAATGGTAACAAGCTAAATGGAGGAACGCTTGATGCTAATTGCTAATTAGGAACAATTAAGAACCAAGAATACAGCTATTTAAGACTAAAATAAGCAATAAGGGTTCAAAATCTTAGTGAGCGAGACAACTAAAGTGAAGTAGAACTGTTACTTGACCAATAATTGCTTCTTATTAAGCAATTGGGGTGGAACAACAACCTCCACCCCCTGTGGCCCTCCTGGAATGACTTTGCCCACTCCTGACCTAGACAGTGCACCTTAGAAAGCCATGGAATGCTTCAAGTAACTTTACTGTCAATCAGGTAGATGAATCCACCCCCCACCCCCCATCTGTAAGTGCTTTGTCCTCTACAAGTAAACAAGAGCAATAAGCACTTTTGTCTGCATGGCCGCTAAAGTATCCATTGAGAAAAGGAATTTATATAAGCTACTGAGTACTGTAATATTTTGTACTCAATACAAAAAGAAGATCTGAAATGAAGACATACCTAACAAGTACAAATCATTTTTCGTTCATAATATTATTATGATTTTAGTAAGTAGAGTCTGTGGTGAAGTGCATTAAGGTGTTCATGGCAGTGTGTGATTTTACAAATAAACACAGTGCAGCAGTCCAGGATGAGTGGGTGTGGGCAATAAAGCTGAGTGGCTCCAGGGTGTTGATTGGGTAATTAGCTGATTGCACATTCACATGCAGAACTACATCCCTCATTAGTGTTCTGTGGGTCATCATCAGGACACCTACACCCAAATGGTATAAAAAGGCTGAGAAAGAACAGGGAAAATGAAAAAAAATGAAAAGAAAGACTAGATATTAGATCTATAGAAATTAAGGGAAGTGCTGGTGTTACTGAGAAGAAGATATGTGGGTCAGGAAAGAACGACCTTGCAGAGCAGGAGTGCCTAACCATTCCAAGAGGATGCAGAGGGATAGTGGTGGGGACACAATCTGGTAAAGGTTAATGACGCTTGCCAGAGGGTGTCTTGCACTGTTGAGCAGACCTTAAGGGTGAGCAGAGGAGACGTAAAGATGGATGGATGTACTGAGGTTCAGGACTAATCCTTATGTTTTAGCTATCGATTTGAATCTTTTTATTGATATTATTTAGTAATGTTTTTTTATCTCCAAAAGGGCACTGGATTTTATTGGATCATTTATTTATTTATTTATTTAGTTTGCTTTGAACACTGTTGGGAATAAAAAGCACAGAGCATTTGAACCAGCATATGTTTGTTTGAGTTCTCATTCCACTAGTCCATCTTGGTGCATGACTATCAATGACCTAGGTTCAAAGAGGAGCATGCCAGCTGCAGGCAACACAGGCATTACAGAGATATGTCATTTCTGCACATTAGGATCCCAGATAGAGGACAAGTGATATAGTATAGACTGCCTGGCCCTTAAAATGCAAAATAGGGACAAGGGTTGTAAGGACACCAAAGGTCTGAAAGGCAAACTGTAGAGGTTTAGTCCCAGGAATTCCCTAGGTCAACCCTGGCTCCAGAATTAGTTCACAAAGTTTTTCCTGTAAGTATTTGTCTTGCTAGGACTACATTCTGGGCATTATGCCTTTGAGAATGACATTGGGGAGAAAGACTTGTCAGGTGCTCAACTGGCAGAAGTTAGTGAGGCCCGATTTTAGAAGTGAAGAAAGTAAGAAGGAAGTATGAATGACAGAAACCTTACCTATAGTCAGTCAATAAGTAGTTAGGTATGTATTTTCTTTTTTTGCCTTGTTCCTCCTTATTTATTACTCCTTCGTTCTATTATTAATTTAATTAATAAACCACATTTTATTTATTTTTGATTTCACTGGTGTTTTCTGGGTTTGGAATTAACTCGTGAGCACCCATCTCTGGTCACACCCACAATAAACAAAGATTCATATACCAACACTAAATATACCAAATACCTTTTCTGAACATTTCAGAACCTCACAGTACTCAAACTGAAATACGTATAAAACTATTTGTAAACAGATTTCTATTAATTATTTGAAAGTAATTAAGAAGAAATGTTTTTAAAGATAAATTGTAAATATTCTTTGAGTGATTGCTACCTGCCTAGCTGACGATGGATTGTTTTTGCAGAGTGGAAAGCATTACCTTTCAACTTCCTTAAGACCTGGCTTCGATTTTTGCTTTTGGTGTTTAAAATTGTTTGAATTGTGGATTATTGGTTTAAAATTTATTTTGTTACAGTTTTTTGTTAACTAATCCCAGATCTTAGTTGGAGTTTTTCTTAATTTTGAATTTATTAGTTTGGATTTTTTTGTAAAATTATTCTATTTACAGTATTCCTGAGAGGGGAAAAGTCATAACAGTAGCAATCCTCTGTAGTTAATGTAGTCTCCTGAGCAGCTTAAAATAATGAGACAATTGTATTTATGTGCTTTGTGAATTTTACCATCTTAGTTTTTAATTACTGTACCTGGAGTAGTTAGTGAAGTTCAGTCTCTGGTCAGTTTCTAGGCACGTTAAAGGATCTTTGCTTCAGCTGAAGCTGCTAGGTACAGTAGATCAAATTGACTGGTAATTAGAGGTATTTAGCATTCCAATACTAGTAAAGTATTTAAGGAGTGGCAAAGAAAAAGCACAAAAACAAAGTCAAAATTAATGAATCAAAAAACAATACATATACCTACTCTTTAACAAAAGCATGTATTAAATCAATGAATTTGAGGATTTTAGTTTTCTCAGCTACTAAAACACCTTTCAACAAAAATACTAAATTTATTTACAAAATGGACTGAATCTGTTGTAAAAATGAGGAATATTCTGGGAGTGAATATCTAAGTATACCAACATTCTAACTAGGCCTTATACTTTTTCTTCTTCTTTAAGCTGCTCCTGTTAGGGGTCGCCAGAGCGGATCATCTACTTCCATATCTTTCTGTCTTCTGCATCTTCTTCTGTTGCACCATCACCTGCATGTCCTCTCTCACCACATCCATAAACCTTCTCTTAGGCCTTCCTGTTTTTCTCTTGCCTGGCTGCTCTATCCTTAGCATCCTTCTCCCAATATACTCAGCATCTCTCCTCTGCACATGTCCAAACCAATGCAATCTCGCCTCTCTGACTTTGTCTCCCAACTGTCCAACTTGAGCTGACCCTCTAATGTACTCATTTCTAATCCTAACCATCCTCGTCACACCCAGTGGAAATCTTAGCATCTTTAACTCTGCTACCTCCAGCTCTGTCTCCTGCTTTCTGGTCAGTGCCACCATCTCCAGCCCATATAACATGGCTGGTCTCACTACTGTCCTGTAGACCCCTTTCATGCTTGCTGATACCCGTCTGTCACAAAATACTCCTGACACTCTTCTCCACCCATTCCACCCTGCCTGCACTCTCTTTTTCACCTCTCTTCCACAATCCCCATTACTCTGTACTGTTGATCGCAAGTATTTAAACTCATCCATCTTCGCCAACTCTACTCTCTGCATCCTCATCATTCCAGTGAACTTCCTCTCATTCACACACATGTATTCTGTCTTGTACATACTGACCTTCATTCCTCTCCTCTCTAGAGCATATCTCCACCTCTCCAGGGTCTCCTCAACCTCCTCCCTACTATCGCTACAGATCACCATGTCCTCAACAAACATCATAGTCTACGGGTACTCCTGTCCATCACCATTGCAAATAAGAAAAGGCTCAGAGCTGATCCCTGATGTAATCCCACCTCCAACTTGAATGCATTCATCACTCCTACCGCAGATCTCTCCACGGTCACACTTCCCTCATACATATCCTGTACAACTCTTGCGTACTTCTCTGACACTTCTGACTTCCTCATACAATATCACAGCTCCTCTCGAGGCACCCTGCCATATGCTTATTACAGGTCCACAAAGACGCAATGCAACTCCTTCTGGCATTCTCTAAAGTTCTCTAGCATCCTCAGAGCAAACATTGCATCTAGGGTGCCCTTTCTTGGCATGAAACCATACTGCTGCTCACTAATCATCACCTCACTTCTTAATCTAGTTTCCACTACTCTTTCCCATAACTTCATGCTGTGGCTCATCAATTTTATTCCCCTGTTACTGCACATCCCCCTTATTCCTAAAAATTGACACCAGTACACTTCATCTCCACTCCTCAGGCATCCTCTCACTTTCCAAGATTCCATAAAACAATCTGGTTAAAAACTCCACTGCCATCTCTCCTAAACACCTCCATGCTTCCATAGGTATGTCATCTGGACCAACGGCCTCTCCATTCTTTGTCTTATTCATAGCTGTCCTTACTTCCTCCTTGCTAATCCGTTCTTCATTCACTATCTCCACATCATCCATCCTCTTCTCTCTGTCATTCTTTTCATGCATCAGTCTCTCAAAGTACTCTTTCCATCTGCTCAACACACTCCTTTCGTTTGTGAGTACGTTTCCATCTTTATCCTTTATCACCCTAACCTGCTACACATCTTTGTTAGCTTGGTCCCTCTGTCTAGCCAATCAGTACAGGTCATTTTCTCCCTCCTTAGTGTCCAGCCTCTCATACAACTCATCATACACCTTTTCATGAGCCTTCTTCACCTCTCTGTTCACCGTGCACCTTATCTCCTTGTACACGTGTCTACTTTCTGCATCTCTCTGACTATCCCACTTCTTTGCCATCCTCTTCCTCTGTATACTCTACTGTATTTCTTCATTCCACCACCAGGTTTCCTTTTCCTCCTTCCTCTTTCAAGATGACACGCCAAGCACCCTTCTTGCTGTCACCCTTACTACATCTGCTGTAGTTTCCCATCTGTCTGGTAACTCTTCACTGCCACCCAGTGCCTGTCTCACCTTCTCCCTAAACTCAGCCTTGCAGTCTTCCTTTTTCAACTTCCACCATTTGATCATTGGCTCTGCCCTCACTCTCTTCCTCTTCTTGAGCTCCAATGTCATCTTACGGACCACCATCTTTTGCTGCTTAACTACACTTTCCCCTGCCACCACTTTGCAGTCTTCACTCTTCTGCATAGGATCTAATCTACCTGTGTGCATCTTCCTCCACTCTTGTATGTAAACCTATGTTCCTCCCTCTTCTTAAAATAAGCATTCACGACAGCCATGTTCATCCTTTTGGCAAATCCGCTCCAATCACCACCTTTTGTCCCTTGGGTATACTGTTCACCACTTCATCCAACTCACTCCAAAAATCTTCTTTCTCACCCATTGCACACTCAACTTGCGGTGCATATGCACTAACAAAATTCATCATTACACCTCAAATTTCCAGCTTCATAATCATTACATTCAGAATAACTCCTACTCCATTTCTCCACCCATCCACACCATAATAGAACAATTTGAATCCACCTCCAATCCACCTGGCCTTACTCCCCTTCCATTTAGTCTCTTGCACGCACAATATATCAACCTTCCTTCTCTCCATCATATCTGCTAACTCTCTCCCCTTACCAGTCATACTGCCAACATTCAAAGTTCCTACCCTCAGTTCCACTCTCTTTACTTTCCTCCTCTTCTCCTGCCTCCAGACACATCTCTCCCCCACCTTCTTCTCCTTCTTCATTCGGCCAACAGCACAATTTTCACCAGCACCCTGTTGGCTAACAATACTGGTGGCGGTCGTTGTTAACCTGGAGCTCAACCAATCCGGTATGGAAATTTGTACTGTTGTCTGCATATTGATTTGGCAAAATTTTACACCGGATGCCCTTCCTGACATAACCGTCCCCATTTATCCGGGCTTGGGATCGGCACGAAGAAACACACTGGCTTGTGCATCCCCTGTGGCTGGGTTAAATACAAAAAACAAAACAAAACAGACTGATCCAAATAAACAAATATTTAGATAAAACTACAAAATCTAAAATTTCATATTTAAAAGTTTTACTCTTTAATTTTGTGCCCACTAGAAGCAAAATACAGGACCTAAAGGCAATAGTAATGGGTACAAATTATATAAGTGGACTAGTTAAATGTCAATATTAAAGTGTTTGGTGAACCTATAATAGTGGCTATACCTCTTTAAAGTAAAACAGATAATTTGTGACAGAAGGTGTTACACTACATGTCAAAAAATATTTAGGCTCAAAAAATTAACATAGAAGAATGTAGCTTGTCATAATAACTGTTAGTAATGAATACGCCCAGAGATTTGAGTTTGCTACAGGTCAGAAAATTCTGGTAATATATTATTTAATCAAATAAGATGCACAAAATCAAAAAGATGTAACAGTGATGAGAAATCACAACATTTTAAATCTAACTTGATAATACAGAGGAGAAAACTAATAATTCAAATAACAAGTGACTACCCTCTGACCTAACTCCTCTCAAGCCCAATTTGGGCAGCATCTCTCTAGATCTCATCTGTTTTCTAACAATGAAGAGAGTAAGAACAAATATGTGAAAGAAAACATTTTTACTATCAATAAGAAATGGTGTACAGTCAGAGGCATTTTGATTAATCCCAAAATAAATATATTGCAAAATTAATTGACTTGAAAACACAAAATGAATAGTCTAAATGAATAAATGAAGATATTGTTAAAAGCTCATCACTTTACAGAATAACTACAGAATCATTAAAAAGAGCAGGGATACCTATAGAACCAGATAGATAGTGTCACACACGGAACGCTTTACAGTCTCAAATAATGTTATTTGTCAGCCAGGCCAAGTGTTGGCACCTTCACATTCTGATTCTCTCTCCTCTTGTTCCTCTGCAGTTCAGCCGGAGACTCTATCTCCTAATGACATTGTCTAGAATACAGGCTTGTGAATTGTAGGGTAAGACAGAGCACTGTCTACGGTCAGATATAGGTGGCCTAAACTACTAAACACCCTCCCCAATTTTCTCGCCCAGCCAATCTGCAGACAGGCATTTAAAAACATGGACGCCCTCATTGATATTATAGAAAGGTATAGAGTGGCAGCCCAGCTCAAGTGTTCAGAAAAGCCTAAGTGCCAAAGTTTTTCATCCCTTCAGAGCCTATACTTATGGAAGCCATGGTCCATCCCAGGAAGAAGTGAACATCCACCCTCGCTGTTTCAAGTGCAGGGTGGGTGAGCATACCATCAAATTGAACTGCAGTTGGACTTGAGGTGACAGTTACTGTGCTAACGCTAACCCCTTATCTTTTCCTTGGACAGGAGTGATGGTAGTAAACAAGTATAAGGTTACCGCATTAATAGACGCTGGCAGCGACATTTCCTTTGTCGCTCGTCGTTATGTGTTACTGCAACAATGGCTTAAGGGGCAGACCAGTTTAACCTGCATTCATTGGGAGATACAGTGGTGTCATTCTGCCCCCTGTATCACCAATTTTGACAACTCCATAAGGATCTTACAGGTGGTGGTGATTCGAAATCCACCCTTTCCTGCGATCTTGGGTAGAGACTGATCAGAAAGTAAAAGTGGTTTCACACAAACCACAAAGGTACAATAATATAACACAAACAAAGACAATCAAATCGTTGGGCCTAGTAATGGAGATAATCTACCCCAAACTGTCTCCATGCTGTGTACACAGCCGGCAACAAAGAGTCACGTGACTTCCCACTGTGACGCAGTGGAAGTTGGACCGGATCCTCTGACACCTGGGCCGTCAACATCACAGATGGATGCTCCACCCTCTGAGGTCAGTCTGGATCCTCTTAACACCCTACAGTTTCAGTTTAGGCAAACACTGGTGTCCTTTAAACAGGAACAGTGGAAGGATGATTCCCTTAACTTTGACAAAAATGCAGTAGTCTTAGTAAATGTTCCACGTACCTTACATCCTATGCCATCGGGACCCCACTTTGTTATAGAAAATGATTTATTATACTGGGTAGCTGAGCATGAGGGGGAGGTGAGGTCACTATTACTAGTACCACAGACATTTCAGCAGCAGGTCTGTGAACTTGGACACATACACCTCCTAGGTGCCCATCTGAGAACCAACAAAACACTGGAGAGAATCAAGCTTCAATTTTATTGGCCAGGAATTCAAGAGGAGGTCCAACGTTTCTGTGCTTCATGTCCGAAGTGTCCGTTACGTCAGATACCCAAGAAGGACCGTGCTGCATTGGTTCCCCTTTCCCTAATGGACATCCCATTTGAATGCATAAGGGCCAACATCCTCGTTGATTATGCTACCCACTATTCCGAGGCTATCCCCTTAAGAGTAGCCAATTCAAAAACTATTGCTCAGGAGCTGGTAGGTGTCTTTGCGCGAGTTGGCATCCCTAAAGAAGTCTTAATGGATCAAGAGATGCTTTTTACCTCTGAGACATTCAGGGAAGTTGCCAAGTTCCTCAAAATTAAACACTTAAAGACTGCAATATACCATCCTCAAACTGATGGTCTTGTAAAGAGGTGTAATCAGACTCCAAAAAATATTATGTAAGGTGGTCAGATAGGATGGGAGGAACTGGGATCAGCTCTTCCCCCTCATACTTTTTGCCTATTGGGAAGAGCCTCAAGCCTCCTTGGACTTCTCTTCTTTTGAGTTACTATATGGACGTCAACCTTGAGGAATATTGGACATTCTAAAAGAAGTAGTGGAGGAACAGGTCCTCCCTTTCACTAACATTCTGGAGTATATTGTACAATTATGTGATAGATTTGCAAAATTTAGACCAATATTAAAAGAGAATATGGAAAAGGCTCAAGCAGCGCAGGCCTGATGTTATGATTGTGGGACAGTACTTTGGGAGTTCCACCCTGGAGGCCCTTTCATGGTACTTGTGCTTACCTCGCACTCTAAATTAATGGCCCATTGCCAGGGCCCATACATAGTCAATGAGTCTTTTTCACTTCTTAACTATCTAGTGAAACAACCAAATTGTGTACTGAGTGAACGAAAATATCACATCGACCTGCTGAAGCCGTGTAGGTACAGGGAGCCTGATCCTTACTCCGGCCAGCCCCGTTCTCTTTTTGCTTATAAAAATGACCATAACTTCAGCCCTAATTTGACACCCAAACAGAAACAGGCACTCAAAGCAGTAATCCTGTTCATTCCTGAGGTGGTAAGCGAGAAACATGGTCGGCCCTCACTGATTGAACATGATATCATAATGGACCCCAGGGTAATCATTCGGGAGTGGCCATACTACCTCTTGGAGGCAAAACATGATGAAGTGGAGCTTGAGATCAAATGTATGCTGGAAGCAGTTGTAATTGCTGAAAGTCATAGTGGTCCAGCCCAATTGTATTGGTTCTTAAGCATGATGGAAGTTGGACATTCTACAGTGAATTCTGCTGCCTTAATCAAAGCTCCCAATTTGGGGGTTGGCTGTTTCACCTGATCCTCTCTCCAATTGTTCCTCTGCAGCTCAGGTTAAGACCCTAACTTCCAATGACTCCACCACCAGCCTACCCACTGTTGACTCAACTTCCGTCAACCCCCCAGATGATGTCATTTCTGGTGCCCAGGATCCATCTTTCTACCACATCAGTTCCTGTTCCGACTGACCTGACTCCACCTCTTCCTCTTATCCACCATATTTATAGCCCAGACTCAACCTGTTAGTCAGTTCAGGTGTGAACTCTGCTTCTGTAAAAACATGTTTCTTTTATTTTTCTGATTTTTCAGTATATGGTGTTGCCATTCCCAAACCATTTCTGTCTGCTGTTTATTTTTTACCATGATAGATAAGTAGATAGTTTATTGATCCCGAATACTGTAAATTACAACCCGGAACTGAAAGAGAAACTAAATTAAATGTTCAGTTTATTAAGGTAAACTGCAAACAAAAAATACAATTGCAAAAGACAGTTTCACAGGCCAAAGAAATTAAATTCATTTAGTTTAACACAAATATTCAAAACTGTCAGAGCCAGCAGTAAAGCTGGTGAAGTAGAATACTCTGAATTAAACAATGAATCACATACTTGTGGATAATAGTAAAAAATAAAGCGAAATGCATTCAGGACAGAAAACAATAATCTAAAACAAGCTTGTGTGCAGTTTACTAAAGCCTTGATATATTTTAATATGTTTCTGCATGTCATATTGGTACAAGATTAGCTAATTAAACGAGCTTACTGGGTTTATGATCTCCTCTTCTGTGTCATACTTATATTCTTATGCTTCTAAAGAAATCTGATATTTTACAAGGGTGTTCCAGACTGTGAAGCTTATGCAGTTTAAGTATCCTAGAAAACCAAGACAGAATTACAATTGCCATTGTATTCTTTCAGAAAATGCTTGAAATTGAATACTGTGACCAAGACCTAATCGTTACATTTCTTTACTTCCAGTGAGAAGAGAATATCCTTTGTTGTGCAAAAGAAAAAAAGGAAACACTGACATACAATATGAAATCAGAAGAAATAGAATATTCCCAAACCACAACACAAGCTTGGAATATAAACATGCCTCTTTTAAAGGTATACAACAGCTACTTATATATCAGTTATGCATTATTGTTTCATTTTTGTTGATAAAAGCAATGCTTAATAAACCCTGAAGATGCTGAGATTTTTGTGAAAAGATACAATACTGTATACATTGCTTTCTGAAGTAAGCACTGTTGCAGTTACATGACATGACAGTATTTTATAAAATACTGTTTACTAATCAGACAAAAAATGTATAAGGTTGTATAGCCTTGTACTTCCCTTTAAACCATTTACTTATTCATAAACTTTTTATCCTTTACTTATTACACTATGTTAATATGTTAATATTCTATATTACATAGAATGCTGAACTATAATCTTAAATTTATGTACAGTATATGCTATGTGATCCTTTTATGACAGTATAGTAAAATATGCAAATAATGAAGGTGTCTATTTAAACTATAATAACCATAAATGAATTTATCATAATATTTAAGAAATTCAGTACAAGTTTCCAACTATTGTATTATTATTTTTTTTTTTTTTTGTGTTATTTGTGTCATGATTTGGGATTTCGCTGTCATCCAAAATAAGGTGTGCCTACTCAATCCCACTGTAATTGGCAAAATATTACAGGCTACATCTACACTTCATTTATACTGTATTTCTTTCATAATTAACAAATTTAATAAGTAAGAAATAATTTTTGAATAGAAAAACAAAAAGATGAGCAAAAAAGCAATTACTTGATTATTTACCAAACAGGAGAAAGCCTTGCCTAGAACAGAATTTTATTTAAAAATAACAAGAATGAAGGTATCTAGGAAGAAAATAAACACAAAAACACCCTGAGAAACAGCTGCACTTTTTGCAAACACTAATATGGAAACTAAAAATTAAGGAAACATAAATAATACCAAATACTTAAGAAATTCTTAAAGAATAACAGAATGTAAAGTACAGTATCTTACAAATAACATTACATTTAGTGAAACATAAGGAATGTAAAAACCAGAGCACACAAAACCATGAACTGCTAAAACTACAAAAACAGGCAAGGTACAAAGGCTAAATTACTCATAAAGGATAATAGCAAATTCTTGTGGAAAGCCACCTGGCATTGGTCTCCCTTGCACTGTGAAGACAGTGCCTCTGAAGTAATTGTCTTGTCATCAGTTAAGATAAGGCCACCTGGGAAAGACCCAGAACAAAAGGCCTAAAAGTTATAGTGGGAAGTACACAAAAAAAGGGCAGAAAGATGCCGGTGTTTTTCACCACACCATGGCAATTCATTTCTTTCTTGTTAATGTATGGATTGTGTTTGCCATTCATTGATTGAGGGAGGCACAGTGGTAGCGCTGCTGCCTCAAAGTAAAGTGATAAGGGTTTGCATCCCAGTTCCTCCCTGCTTGAAGTTTGCATGTTCTGCCTTCTGCCGTGGATTTCCTCCGGGTGCTCCAGTTTCCTTCCGCAGTACAAAGACTTGCAGGTTAGATGGATTGGCATCCCTGGCCTGGCACTAGTGTGTGGGTGGGTGTGCTCACCCTATGATGTACTGGTGCCCTGTCCAAGGGTTATTCCTGCTTTGCTCCCAATGCTGGCTGGGGTAGGTTCCAGCCTTGTATGAGCCTGCCCAGTAGATAGATAGATAAATACTTTATTAATCCTAAGGGGAAATTCACATAATCCAGCAGCAGTAAACTGATACAAAAAACAATATTAAATTAAATAGTAATAAAAATACATGTAAAAGCAGACAATAACTTTGAATAATGTTAGCATTTACTCCCCCGGATTGGAGCTGAAGAGTCGCATAGTGTGGGGGAGGAACGATCTCCTCAGTCTGTCACTGAAGCTACTCCTCTGTCTGGAGATGACACTGTTAAGTGGATGCAGTGAATTCTCCATGATTGACAGGAGTTTGCTTATTGCCCGTCGCTCTGCCACAGATCGAAGGGGTTAGAAAATGACATGACGTTAATTGATTGAATTATTTTAATTACTCTTTAAAAAGTTTTTAAATCTGTGTTTTAGACAAGAGCGAAGAGGGTTTCTCTCAAGCTTTAGATCACTTTAGAAAACATGGAGTTAGTTAGGTTTAGCATTTTCCTCATCTATGGATGTATGCTCGAGGGATGTGTAGCATGTTATGGGGGATATTCCACTTTTATTTATCCTTTGTCCAGTCTGTTTGCATTCTTTTAATTCCATTGTTCTGAGGACAAGCTACACAATATTATTGATCATTAGAAGAGTATTTAAAGCTATTGGCAAAAAAAGTTTCGCTTTCTTTGCATTGTACTATTGACTAGTGTATTAAAGGGCTGAATCATGTCTCAAAATGACATGCTGGTCTCATTCATTACAGAAAGCTGATACCCATATTTGCAAGAGACCCGCTTATACACATAGCGCAATCTAAGAATGAAGAGTTAATTGGCAGCAAACATCTTCCACTGAATCCACTGTATCTGTTAAATCCAAAACAGAGATACTGATATAAAAGTCACTTGTCTCGTACAGTATTAACAGGTGCCTTCATATCAAGGTAATCTCAACTGAGGGGCTGTATTAGACGGATTTGATTTTGTGTAACACAAATGGCCCAGTTGGTGTGACAATGCAATTTTATACTTTTTTTTTTCTTCTTTTCCTTCTCATAAATGTATACTTGTTGTAGATTTCAAATGCAATCTTAATATAACCATGGATTGCTCTTCAGTGTAATTCTCTGCTTCTAATTTTGCTCTATTAATTTAAAATACATGATTCTTTCTTGTGATACTAACTCCATCCTTGTGTACAAAATAAAGTGTGCAGTTTTGTTGTTTTTATACCTCATGCAATTCCTGTCTTTAGTAATACTTTGAACATAGCATCTGTTTGTGAATTGATCTGTCCCATGCTGCAGTATATCTGTGCTGTATGCTCTAGTTTTCAGTTTATTAACTTCAATGCGTTTTTACATCTGGTTCCATCTTTTTGGAGCAAAGTGTAATTTAAATGAAATGTGCTATTTGCTATTACCTAACACCTGCCATGTCAGAGCTGCAGCAAACATTACAAAGGCTTTGACTTGCTTGGCTTGTGTGTAGACAAACAGTTTGGACTCGGGCAAGCATATGTGTATTGAGATAAGCTATTTCAATATAGGTAAAATATATACTTGTACTTATTGAGAGAATTCTCAAAAGTGCATGTGAGAAGGTTGAAATTTACATATAATGATAATTTTAATGCTAGAAAGCTCATGATCAGTCATAATCATTTCTTTAAATTTCCAAAATGTTCCATAATATAAAAGTAGTCCAATAAAAGTTCAACACTATTAAAAGTCTATAGCCTTACTCATGGCACTGTTGTAATTTGCACCAATAACAAAGGAATGCAATAAAGAGCAAAATCAGACCTTAATCTTTAATGTAATAAGAAACTAAACAAACCAAATTACTTGCACAAGGAATGCAGGGGAATTTCTCTTTTTATTATCCTTAACAAGTAATGAGTGTCCCCAGGTGCTGACCATAAACAGGGGAAGCTTTGGGCTGCAGCTCTTAAAAAGAGAGAACAGTTGCAATCCAGACAAAGAAGGAGGGACAATGGGTGCAGCCCAGGCCAGTTTCTGACAGCCAAGAGCTTGCTGTGGGCTGAAGGGTGTTATTTGTTCCAGTGAGTATGGGGAGTTGAAAGGGAATGCATGTCTTATTGGAGAATATTTAGTGAAATATCCTCTTTTTTTAATTCAAACATTTATTGATGTCTCACAGGCCACAATATCTTTACACTATAACTATAGGGTGGTCCAGATCTAATTATGCAATTTTCATTACGCTATAACTTATTAAATTTATTACATAGACAATCACCCGAAAAATCCCGGACCATCAAGAAGTGTGCGAACTGACGACATGAAGAATCGTCTTCGTGCTGATCTGGAATCGTCCCCGTATAAATCAAAGTCATCCAGACGATCTGGATCTGCATAATTAAATCTGGACCACCCTGTATAAAAAACATATATGCATATTATATGTGATTTGAATGCTTTGAATCTTTGCTTTTATTAACAGATACTGTAGAATTAAAACTTCTATAGAGTATGATAAGAGGGTGTGTGGAAGAAAAATAGACGGACTGATGAAATTCTATCAAATAATTGAGAAATTTTGATAAGATTCCTACTTTATTGTCCTTACTTTTCTCTGTGAATACAGATTCCTAGGGTTTAGATGTTTATCTAAGTAACTGAACGGCACTCATTTTAGGGAATCAAATTATTGCAATTTATTGGTAAACATGAGTATTATAGACTTAGGATAAGCAACATATGTAATTGGCTTTTTTTTATGTCTGTTCAGTTACATCTTTGCATCACCTACAATTCTAATTGCAGACAGAAAATGTTGATGAAGGGCTAGAATGTAGAAGATTTTCACTAAGATTAGAACAGGAAAACTTCAAAGCTATAATGCTGACATCAAAAGAATACCTTACTGAAATTGTAGATTAGGGTCAATGAAAATAAGTGCAGATAAAGGTCCAGGCCCATTATCCTGGATCTCTAAACATTATGTAGAGAGAGCAATGCTCAAGTAAAGACATACAAATACAAGAGTAGGAAAAGCAGAAAAGTATCATTTTCAAAATGGTCAGAGAATGAGGACACTTCGCTGGTCATAATGTACAGCATGGACTTACCCAGACCCTCAGAAAAAAAATGGTGCTCTCAAGAGGCAGAAGACATGAATCCATCTCCAATGACATCCCAAGGTTTTTGTATCAACAACCTAACCTATTTATCTTTTCGTGTACAGTAATTTACTATCTGCTTATGTAGCAACATAAAAGACCAGGTGCAAGACCAATGAGAGACAAACACAAAGCTTGTTTAATGCTTGTTTCCTGAGGTTTCTTGATTTCAGAAGCTTTTTCGTTTGGCACTTTTCTTTGAAACTTCCATGTGAAATCAGTCAATTTACCTTTTCTTGTTCAAATTAATAAATTCATTTTGAATCTCTACTCCAAAGCTTAAAACATTAGAACTTTTCTTGGCACAGTTATTTCTGTGCGTGTTACACAATACCAATTAAAACATGAGAAGGCAAATCTTTGGCTGGCACTTTACTAACTCCTGAAGTTCTTATTCATCTTGTCCCAAATCAATGTTAAAGATACCAGGCTTTATGGTCTTATCTGATGCTATGTGGAATGGCATTTTTATTTCTTCAGATTGAACTAAAAAATTTTGCTTTGAGGTGGAGTGCACTTGTTACTTTTCTGAGGTGTAGAATAGTTTCCCTTGTCTCACTTTAGATGGCTGGCTCTTTGTTGTGTCTTGTGGAACTTTGTATAGAATGTGTGACTCTTAAGGGGTCATTGAGACTCAGTCACTGGTTTCAGTCACTGGCACTTATGTGGAGCTTAGAATAACTGGTCTTATGGCTAATGGTCCTCAAGGGAATTCAGAGGAATTTCTGGCAGTGTCCAAACCCAAGAGCGTTCAGGAGAGAGAGTGCTTACAGTCAGCCCTAGATAGAGTGAGACACCTGAGCCCATATAAAAAGACATAAATGTTTTATGGGAAAGTGTAGCTTGTGTCGGTTCATTCAGACACCACTTGTAGGTACAGGTCAATGTCTGCTTGTAGGTGCCTGCTCTACCCATCAGAACAAGAAAGGGTTTAGCTTTGGATTATAGTCTTAAAACGAGTGTCCCTCCAATCGCTTCTTGGTCTGGCAAAGTATGCAGAGAAATTCATTCATCTTGGATTCACAGAGCTAACTATTCAGATACAATTCAGGGTAAACAGATGTTGGCTAAGGCTGTTGGTGCACAAGAATGTTAGTTCAGCTAGCAACTCAAATAATTATCAATTTGGAATGCAGATTGAGATATGGGGGGAAGGTACAGCTGTCTTTCTACGTCTATCACGTCTCTTCTTTCAGCATGGGGGTTTATGCTTTCAAAGGATAACAAAAAATGATAACAAAAATGACACCTTTATTAAACAAAATACTAAAAGGAAGGATGAAAACATGGTGAACAAGAAGTACAAAATAAAAAGAAGTAAAACAAAATCACACTCCCCCCTCTGGGCCCTCCTGATATAGCTAATGAGGATCCTTGAGGATTCTACCATGACAGGAACCAACTACCAGTAGTATTCATATCAAATTAGCATTTTTCAATTTACCATTTGAGAGCAAGTCAAAGAAATTATCTCACGCAAATGAAAGTTACAACAGTTGCCATGGAAAGGCAACAACAAAACCACACTCAAAAAGGGAATGGTTGAACAGGTGGTAGACACAGATAATTTCTCTCTCCTTATCCTTCCTGACTGATTCTTCTCTAGTTTTGAGTTTTGCTAGTGTCCTTGTCACTACTGTTAACAAAATATCTGTAGCTGATTCAGGTTGCACAGGTAGTCTGGCTCCTTCAGTATGGCACATCCATACATACTGTCACAACAAGGTTTACTGTGTCTCCCAGCACAGTCTCAAGAGCATGGAGGAGGTACCAGGAGATGGGCCATTACATGAGGAGAGCTGAACAGGGCCATAAAAGGGCATCCACCCAGCAGCAGGACCGGTATCTGCTCCTTTGCTCATCCTACAAAATGACCTCCAGCTGGTTACTAGTGTGAATCTTTCTCACCAGACTTTCAGAAACAGACTCCATGAGGGTGGCATGAGAGCCTGATCTCCTCTACTGGGACCTGTGCTCACAGCTCATCACCATTCAGCTTGATTGGCATTCACCAGAGAATAAACAATTGGCAGCTCCGCCATTGGCACCCCATTCTTCTCACAGACGAGAGCAGGTTCACACTGAGCACATATGACAGACTTGAAAGAGTCTGGAGACACCATGGTGAACATTATGTAGCCTGCAGCATCATCCAGCATGACCATTTTGGTGGTGGCTCAGTGATGGTCTGTGTTTAAGTGTTCCCTTAATTTTTTTGAGCAGTGTATTAATAATCATAACACCTACTAACTCCCAGGCTGCTCCTCTAACAACACTGACCTAACTGCCTAAAGGAAGCAAACATGAAGAAAGCTTGAGACATAGATAAAAGCAAAGATGAAGAAATTAAAAATATGGAAAATGAGTAAGGTTGAAAACTAATGGAAAAAGAATTTAAATCACTTCAAAAAGGTGCAGCTAAAAAAATAAGCAAGCAAAAAAAGTGCAGTGATTTAATTTTTTTATCCTTATATTTTAGGCATCTACTGTTCCAAGCAGAAGGCTGGTGCACTTTTAACCCTCATATACTTTCAGATGTGACTCATTGCATGTCAAAACTGGACCTTGTTAGTAATATTGTTTTAGCTTTCACATAGACAGCATAACATGTTGTTTTTTAAAAAATATTCTACAATGTGTTTCAGGCTCTTAAAAGAAGCCCTTTCCAGCTAATTATATAGGATTTTCATATTTTCCGCAAATCACCAAATTAGACTCAATTTCAGCTTATTGCACATCATGAATTTTGCAACACTGTTTTAAGAAAAGGTCCTCAAAGCCTAGTGCCATATACAGTATATGCAGTGTCTGTGGAACAGAAGGAAACAATATTGGGCAGCAGCTCAGGGTTGTGTAAAGTTCAGTGTACTGTATTTTAAATTAAAAAAATTAATGCAAGTCCAGTTTTTATTATGCTTTCCTATAATTCTTGTCTAAAGTGTTTGTCAAGATATGTTCAACCTAACTTCTCCCTCTCACATTATAGCTTAGTTTTACATGCCATAAATGATAAATTATCTTAGTAATGGTGAGAAACATAGATGAATTGGAAAATTATTTGTTTGCAGCAATCATTCTTCAAAAGAACTACATTTTAATGTACACATAAACTAAAGGAAAATTTGTGTCTCATTCCTTATCAAAACACATTGAGGAGATGTAGTCTGTAGAAGGTTCTGTTCCATTAACTTCTGGTTATATACCTGGTGTCAGATTTATAAAACTTTTGTATGTACTGTAAGAAACTTGACACAGAGTCATGGAAAGGTTTGGTGCAGCCACCCATATAATTGATTTCCTGGCTGCAAAGTCACAAAAATGAATATCGCACTGATGTGCACAACACTGAGTCCAGAACAGAACTGAGGGAATAGGGAAAAGGTGGAGGCTTTTAAAGGGGGAGACAGGAAGTGAGATCATAGGGGTCGGGCTCATGAAGGTCTTCAGCGATTGGTTCGAGCCCAGACGAGACATCACAGGGGCCGGAGCCGGCAAGGTCTCCTTCCATAGGCTCAGTCCCAGAAGTGACATCAAGAGAGCCAAGTGGAATCTCCCATGAATGGTCCACAGGAAAGGGAGAAAAAGAGTCAGTGCACTCTGCCACATTTGGGATGACTCGGAACTGCCCTTACTCAAGCCCTTTAGCTGCCTCCCATGCGCACATGTGTGACAGTACATAAATATGCACAGACAATTTTCCACAGAAAAGTTGGGATTTATAAAAAAACACTTGATGGGACCCATCCAAATGCAACAATCTTGAGAAAATAGAAAATGACAGCACCCTTGATCAAATCGGGAAATGCTGCCAAACCAGCTAATTGACAGCTTACACATATAATAATTCATTTCAATGAGCCATTGAAAAAATATTAAACCTCAAAAATGATGACCATGATGTACAGACTCTTTTTTAGTTTCCTTTTAAGAGGGCAAATGCTGCATATTTGCACTGAAGAACATTTTTGTTTTTTTCATCAGTTTATATAGCCTACCTGTTGTCACTTCATAGGATTACAAACCAAAGCACAGTAAAAACATAGGCATGATTCACTCCCTGAATACAGAAAGCTATAAATATAATGCCCTATAGCCTATTTATAGCCTAATAGCTTGACACAATATGGCTTGTTTGGCACTGCTTGAACACTATGCAAATAGTTGCATATGAAGGGAATGAGCTTTTAGGGACTGGTCTGATTTTTTTGCCCATGATGATGACTGGCTTTTGGACCACTCTTGACTTTCAGGAGCCATTTTCTTGGAAATTTGTGTTGAGTTGGTCCCAACATTGGAAAGACTGTCCTGAAATTTTACTCAACCTGTTTACATCCATGCTTTAAGAATGGCTGGCTTTATGTTGACATGAAGCTACCAGTGGGAACTGGCCACAGGCCAGGAATGTATCAGCCAAGCTTAAACTCCATGATTCCCACTGTGGTGGGAGCCAAAAACTGACTGATAAGGTGCTCCATTCTGTTCCCGTATGGTTTAATTATGCATGTCAACATAAAAAGGAAATTTGCAGCTGTCTCTGATTTTCCTATTCGTGCCAACTGACAGCACTCATTGCAAAAACGATTGATTGAAACAGTAATTATGTCATTACATGTGCCAGGTGATAGTGGCTACTTTCTCACATGCTGGCACCCTTCGCCTTTCCCCGGTCCCAGAGTGCAGAGGAGAGGTTCTACTGTATATTGGAGGACACCATAGGACTCCTCAAATGCAGGTGCCCGTAGCTGAATGCATCAGGTAGAAGGATGTTCTAGGTAGAAGATCTGCAGCATTGTTATTGCATATGTATGAGTTTCATTAGAATAGTCCATATTTGGTTGCTTCAGGGTGGTAACTTTGTGGGGTTCGAAATATGTTCACGTTTGGACACCTACAAGATGATTACAATTTATAAAGGGTAAATTACAGAGAAAAGTGTGTACAGCAAGTTTCATGACTAAATGCATTATTTTACTTTTTGGTAAAATGTGAAAAAAAAATTTACTATTAATAATAATGGACTATTCAGGCGCTAGGGTCACAATCATATAATATAGGTTGTATAGTATGCCATATTTATGTCTGATCCAACTTATAATAATTGTGCAGTGACATCTCCAGATTACCTTTTGCTACTAATTTAGAATCAATTACAAATTAAAATTGTCGCCAAGTCCTTTCTTAGAGGATACCTGAAGCCCTAGATGTACAATTCTCATCAGCATTTTAACTTAATGGGAAATTGTCTTTTTTGCTGATGAGGGAGTGAGCCAATCAGTCTGTCAATTTTGCATTTCATATATATTTGATCATTATTTGATAACATTAGGTATGCCCCGCTCCCACCAAGAAATATTTAGTTAAGATTTATATCTATGAGTCATCTTAAGAACATAATTTCATAAAGATGTATTAATATTTAAAAAAAAATACAATTCAATCCTGAGCTTGCAGATGCTGAGTTTAAAAGGTGTATAAGGACACCTTAGCTGGCATCTGCAGTGGACGCACTATGTTACTCAAGTAAGTTACTCAAGTTACTAAGTCTCAAATGACGGGTACTTTTTGCTCATTTATTAAGGCCACAATTAATGTAAATATGTTAATAACCAGCGAATGCCAGGTGAGTGGTCTAATCCTAGGTGCATGTGGACAATAATGGACTATAATTGTCAGAATGACCATATATAGACAAACAAACTTAAAAAAGCAATGTTTTATGTCATTTAAACACTGTTAGTGTATTTGTGTACTTTTTTGTCATTTCAAAATTTTAAATATGTTAATGTAAGTGAGGCATATTTCATATTGTAAATTTATATTAAGAACAATATTTAACATGGTATGTGATGTATACGTCGATTATCCACAACATTAAACCCACCTGGCTAATATTGTGTAGGTTTCACTTGTGCCATCAAAACACTTCTGATCTGTCAAGACTTCTGAAGGTGTCCTGTGTTATCTGGTACCAAGACCTTACTGGCAGGTCCTTTATGTCCCATATGTTGTAAATTGGGGCCTCCATGGATTGGAGTTGTATTTCCAGCACATACCACAGACTCTTGATTGGGCTGATATTTTGTGATTTTGGAGGCCAAGTCAACACCATGACCTCTTCGTGATGTTCCTCAAACCACTCCTGAAATTTTTTTTTCAGTGTGGCAGGGCACATTATGCTGCTGAAAGTGACCACTGCCATCAGGGAATTCTGCTGCCATGAAGGGGTGTACATGTTCTGTAATGATTTTTAGGTAAATGGTACATGTCAAAGTAACACTCACAAGATTGTCAGGACCCATGTTTTCCCATTAGAATATTGTCCAGAGCATCTAATTTCCTCTGCCAAATTGCATTCTTCCCATAATGCATTCTGCTGTCTATTCTCCAGGTAAATGACGTATATGCACCTGGCCTTCACTTGATCTAAAAGAACACATGATTCATCAGAACAGACAATCTTCTTCCATTGCACCATGGTCCAGTGTTGAGGCTCACACCCCCATTTTAGGTGTTTTTGGTGGTGGATAGAGGTCATCATCAACTAGTCTGTAACTACACAGCCCTGTCTGTAGCAGATGTCGATGTACAGTGTGTTCTGACACCTCTCTCTCATGGCCAGTATTAGGTTATTCAGCAAGTTGTGCTACAGTAGCTCTTTTGTGGGTTCAGACCAGCTGGGCTATCATTTGCTCTCCATCTGTGTCAATGAGCCTTGCACACCCATTACCTTGTCACTAGTTCACCCTTTGTCATTCCTGGGACAATTTTTGGTAGGTACTAATACTGCATATGGGAACACCCCATAGGACCTGCCATTTTAGAGATGCTCTGACCCAGCTGTCTAGCCACCACAATTTGGTCCTAGTCAAAGCAGCTCACATCCTTACGCTTGTTCATTTTTCCTGCTTCCAACACATCACTTTCAAGAATTAACTGTTCACTTGCTGTCTAATATATTCCACTCCTTCACACCCCTTTCCACCCCTTGACACCTCTTTTACAGTTGTGATTTTAAAAAATACAATTGTTTTTTATGATCCGTCTGCTAATGAATATAAACCACAAATTACACACACTCCTATATGAAACTGGATTTATAAAACAAGCAGCTGTTTGCTAAATAAAAATAGTAAAGCTTAAATTAAATCAACAAAACTTAATGCTACCACAAGCTCTCTTCAATTAGAATGTCAAACACACTTGCTAAATGAAGAACAATGAAGCTTGCTTACCTGTAAATATGGACAGTATGCATTACACAATATAATATACTCTGTACGAAAGGCATGCTCTTGTAACTACTTTACTGTAGATTAACAAAATATTCATATATATGCTTAATTAAGTTCACTCATAAACACATCCACAGGTACAGACTCACAGGGATAATTTAGAATGGTCAATTAACCTAACACATATGTCTTTGGAGTGTGGAGAAAAAGACATGTAGATGTGATGAGACTCTGCAAACTCCTCACAAGACTATCACTCTAAATTAATAAATTAAAATATTCATGTTTTATATACAGTAGAACTACAGGTAACATAACAATTTGGAAGCCTGATCTTTCTAAAACATTTGCATCAAAAACTACTAGCTGTGATTTAATGGAATTTGAATAACATACTTGGTACTGTAAGAATGCAGAATAAACCCCTTGTGGTCACAGCATTAGTAAAACGTTTAGGACTTGAAAACTTCCACCTTTCCCTTTTTCCAAGGATTCAATTGCTTTGCTGAAAAAAATAACTCACATACAGGTTTTTACATAGCCAGTACTGAATATAATATTTATAGGATATTATTGTTCCAAATGTATTTTACAGTTGTTATTGTTAAATCTTTGATAAACCAATAAAGGTTAAAGCCAAATGGTTTCAAAAATAAAGACCAGTGTATAATTTACTTTTTTTCTTAAACTGTAGGGACTATTGTACTTTAATAACTAATAACTCAAATAATACCTGAGATAACACAATCTTTATAAGGAAATTTATGGGTGCTTTACACCCAAGTCAGAACACAGAAACTGACATCCCTAATCTATATTCATCATATTATCTGTTGCCACAGTGATTAAGTATTTACCTAAAAGCTCTTCTTTTAACACTGTTTACCATAGTATTCTACTACACATGTCTCAGAATTTAGCTGGATGGCACTGACTTATTTCCATTTGCCATTGTAGTGTCTCCCAGGCTATAGAGCTGGGAACACTTTTTTTTCTTTTAATATGTAGCTGTTAAGAGATGCTGTTTGGAAGCAAAATACTTCATTTACTCTTTATTATGATGAATTTGACAATTATACAAAATTATATCTGTGTAGTTGTGTTTTCAAATAGATACATTCCTGAAGTGAGGCACAGGATGAGTGAAAATGTATTGTCCGCAAATTTAGAAAAATCAAGGTTTTAGTGTGAGGTAATTGTGCAGATGGTAAAGCAATACTGACATGTCTTCATGGGCTTGAACACTAGTTTGCTAAAATCCACCTGAAGTTTAGGGTTACTCTATTAATCTATGACACTAAATTTACCTTTGTTGATCACATTACCATACTATCTAAAACGTTTGTTTTTCCAGATAAGAAATATGACAAAATTAAAGCAGTTTCTTAATATACAGTATCTTGAAAAGCTACAAGTGGAATTTACTTATTGTATTACTTTTAAATTAGAGTTTTCAAATTTAGATTTACTAATATGAAGGTTATATAAAACACAACAACAAGGATCATATAACTAAAACTAAGCAGTACTGGCCTTAGAGTTAGGTCTAGTTGCCATTTTAAAAATGTGTATTTGACATAGAAAGGTATTAATGGCAGGCCCCCTCTGACCACGCATAACTTATTAATAATTGACTATAGTCCAAAGTGTACATTGTAATCTCCTGCTTACAATTCCAGGAATAGCTAAACATATTTCAAAAGGCAGAACTTTTAGCTTTATTGCCCTGAAATTCTTGAATTATTTACCCATTAGCATTAGGGAAGCCCCATCCACCTCAATGTTAATATGAAGGATGTAAAATCCCTGCCTTATGAGACTATTCAGTAATTGGGTTAGGGTTAGGGTTGCATGTTGATGGCCCATTACTACATCTTGCCCAATTTTCCTTACTCTTTCTCTTCCCTATACCCTACTAAGAAAATATATGTCATTTCCCCAATTAAACCATTATCAGACTTTTGTGAGTATTCTGATGATGACTAATTGACTGAACTTTGAGAGTTAGAATCTGGGGCTAGCATCTGAATTTGTTGATGATTGTATTAATTTTATTCTAAAATAATGCCGTACTCTGTCTATTTCTGTATATATAATGCTTGTTTCTGCCATGTCTACTGTATTTTTAGCAGTGTATATGAAGGTGGGTCTATTAGTGGAGGTGTACTCTTTCAAAATAAAGTTTAGCTTACTGTAGTATAATTTAACACAGAGTGTATTAGAAATTTTAATTTACAAATGAGGATATGTTTGGTAGGTGCAACTGTAAATAGAGTCCATCTAGTCAAAATAAAATGAATGGAATGTCTCTAAGGACTCTATTGAAGTCATACAATACTGAAGGTTTCCTCAAGTTTGAAGAAAATCTTTATTTAGATACTACCTGAAATTATTTATAGTAAAAATGACATAAAAGTAATTTTAATATGCACAACATCAAGTGGACAGCACTGTGGAGCAGTTAGAAGACTAGGGTTTATGTCCCGTGTACTCCCTTAATGAAGTCTGCATGTTCTCCCGATACTTGTGTGGGCTTCCTCTGTGTGCTCCAGTTTCCTCCCACAGTCCAGAGACATGCATGTTATGTGAACTGCCAATCCTAAATTGTCCCTATTGTGTGCTTGGTGTGTGGCTGCGTGTGTGTGTTTGCCCTGCAGTGGACTGGCGCCCTGTCCAGGGCTTGTTTCTCGTCTTGGGCCCTAAGCTCGCTGGGTTAGGCTCCAGCAGACCCTCGCAACCATATTCAGGACTAAGCGAGTTAGAAAATGACTGACTGAAAATATCACGTTTGAAATTTAATAATAATAGTACATTTTATTTATTTGTAGGTGCCTTTCTAAACACTCAAGGACATTAAACAATAGACAAAACAGATTATAAACAAAAGTAAAGTACAGACGTTAAAATCAGACAGAGCAATTGTAATCAAAGAGAAAAAGCAGTTTTAAACAAATGAGTTTTAAGTTTAGATTTGAAAAGTGAAAATGACTCAATATTTCTAAGCTCAGGTGGTAGTGAGTTCCAAAGCTGGGGATCAGAGCAACTGAATGCTCTTCTCCCCATAGTGGTAAGACGGACGAAGGGGACAGTCAAGTGGATGGAGGAAGAGGATCTAAGGGTACGGCAGGAAATGGCAACATGGAGGAGGTCGGAGAAATATGGAGGGGCAAGGTTATGTATAGCCTTAAAAGTTAGTAGGAGAATTTTGAATTGAATTCAGAACTGAACTGGAAGCCAATGAAGCTGCTGCAAAACGGGAGTGATATGGTGAATGGAGGGGGTTCTAGTAATGATGCGGGCAGCTGAAATTTGGACCAATTGAAGCTTATAAATTTAGGAAAATTGACTAATCCCTAAAATATATATTTATACCAGTTCAAAAATGAAAGAAGGAAGGTTCTTTCAAACTTTTTTATCTTTTTACTTGTGATGATGCTTTTAAACATCTACCTTTTCCCATTTACTGAACCCATTCATCTAATTTTGAATCTCTTAATCAGTTTTCACTTTTGCAGAGGCTACATCAACCACCCCCAGTCTATAATGGAGGAGAAACATATCCAGACTCGCTCACAAAAAGGCCAGTTTAGATTTGTTAATTAACCTAAACTAAATGTTTATTTGATATGAAATGGAAAACGGGGAAAATAACCCACATGGACACTATAGGTAAACACAAATACCTGTAGGATGTTTTTCGGGGATGGTACATATTCGAACGAAACCTGAAATTATTAAAATCATAGATTGGCGATTGCCTTTTTTTGCGTTATATTAGCCACAAGATGGCGCACGGCGAACAAGTAATAAAAAAATCAGATTATACTGCTAAATAAGCTCCTGTTATATAAAAAATAAATTGCAATTTAATGTATTTATTATTTTTTTATGTGCCAGATTAGAGTTAATTCAGATATATCGCTGAAACATTTTAAATGCTTTGTCGGATGAGAAGATAAATAATCTAAATGCGTTGTCTAGCGAACAAGATAAGGTTGGCTAAATTGTTCAATGAAAAATAAAGATGTTTCATCTAAGTCTTTTCTTGGCATTCCTTTAAATTGTTTAATTATTTGAAATATTCATTGGCTACCCTACATTTAATTTTAGGTGATATTTATTGTCAAAACAGAAACTTCTTCACATTTTCGAAAAACTTGGTTTGATTTGTTGTCCCGGTAGTGTCCGTCTGGCATTTTCACATTAACTTCAACTGTTGATTTTTTCCCGCATCCCACGGATGTGGCTGCTCACGTATCCTGTAACAGAGAGTCGTTCAGTATAAGAACCCCATGTTCGAGTTAACCAGCATTA